>NC_084506.1:7948069-8288069 GCF_024500385.1 Phyllopteryx taeniolatus
ATTTCAGGCATTATCATTTAAATAAAATATTTTTTTTTATGAGCCTAATCTGTTGATTTAACACGTTTTTACCTTACTGCTTCTCATGCGGATTTAAACAATCCTTTGTTAAGCGTCAAATTAATTCAAATACAAAATACAGTTAAATGACAATAAATGATTGAGGGCATTGTTGAATATATTTAGAGTAATTAATATTGTGAAATAATGAACCATTTTTCCCAATTTTAAATAAGCTTTCTAATAAACAATGTGCTCATAAAGTACTACAAATATACAGTAGTTAAACATTTTATTTGCTTGAAATTCATTTTGTTAACCCCTCCTGCAAAATACCTCCTCATTGTCTTTTTCCTTTTCACGATCAACCGCTTTTTCCCGTTCTCTTTCTTTGGGCCTCTCTTTCACCCCTTTTCTTTCTTTTAACTGCCTCCTCATCTCCTTGTCCAGTTTCTCTTCCTTGTGCATCCCTGATACTAGGTCAAAGATGTCCGTGTGTCGCTAGAAATAGAAATTATTCACAAGTGTTTTTAAAAAGGAAACATGTACTCATTTTGTCGAGGATGAATACAACTCGTCAACCATGTTTTGCTTTTCCTTAGGGTTTTTCATTTTCTATTACAGTACCCTGATGTACTAGGATTATCTGATTGAGTCCAAGTAAATCTGCGTTGCCTTTAGGCTAAACGGCCTCGATATTTTAGGTGATGACAAAACATCATTCTAGTGCATGTTTTCAAAGTGATCGCTTGTCGCTTTAGAACACTGGTGTGAAAGAGGCAACATTCGTGACTCACGTCTGCCTTTGACTTCTGGGACGATCTCTCCAGAATGTCGTCACATGACAGGTCTGAATCTTCAGAAAAGCTCAAGTTTCTGCGTGACTTAACATCTGTCAAATAGGATACGCAGAATGTAGTCAAGCACCCACTCACGTTTAAAACATTTTTAGCCTCAGAGCATCAATTTTTACCTGCAGACTTTCCAACAGGGGATGCTCCCTTCTTCCCAGAGTCCTGTGTGGTAGAGCTGGATGATGGTGTGCTGGGACATGATTTGTCATCTTTCTTCTTTTTGTCCTTTTTGTACCCTGAGAAGACAGCCTTCCACAAAGACTTGTGTTTGGGTGGCGTCTCTTCTGCGCCTGATAGCCGGGTACCATCGTTCTTTGCCTTTTTCTCTTTTTTATTTTTGCGAGGTGAGAAAAGTGAACTTCGTTTCTTGCTCTTATTTGTGGACGAGCTGTCAGAGGATGCCACGGAGCTGTCCACACTCCTGTTGCTGCTGAGGAGACGCTCAGGTAGAGTCTCTGCCTTTTTTGATTCAAGAGCTTTTACAGCTGATGTCTTTGATACTGCAGAATTTTTACTTTTCCCAGTGACCTCTGGGGTGACACTCCAGGTCACTTTAGGTGAGGCACCGTCTTCTATGTTGGATGCTTTCATTTTGTCTAGCTGCTTGGCCATTGCTTCTTTGAGAGCCTGGCTCTTAATGGACTTTTCTCTTGCCCTTATCCTCTCCTGAGCTATCTCTTTGGCCTCTGGAGAAAACTGAGTGGCCTTCTGCATCTTGGAGGCTGGATTCACAGGTATAATGGGTTTTCCGTTTTCTATTGCTAAGGCCAGGTGAAAGGGAGGTCTCTCCAATCTGGTGTTGCTGGTAGGAGGACTGTAAAACTTATTCATGCTGGTCTCAGGCGTGCGCTCATCAAAGTTTTCCTCCACATCATCAGCAAATGGAATTTCTTCTACTGTCTCTACAAAGGACTTCCTCAGCTCCTCTGACCGAGGCTTCTTCTTCTCCCTCATGATAACTACAGGTGTCTCTGCTAGATCTGTTGATGGCGACACCTTCCTGGGTACAGGTTTGGGTGCAGATACAAGACTCAGTCGGGTTCTCTGTGTAGGAACGGGAGTCTTTGTTTTTGGTAGTTCTTTGGCCAGCTCGCATGGATGTTTTTCTGTCCCGTTGCTCCAAGAGATCAGGTGTTTTTGCTGCCTGAGTACCGCAGGGGACTGATTAATAGGCACAGGCGGTGGTGGGCTAGAAGGTGGGGTGAGCATGATGGAGTCAGAGGTGATATAGCTGTCACTCTTTGCCGTTTGGCTTGTTGCCATACTATTGTTCAGCCCCACACCTGAACTGCTACTAAATTCTTTGGTGTCAGGGCCATTACTTTTACCCTCCACAGGAGCAATGGGTGTAATGAATTGACCTTCAAGAGTGATGTTGAGTCTACGAATCACGGTGCGTCCAGTAAAGGCAGGCTTCTGGTCCTCTAACACATCTGGAGCCTGTGTATTGGCAGAGGTGGAGTCTTGTGTTGGAGTCTTAACAAGACTCTTCTCCAAGATTTTACTACTGCGGTCTAAAGGGGAAAGACCGAGACTCTTTCGTATCTCAGCACTCTTTAACCAAAATTCCTCAATAATATCGGTCTTTTTTGACAGAGATTCATCAGATGAGGAATCCTCATAATCTGGTGTGGCTCCGCCAGTTCTGGCTATGGGTGTTGATGTGACATTTGGGATAGGCTGGGTTCTGACAGGCGATTCAGAGGCCACAGGTGAGGAAGGTTCATGGCAGAGCAAAGGCTGTGAACATATTGGGGAGAGTGGGTTGCCTGTGAGAGGGCAAATTGATTGGTGAGGGTAGACCGGCGACTTAGGTGGGCATGTCTCTGGTAGCGGAGTAGGCTGGGAACAGATTGGTGAGACATCCTGCGACTTTACAGGGGATCCGACAGCTGTATTTATCAGCGAGCTGACATTTGAATTGGACTTGTTGAGAGTGGAGAAAGAAGCCTTCACAGAGGCAGCAGCTGGAGAAGCAACAGGGGAAGGGTTGAAGACAGGCGAAGGGCGCTTGGAAGCTGGTGATGGTGTTGTCCAATCAACTTTTGGTTCCTCAGAAACCACTGGTTCTTGGAAAAAGCGGGTATCTGGAGACTTCACCACAGAGTCAAAATATGTCTCAATTAACTGGAAATAAAAACGGGTCAGGAATTATTAAAACACACACACTTATGAACTGAAAGAGCACTCGAATTGTCTGACCTGTCTTTCAGGTTCTATTGCAGATAAGGCTGGCGATAGGACGGCATCATCTTCTTTCTGTATGGGTTCAGTGCTGGATGTTCCTGAATACATTAACCACAACGTTGCTACATTTGTCACAGAAGTAATACATCCAATTCATAAGTCTGATGTAATGACTGATGGCATGTACCAATATTTAAAGTCAATCCCACACTTTGAGATGTTTTGTTTTCCAGTGGAATTGGGCCATTGTGCACGGATGGGTGCAAACGTGCCTCAGCTTCAGCATCGGAGGGGATGTCATCTAGAATTAAAATGTCATTAATAAAGCAGTTTTTCAATTATTTTGGTTTTACTACTTTTGATATACATTTGGTAATGGTTTTATCTACTGACCTTGGTCCATTTCTGTTCCAGGCTCCATATCTGGACTATCTGCTTCTGCTTCCAGATCATCATCCTCACAAGGTTCTGGTGTGACAGAAATAATATAAAATAAGCCCCAAGTCTTTTTTGGTCAAGAATATTTGTCAACACAAATTATACATCACAGCAGACTAGAAAAAGATTGAGTCAGGTATTAAAAATAAATAAATAAAACTTTAATCAAAATGTAGAATTCTGTTGTAAAATTATAATAAAATGCTCCAAAATCAAAATCTTTGTTAGGTTGCAAAAAGAAATACACTATATAACATACAACTGTTAATTAAAATGGAAAGTAAGTAAATATAAACAAAAGCAGAGTTACAAAGCAGCTAAAAACAGAAGTCATGCAGCTGTTTATTTTTAATGAAAAATGAGCGACCAAAACATGATAGCATGAGTTAGAGGATAAGCAGTGATGCATTCGTTATATGGTGGGTAAGGCCTCTTATAAAGACACTGGAACCCACAAATAGCCTTCACTGTAAGCAACCTACACTCAATTTTAACAACACTGGCTAAATTGTGAAAATGCATGCATATGGACCGCATAATTTAAGCAACTTTCTAAAAAGCTTTTAAACAAGTTTACATCACTGTAAATACAAAGAAATAATTCACACATAACCCATCAGGAAAGTTTGCAGGTATTGATAGCTAGCTGTCGCAACAATATGAAACACTAAAAGGACAGCAAAAGTGCAAACAAACTGACATTTCTGGAGTTTGAAAAGATAAGAAGACAACGTGAAAAGCAGGCCATAAGTAGACCGCAAGAAAGATGGAGTCTTGAGAATGGCAGCCTTCCAGCATGCTTGTGAGTGTGTGTTGTTTGTGCATGCTGCAACAAGCCAGCCAAAAGACAAGTCTTAAGACGATATTTCATGAGCCCCCGTAAATCTGTGCTACCTCCAGACATTGACTCCAACCAGACTTGCACTGCTTCGTGCCGGGCAGATGTGTGGGCAGGGGCTACATTCAAATCAGAAGATACAGCTCAATGGGGGATGGGTGTCAGAGGAGTAACAGTAAATTAATATGACACATGGGAGAGAAAACAGAACACAAAAGAATAAAGTGGAACCAAAAAAATAAAAAGCATTGACAAGAGGGTTACATGGTGTAATGGGATGGGGTTCAGGAGCTCTTTCACCCCAGAGGAACAACAATGACTGTATCAGGAAAATGAAAAGACTGAACACATAATTAAACATTCCGGGGAAAAAGCAATGTGATACAAATGTAAAAAAATCTGAGTCAGGTTAGTCAGGGGGAGGAGGCTCCTCCTATTCCACACATAAAGCAGGCAACACTGATGTAATTAGACACACTATGATCCGTAGCCCAGTGAGGTCGACTTGTCTAGGGTGGGCCCAGCGAAACTTTACCCAGTCTTGGCTCATCTGCATGCATTACCTGAAAAGGAGGGCTGTGTGAACTCAATGGCCTGGGAGGCCGAGGCCAGTTGGCCACTCCCATCTGTCTCAGAGACTTCATGTGTTCCCTCCATACAGGCAAGAGGATCCAAAGGCTGCAGGACTTGTTGAATTTGTAAGTTTTTGGCTGAATGAGGGTGTCGTGTGTGTTTCAGTGTTGTATTTTTGTGCAGAAAAATGAAAAACAAGTTAGACAAGAGTAGGGCAGGAAGACAAATGGAAAAATAGGAGGACACGAAAAGACAGGACAAAAACCAAAGGGAGCGAGAGGTACAGAGGAAATTAGAATAAAGATCCAACCCGAATAAAGGAGGCATGGGCTGCATGCACTCGAATCGACTGCAAAAAAACTTAAAGCATTGAAATTTAAGTTTAAAAAAAAAATGTTTACTGTAAAACTGTTAAAATGTTAAACCATAACTTCAGCACCTAGGGGGAACAGGCTTGGCATTATTTGATTAGTATTTAAAGAAAAAAAGAAAAAGAAAAATTATACAGTAATTTCAAAGTTATGTGTGTGAAACTGCAACAAAAATAAGACAAAAGGAAACAATCCTTGAATAAGGTCAAGCCAGCCGGAATTGTCACACTCAAACAAAACTGCAAATAAATCCACAGGCAGTTGTGCTGCTACCTTTAAAAGTACAAACATCATCTTCATCTGTGAGGTACTTCTCCAGCCAAAGGCCTGACTGGAGCTCCCTGTCCCAGGGGCAGTAATCCCCCTCTGCCAGCACGCAGAGGCAGAAGCCCACCAAAAACAATTTGCACACAAAATACAACAGAAAGGAAAAGGTGGAAAAAAGGAGGACACATTAAGGACAAGACACGATTACGTCGAACAGCTCAAGAGTGGTACATACTTGAGAAAATGAGGCTTTCACAACATGTAGAGACAAATGGGGGAGTAAAAAAACCCACAATGCAGTCACAAACATACCTTCACTTGACTCATCATCATCATCATCATCTTCATGAGCTGCCTCGTCTCGTTCAGCGAGCGCCTCATCCTCTACGTCACACTGGTCACCTCTAAGTTGGGCGTGTAGCAGTACTGCCTCCTTCCATGGGACACCTCCAAGGTCGGAGGGACTGTGAAGTTGCTGCTGCTCCTCCTCCAACTCAGCTTCCGCCTCCTCCTGGTCATCCAGTTCATCGTCTTCTTCCTCCATGTCTGAGTCTGAGCTACTGCAACGAAAAAGGAATCAGGCAAGTG
Source organism: Phyllopteryx taeniolatus (assembly GCF_024500385.1). Classification (NCBI taxonomy): domain Eukaryota; kingdom Metazoa; phylum Chordata; class Actinopteri; order Syngnathiformes; family Syngnathidae; genus Phyllopteryx; species Phyllopteryx taeniolatus. The sequence continues at coordinate 7,954,186 of NC_084506.1, forward strand.
TTAGGTCTCGAAGTCAGTTCATCATGAGCGTCTTCCAATGGTATTTCACTGTCAATATCCCTTCACATTTAGTCCACAAGGAGATGTGACATGACCTGTGTTCAAACACAGCCCAGAAAATACGGTACGGAAAGTATTCAGACCCCCTTAAATTTTTTTGTGCATGTCAGATCAAATGAGAATCATGAGGTCAAAGGAACTGCCTGAAGAGCTCAGAGACAGAATTGTGGCAAGGCACAGATCTGGCCAAGGTTACAAAAACATTTCTGCTACACTTAAGGTTCCTAAGATCACAGTGGCCTCCATACTCCTAAAATGGAAGACGTTTGGGACGACCAGAACCCTTCCTAGAGCTGGCCGTCCGGCCAAACTGAGCAATCGGGGGAGAAGAAGACCCCAAAGATCACTGTGGCTGAGCTCCAGAGATGCAGTCGGGAGAAAGACTCATGGCTATATTAGCTCAAAAGGGTGCTTCTACTAAATATTGAGCGAAGGGTCTGAATACTTATGGCTGTGTGATATTTCAGTTTTTCTTTTTTAATAAATCTACAAAAATTTCGTTTTTTTCCCCTCTCAATATGGGGTGCTGTGTGTACATCAATGAGGGGAAAAAATACCTTAAATGATTTTAGCAAATGGCTGCAACATAACAAAGAGTGAAACATTTAAGGGGGTCTGAATACTTTCCGTACCCACTGTATGTCGGGGCTAAAAGTATGTCGGGGCTTTCTATTTCATTTTTTGAATTTTTTTGCCATCTAACAGCTCTCTTTGTCTCCCGTCCTGTTGTTGGGTTCTTGCATGCCTAGTGTCTTCAAATCAGTTCTGTATGATAGATCGTATGACAGCCGGTGTCTGTTTGTTTATATAATGATAATAACAACATATCTGAACATGTATTTTTATTTTTTTTTTTTAAAACAGGCTGTAATGGTAAAATGCGTACCTTTGTATTTCAGCTCTTACCTGGAGCCCAGGTCGATATCTGTGGCTTTATCCAGCACACTGCTGAGATTATGCTCTGCCAGCGTCTCTTCTGGCACCTCCTCCAGCTCCTCCTCCCTCTGCAGGGACAGTCGGTAGTTCTCCAGCTCAATTCGCTCGGGTGTTCCACGAAGCCGTTTAGCTAGGCTTGGCTCCTGTAGGCCATTGGCTTCCGATACTGCGGTTGAGAAGAAGAATGTGGTGAGAGACCCCATGTGAAAACATCCATTTTTCTGAAAAGCATGAGCACGTACAGCAGCCAATCAGGTCGGTGAAGATGCAATGTTGGTTTGTTTGTGGGAGAAATAAATTATTGAATATTTCGAAACACCTCTCTGTGGGAAAGTGTGCATCCACTGTCGGCGCGTGTGTGTGTCTGTGTGTGTGCGGGTATGAACAAATCCACCCACTGTTTCTGACAAGTTATTAGCATTGACTGCCACGAGGCCTGTCACGAAAAAAAGAAATTTAAGATGATATATTTTCCCAAAAACTATCACGAGAAGCGATAACATTGTTTTTTTTAATGCCTCCAAAAATCATGAAAAATAAGAGCCACCCTTATTATTTTTGTTTTGCTTTTAAATCATTATTGTTGTTGTTCTTATTATTGTTGTTATTATTATAATTTCCTCTCGTTTCTCTATTAAATTGTTTTTCTTTACTCTGTGATATGGATCCCCCTGGGTCTCAAATAAAGAATAAAGAGCCTAGCCTGGTTTACATGGAGCCATCTATTCCGATTCTAATCGGTTTAGAAGCCCAAACCAAATCAAAATGCTCCATATAAACACCTCAATTGGAATAAAAAGGCCGAATGTGAATGGAATTTCACTCGGTTTCACACGGGTGAAATATTCCTTTTGCCAAACCAATCAGAAGTAAATTTTCGCCAATGAGATTCATTCAGAATAGTTGGAAAAGCTCCGTCTGCGCATGCACTCGACGTAAATGCGCGGCAACGTCATCATTTACGCGCAACATAAATATGGTGGTATAAATATGTTTTTTTTGTTGTGTTTTTTTAATCAAATCACCACCACTGTGCTGGATAGACGACAGACCTCCATTTTGATAAATAAGGTGACGTTCACGACGACGTGTGCTTGTCACACGCCTGTTCCGATTGAATGTAGCGCACATCATGTATACACCCGATCGGAATAGATCACGTCACATGTAAACAGTTGACCAGAGATCTCCAACCTGAATGATTTCAATCGGAATGAGAAAAAAAGTCTCCCTGTAAACCCGGCTACTGTGTGGTTGATCCGCTGCGGCCAATATGAACCAAAACAAAGATTTTGAACAAACATGACATCTCAAACGGTTCCATTATTAAGATTTATGTTTGAGACTTGACTGTTGTGTCAAGATGCCAAACAAAACAAATATTCTGACTATTTTTCTTAAATTAAGTCACTTTATTGGAACACAACTTTATTTTTATAATTACTTGCTCATTGTGAAATGCAGCCCTACTTTTATTTAGTAAATGAGAGAACATTACACAGTTGTGCTCATGTTTGATTACCAGGGCAGAATTTGCAAGATGTGCGCAATTCTTTATTATGCTCTAATATCATTAAATCAGTGGCATAAAAATAACATTTAAAAAAAACACATTGTGAAAGTTTTGGGGAAAACATATTGTTCTAAAAATTTTGCTATTGTGGCAGCCCTAAACACATAACATATTGAGAGAGAGAGAGAGCGAGCAATAGATAACAAAAATATTGTACAAACAGTATAAAAAAGAGTAACATCGGCAATAAAAATCTGCAATCTAGCGAGACCGCAAAGCGAGAACTGTGATATAGCGGAGGATTACTGTATCTATATTCTGCTATGATAAATTTCAGACCTCATTGTTTCCATGACTGGGACTCATTGTTTCCATGACGTGCATCCCGGGACTCACATAGTCTCAAGTGTAAAATGATCTATGCACACAGGACAAACTGACAAGAGGACACCGATATTTAAATCTATAACTGAATTTATTGAATTCGATATTATTCCTAAAACAAATATCAGCAAACATTTACAGCACAGCACATCATTAGTACATGGTGGGTGCTTTGCCTTTTCCCATCCTGAGAAGCAAATCCTGAAACCTTTTTTTTTTTTTTCCTCTTACTTGCGAATTATACTAACATGTAACCTTCATGATCCGCCAGGATTCTCTCCACTAATTTGAGCAAGAATAAAATTGCTTAAATAGCAGAGCACTGAAAGACAGGATGTGGGATTTTGGATTGTGTTAATGTCGCGGCTCATGATTCTCATTTTCTTACTTCGTTTCAATTCCTAGTTTATCTTTTCACCTGAAGAAACCCAGAAATTAAAAAGTTAAAGCAACATACTATCTACATACCTGACAGACTTACTGGTATTAAACCATGATAAAACTAAATTCGCACAGAACTATTTAAAATTGTGTGCTCAAAAGTGAAACCTCAAATATTAGCTTCTCAGTGATTTACCTAATTATGGAACGTTTGTTTTGTTATCATTAGTTAGTTGTCAATTACATTCATTTTCTCACACTTGAATTATTTTACAGATTCTTAAAAGATGCTATTTTGCATATTTTCATACCGCTATATTGCATTGTTTGAACCTACTGTCATCCTGTAATTCTACACATGCCACATAATGCAGCAGGCCGAACTTTAGTCCCTATGATTAGTCTAAATCCTGCTAATCGCACTAAACATCCAACTACTACATATGTAAATACAAAGCAGATCATGAGGCAAGAATTACAATGAGAGGTTGGTGGATATAGTAGAAGAAGGCAGCAGAGAAGGTCCAATCACCGGCACTAAATAAAGCACAACAGCACATCTAGCAGTTTTAAGATGCTCTGAAAGGAGGGGGCAAAGGTAAAGCTCACAAAAGCACTGATACAGGCACTTGGTCACAGTGAGGTCCACTAGTCTAGTAGGTTAGCAGGTTGTAGTAAAAGTGTGTTACTGTTATACGGAAAAACATCACTGTGCCTGCTCTAAAAGACACGCGTCAAACAGGAGGAGGCAGATCTAAAAGTGAGTTGCAGGCCACTAGCGGTTACATTCACAAAAAAAATATAGAAAGAGCTTCTTAATTAAAACACAGGTAAGCCAAAAGCGTGAGCCTTACTGCCAAGGCGTGAGCTTTACATAAATTTAACATTGTTGCCTAGAGAGTTGATGATAGAAAACTCTATTCAAGTACTTTTAATTTCCAAGCCAAGAAAAAATAAAACATTAAGATGCACCATTCGCTTTTAAAAGAATGCTGCCAGAGTGCTTCTGCTGTCTGTGCAAGTCATAAAACGACTGCAGGCATTAACACAACAAATGATGCATCTTAAAGGAATAAATCATTCTCTGAGACAATTAATCACACTATTTACACAAACACACTGCAAGCATAGAAAGTCAATACAATCAATCACATGAGAAAGTACAAAAGCTAAATCTATATAGTCCCATGAAGGTTAGTCGGAAAGATAAGAAAGAAGAGAAGGAAACTAAAAGGGGGACAGGAGGGCCATGCTAGAGAAAGTTGAGCAGGGCATTGATGGTGAAACAGCAGAGGAGGTAGATGCAGTAGCTACACATGAAGGGAGATTCAAGGGGGTTGTGTGCCACCTGGTGGCACGTCCAAGAGAGTGTGCGGCAGACGGAACGCAGAGAGACTCCGCAACCCATGGCCACGCCCATGCAGCAGGGCACAGCGGCCATAGCAAGAGAGGAAAGTCGGGTACCTGAGGGCCGGATATCAGCTGAAGGGCCTGCCACTGCCATCGCCCTTCCGGGGGCATCTACCATCACCGCAACAGTTGGAGGTTCCTGGTTCTCCTGAAAAGGTTAAAAGATGGTTGATGTTACCCAAAATCCAGTGTTGAAAAACCTTATGTTTACACTGAACTGCAAAAACACAATTTGCCCTTTTCGTCACTTTGTACTTCCAAGTCAAATAAATTAAGTACCTTAGATGTGGTTGGAGCTGGCGAAGGTGAAGGTGCAGGTCTCTTTCTTTGAGCATAGCCAGACAGACGGTAACAGTAGTGTGGCTTGCAGTAAAATTTACCTGGCAATAAAAATGCACAGATAAATGTTAAAGAATGTAAACTACAGTAAGATATCCAAGCATTTGCCCTCTCATCGATATGCTTTCTTCGATAATGTTTGTCCTTTGGCATTTTAAAAAGATAGTGTGCTACTACACATTTCAGGGAGGAAATATACAGTAAGTACCGGTAAATCATATCATAATCTGTCTTTAAATTCATGGTGTGTTGCTATTCCTGCACCTCACGCATGAGGTGTCTTAAAAAAGCTTAGCTACAAGCAGCTACAAGCTGCTCCTCCACATTGAAAGGAGCCAGATGAGGTGGCTCAGGCATCTGATTAGGATGCCTCCTGGATGCCTTCCTGGTGAGGTGTTCTGGGCAAATTTTCAACAAATGTTGGGAACGACCCAAGTAATCCATACATACAAATAGAACAAATAAGCTCAGAAATTAAGTTGTGTGTAATAATGTGAAATGAGACAGGGGAAAAAGCCAACTGGTATTTTTTTCAAATTTTTTTTTTACAGGTGGGCTCAATGACATATCAGTGTATAGCTTAGGCTAATCAGGTTTAGCCTTACCGTCCTCCACGTCGAAGGCGTAGGAGGACAGCCGAAGTGTTGTGCCGCAATATTCGCACTTGAAGCAGCTGCGATGGAAGAATTTGCCTTCTGCGCTCAGTCTCTCCATCACGTACACTCGTTTCCGACAGAAAAAACAAACATCGCTGCCTCCAATATTGACGGGGAATTCTTTTCTGAGGGAACCCTGTGGAAAGAAATAACACATCTGTAACAGGCAAACTTAAAGCATGAAAAGTGAGGTTTAAATACAAGCCTGATACAGTATATGAGATCAAGGCCGAGCTCGCACACCCAGCCGCTTTAGAAATATGCTGACACAAAGTGTTAAGTAAAATCTTGTCATTCATTACAATCCAAAGGAGCTACAAACACAGCACTATAACAGACTCCTGTTACTTGTTGCGATAATGAGAGCGTGGATTCAACAACTGAGCACTACTACACAGTACACCATAGACAAATCTGTGCAGTCACGTGCCGTTGATCGTGGACAGCAAGCTTACCAAATCTCTTTTCTCAGGTAATGGTTTGGGGTCTTCCTGCGATTGAAGCTGATTGGCTATCTGCTCAGCCAATGAGCTAACTCCCCCTGTGTACATCCTTACATAGTGCTATAAAAAAAAAGCATTGCAGGGAAAATATGGAGAAACGTAAGTGATGAAGGAAAAGCATATGAAAAGGGGATGCAGAAGAGGAGGAAGGAACACGCAGCACAACAAACAGGTGCATGCAAACAATGGGGTCACTCAGGAGACAATCATAATAATTTATGCTCCCAATGATTAGTGGTTTAGGTGTGCTGACAGCCAAATTCAAATACTCACCACCCAAAGTAAAGATACTGTATTGCCAAATAAGATAACTGCATCATGGATGCTCGGGATGAACTACTTAAAAAAGGGAGGATTGAATACAACAAATCATAGTGACTTGTGTTCTTGCACTATGGCATTGCTATTGAAAACTAGAACACATTTACTAGGAATGGGAACAATAGATTTTGAATAGAAAATGTTTTCATGCGTATTTCTATCTATGGCTGGTATCTGCGAGGTTAAGTTGCAATCCTGACATAACATAATTCAATATTTGGCAGCAACCAGCAGACATCCATTCAAACGTGACTAAAAGAAATTGAACAGAAAGTTAACAGGAAGAGGTTTGGTGTAGGTTTCAACTGGAAAAAAAAAAAGTTCACTATCTATAATATTACTAAATAATTCTGAATGAGCTGAAGGAAACTCTCTACTGCCCTCAAGGGGAGACAGCTCAGTAGTCTGTGGAGCTTTTTTTTTTATTATTTATTTTTTTTTTTTTTAATAGAATGATAGTGTGTGATTTTTCCTTCTTCTATCTGCTAAGGATAAGAGGATGATCATCAATCCCTCTCATCCTGCTCGCTCCTCAAAGTCCCTCTCTTAGGAAGAAAATCCCATAGTTTTGAGAGTAAGATATCTCAGTTCAGGCAAAGAAAGTATCCTGAGGCTTTTGGTTGCTTGAACCCCGATGAAGATCCACAACAAATGCAGGCAAATAGCTGCATGCAGCAGAAAGCACTTTTAAAATTTTACTCAGCATTTGTGTTGGCAGTACACTGTGGGACTAAAAAAAGAATAGAAAAGATGCTTCTTTCTTTTCAGGGATAAATACAATTTAAGAGTTTAAAGCAAACTAATGTTTACCTTTTCAGTTGTAAAACATGCACGTTTGCACGCGGGAACACACACAAGCAAGCAAATACATAATTATCTGCAACAGTACTGTACAATATTAGATAGAAACCGAAGTAACTGTGACAAAAACATTTGCAAATTAGTTACTAGATATATCAGAGTAGCGTAATCTTTATAAAGAAAAACTGTGAAAAGAAATGAAACGATATAACTTGATTGAACATGGGGTATAGTTTGTGCTACCGTCAATACACTTCATTTCTTTTTCAAAGCCATAAAACAGCTACTTGTCTCAAGGTAGAAAGAGAAGAATCAGAGGCATTTTGGGATTGAGTCAGGTGCTATTGTTCCATGAAAAAAACTTTCATTTTTTTTCCCTCAGGCTCCATGAAAATTGGGGGAAGAAATGAAAAAAAAATAGTGAATTTCAAGATGAATCTGGGAGCCATTTGTGTCCCAAATGGTTAGCATATATAGTGTACTCTGCGACTTAATATTGTGTTTCAGTCTAATATAAGCAACTAAATAATGCATTTATTTGCTCAACAGTACAAAAAAGTTGACCTTCCTAAAGATTACACAAAAGTTACTTAATAATGACATGCCTGTGTGTAACCAACCTAACATCATTACTAGTTTCTTTATCTACTTCAGAGGGGGAAAAAAATAAATAAACAAAAAATAATAATTCCTCTCAAAACAAAAAAAACAAAAAAAAATGCACGATGTTTCACCTTCGGTCCAGTTGACTTGTCCGCCAACTGAGAGGCAAGTTGCTCGGCCCTCTCCTGAATACTAAGCACATATAAGGGCATTGGGGTAGCCGAACACAACGACTTTGTTGGCTTCTGCAGGGGAATAAATGAACCAAAATACCCAAATTGAGGTTTCAAATCAAGAACATTTTAAAATGTTTTTTTTTTTTTTTTTACTTTTTAGATGTTTTCTATAAACATTAAAATATTTCAATGGTGTTAAAATGCATGTAATTGTTAGACATGTTTTATTAGGGCTACACTTTTCATTACCAATCAGTTTAAGATTTCCATCCATCCATTTTTCTACACCTCTTCTCCTCACTAGGGTCGCAGGCGTGCTGGAGCCTAACCCAGCTAACTGCGGGCAGGTGGCAGGGTACACCCTGAACTGGTTTCCAGCCAATCACAGGGCACATTTAAACAAACAACCATTCGCACTCACATTCATACCTATGGACAATTTAGAGTCTTCAATTAACCTACCGTGCATGTTTTTGGGATGTGGGAAGAAACCGGAGTACCCAGAGAAAACCCACCCAGGCACATGGAGAACATGCAAACTCCACACAGGCGAGACCGGGTTTGAACCCGGGTCCTCAGAACTGTGAGGCGGATGTGCTAACCAGTCTGCCACTTTTCCGCCAGCTTAAGATTTCACACTAAAAAAAAAATTATTAAGATGGTAAGTGGTTAGTCTTCAGTGCAGCAGAGACTGAGTCTCAGTCACAGAACCAAAAAAAGCTAACCTTTCTACAAGATTCAGAGGAGGGGAGTTGTGAGCTTGGATGCTCAGTGATGCCACAAGACAAATGCCACTGCTCTAAAAAGAAACGGGAAGGCTTTTTCATAGGCTTCAGAGATGAGAGTTCAGGAGGGGGGGAAATTAGAGGATGAGAAGATGCAAATATTACTGTATACTGTGCGAAAAAAAATCAGCTTCAAAATAAATATTTCGATCTGTAAGCACCTACACTATATTGCCCAAAGTATTCGCTCGCCTGCCTTGAGTCACATACAGTGCTGTGAAAAAGTATTGGCAACCTTCTCAAATTCTTATATTTTTGCACAGTTGCCCCACTTTAATGTTTAAGATCGTCAAACAAATTGAAATAGACAAATATAACCCATGTGAGCTACAACCCAAACAGCTTCAACTCTTCTGGGAAGGCAGTCCACAAGGTTTAGGTGTTTGTTTATGGGAATTTTTGACCATTCTTCCATTTTTGTTAATTGTTTTTTTTTTTTTTTGTCCCGTTAGGTTTGACCATTCTTCCAGAACTGCATTTGTGAGGTCACACACTGATGTTGCATAAGAAGGCCTGGCTCTCTGTCTCCGCTCTAATTCATCCCCTAAGGTGTTCTGTCGGGTTGAGGTCAGGACTCTGTGCGGGACAGTAAAGTTAATCCAGTCCAGACTCTGTCATCCCTGTCTTGATGGGCCTTGCTTTGTACACTGGTGCACAGTCATGTTTGAAGAGGAAGGGGACCAGCTCCGAACTGTTGCCACAAAGTTGAGAGGATGGAATTGTCCAAAATCTCTTGGTATGCTGAAGCATTCAGAGTTCCTTTCGCTGGAACGTAGGGGTTAAGACCAGCTCCTGAAAAACAACCCCACACCATAATCCCCCCCTCCAAAAAACTTTACACTTCTACGGTCCCTTCTCAAGGTTTCTTTTTCCCCCCAGTTGGGGTTGAGTTTTTCCTTGCTCGATTGGGGAGTTTAGACTAGGGAAGCCTCTTTTGTGAAGCCTTTTGAGACTCTTTTGTGATTAAGGGCTATACAAATAAACTTGACTTGACTTGGCACAATGCAGTCAGACAAGTACCTTTCTCCTGGCAACCGCAAAACCCAGACTTGTGCATCTGATTTCCAGATGGAGAAGTGTGATTCGCTAGAGGTCTGTAGCGATTGATTTGAAAGAACAAAAGAACGTGTCTCCACTGCTCAAGAGTCCAGTGACGGCATGCTTTAAATCACTGCATTAGACACTTTTCATTGCACTTGGTGATGTAAGGCTTGGATGGAGCTGCTTGGCCATGGAAACACATTCCATGAAGCTCAATGTGCACTGTTCCTGAGCTCATCTGATGGCCACATGAAGTTTAGAGGTCTGTAGCGACTGACTTGGCAGAAAGTTGGCGACCTCTTCGGACTACGAGTCGCTGGTTCACTTTCTTATAATACAGCTGAACGTCGACTGGAATATTTAGGAGCGAGGAAATTTCATGACTGGACTTGTTGCACAGGTGGCATCCTATCACAGATCTACGCTGGAATTCACTGAGTGTGACCCATTCTTTCACAAATGTTTGTAAAAACAGTCTGCAAGCCTAGGTGCTTGATTTTATAATCCTGTGGCCATGGAAGTGATTGGAACACCTAATTACGATTATTTGGATGGGTGAGCGAATACTTTTGGCAACATAGTGTATTTGAGTAATTGTTATCCTCCACTTGAAAACCATGTTTGATAGTCACAGCACAGCCATGCAAAGTGTTCACCTTTGGTGGCTTGTCATTTTTTCCCTTAAACTTGGAGCTAAGGCGGTCAGCCCTCTCCTGTATACTAGGTACATGGATAGGTCCTGGATCATTCAGGTGCAAAGGCTTCCACTCCTGCACAGGAAGCTCTATTAAGACTCAACAACAATGGCCTACAAGTCGCCATGCAGCTTACTCAATATTCAGTAAATCTTAATCTTGCCACTACAGGCTTGGTCTCAACAACAAAACAAAACAAAATGTAAATATGCATATCCAAGCAGTCATTTTACCCCGTAATTCACAGGTTTCTCGTAGTATTCAAGCTCCTCTTCATCCAGACCGACACCCAAATGCTTGAAGTCAAAGATAAATTGGCTGGATCAACACTTGCTTGCATTAAACATTAATGGTCAAACAAAAGCACCCATGCGTGATATTTCAGTGTACATAATTGTGCTAGATGAATATATTAAACCAAAATCCCTGTTCATAATATATATTTAGGCTGCTACAAAATGTCATATGATCACAGGAACGAAAGCATGAGCGCACTATGCTAGAATTACACAGGAAATGTGCACACAAGAGAGCATGTCTAAGCTAAGAACAGGCATGATTAAGACAAGTTGGAGCAGATTTAGGGTCAAAGTAGATGGGTCTACCAAGGATTTGTGGCAGCCAGCCACGTAAAAACAGACAAACACATGTGAATGTGTGTCACCTCAGTGTGGAGAGAGAGCGAAGAAGTGGAGGAGGAGGAAGAAAGGAGCAGAATGGTTTTCTTTGGGCAGCTCCGAGAGCCCGAGCTGACTGCTTCGTTGGCAACACTTCTGGCCTTGAGGGACAAGGAACAGTACATTCAGCATCAAGATGATGAGGGTGATGACGTCTAGATGACTGAATTAGCTTCTTGCTCCTCATCAATACCATTTAACATTGAATTACACGATTTCACTACTCATGACAAACTAAATATTTCAGTTGATTAAAGGCCTTAAGAGTGGGGTCCCAAAGCAACCGATTAGTTTCATCACTTCCGTAACATTCGCGCGCACACACACACACACACACACACACACGCACAGTAACAGCAGCAGCAATATGAACTGTGAGTATATAAAAATCTAAAAGTTTAGCTGAGGATTCAGACCACCTAAGAAGAGCACTTGACTACATTGTATTATTTTAATCAATGCCAATGGTGAAAATACAATCTAGGGATAAAAAAATCATGAACTGTAGATTGCACATAAGATTATCAATGGATGCTGGAGTTTTAAAACTACATTATAACTAAACTATACTCTCTTTTTTTGGTGCAGCATTGTGTGGCGTTAAAAAAGTAAAGTTTGACAATTTTTTTCCCATGATGCCTTTTCATGTTCATTTTCACTGAATTCTTGGCATTGAAAGTTGACAGGTATCAAATATTGGCTCCTAAAACATCATCACGTGACGCTAGAAGCGATCGAGGTTTCTCGGTCAGCAAGGAATTTTGGAGCAAACCAGTTCTCAAAATAATTGTTCAATAACTAATTCAGTGCAGTTACTGGTGGAACTGGCTTTTTAAAAGGGATGGCATACTTAGTAGGGCATTGTCATGGTCTAGTTTGTGGAAGATGCTGCAAACTATTTTTTTCAGCGTGTCGCTGAGAAAGTTTGCAAATGAACACAGCAAAAAAAAAATAACAATTATAATCTATTCTATCCAATAACAACAAAAATGACCAGTGCCTAACTAGTCAAATAATAATCCTAATATATTCTTTTGTAAGACAACACTTTGGGCAGATGATTCTAAATCTTTAAATTTGAATCATTGTCACTATCTTTCTCTCTTCCTGGCATTGTGTTTTCCATAGGCTATTGTGTGTATTTATTTGAGAAAATTCATCAATATCTAAGCAGTTTGGGAAGACACTATTTGTTACAGTCTGGAAAATGATATATATTCACTGCATAAGCTACATGTGGTGGAAGCGGTTCCACAGCTTAAAATGCATCTTTCCTTTTGCAAATCCATTTATTTTCTAGGACATGGTGAAACTGGACTTTTCTGGATTCAAAACGGTTGGAGGGATGGGGAACTACTAGGGCAGCAACACTAATCATACCTGCTCCCCTTTGTTGGGCAGCGTCGGACACTTGATCTTTTCTTTGTAGCGAATGCTCAGCTGCTCCTGCTGCTGTGTGCGTCTCTGAACCAGGACAGGAGAGGCAAGCGGGAGAGAGACTCACACTTTTTTGTAACACCACAGCAAATATCCAATCACTTGGTTTAGTAGTTCCGTAAGTATGGAATACCAGAGATTTGCAACATAACTACAGAGGGGCTCATCCAGACAAGTGCAAATCTAGTTTAATGCAGGTATGAGATACCACAGGGAAATATGGTTAGTTGATTAGTCTCAGGGAGTCTCTACGGGAAGGGTAAGGTCGACTTTTTACCTTTCTCCAAGCTGGTACAGGTGCCAGGTGCACTGGCTCAAACGGTTTGGGGGGGGATAGGTGCAAAATACAGTCCAGATTGGGCATTGAGTCCCCCTTTGTGGTTGTGTAAGATGACGAATAGTAGCCGGCAATGGCGTGAAAATGCATGCAAGCCGTCATGAAACAATCCATGAGGGGAAGTGAACAGGAGAGAGAAACAGACACTAAGTGACAGATGGCGAGATGAATGGAACATACTTTGTGTTCAAAACTAAGAAAACAACAGTCATGAGAGGACCATACTAAAAGAATGACTCATTCACATCATCATCACTATTATGCATATTAAAGAGGATTACAAAAAGAAAGACGAATAAACTGCCATTGAAGACAGCAGCATCAACCATCCTATATAACATGTACAATAGGCACAGTGAAACTGTTTTGACATGGTGTACATGAAGTATTCTAAGAGAGGATGAGTTGAGAGTTGTCCTTTTCTGCTTCAACAATGCTGCCCAGTGTAGCTATAACTCTCTCATCCCGACAAATGCTCCAAGCTGTGTATACCAGCTCTCTGAGTCCAGCACGGTGAGGTCGCCTACATGGAACAGGAACAATAGTCTGCCTGACCAATGTCCACTCTGGAACGCATCTCATTAAGACAACCGCCTACACCTCCTCCATCATGAGACTAAAGGTCCTGTCTCACTGTCTCAGCAAAATATTTGACGTAGAAACGAAAAACCCACAGACTCCAGTGTGCATACCTGTCTTTTTAATCCTGAACCCTGGGCGGGAGCGTTTTCCTCAAACTTGGCAAGCAGCTGGGTAGCCATAACCTTGACTTTATTGTTGCTCCCTACAGAAGCAGAGTCCATCTTCTTCTCTGACAGGAGACCAGGAACAGTGGCCTGTATGTCCTCACGGCCAGCCTTGGATGCTTCCTCCTAAGAAATAATGAATGTATGAACATTTCAGTGTGAGCAACGGGAGATGTGTTTTCTTTTTTGTTCATATGGGCTATACTGCACTAATTTGAGATGAGGACAGTCTGTTATCTCCAAATGAGACAAAAGCTCCGCATTTGTCATAAGAACTCACCTCTTCAGACTGGCTGGTTTTTCTCCTCTTCCCCAAACTGTCAACATCTTTCTCTTTTTTGTCCTGTTGATGAAATATGTTATTACTCACATAGCAACAACATCTATTTGATACTGTATTTGAATAATAGATAAATAGGTTCCAACTCAGACCTTGGGAATACGTTTCCGTGAGATTGCTATGCTCTGACCAAGCTTGCTCAGGAAGGAGATGGGAGATTTGGTGCTTGCCATAAGAGCAACCTTCTCCTCTGGACTCAAATTTTGATGATCTGAAACACAAGACAATGAGGATGGAAAATGCTAAGACACACGAGCACACATGCATGCATGCACGCACTCACACACACATTGTAAATGCTCACACTTCTGTACAATCTCTATGATGTCATTAACGATAAAATATGTCTCACCTCCAGGTGGCACTGTGTCCTTGAACATCTCATAGAACTGGCTGAGGTACATGACCATTGAAAGTTTGTCGGGCTCTACCACAGAAGACATCTCTTTTCCAGTCATGCAGGGTGAGATGCCAAATTCCCGCTCCGCCACGTCAAAACCCAACTGGTTGTTCTTTTCCTGGTCTCGTTCATCCAGACAGTCAAAGTCACTGAGAGTGATGAAACGAGAAACATCAATAACGATAAAAGTTAAGATTTAAACACACACACTTTAAACAAGGCCGATGTACAATTCCAGTGTTATGTGCCCTGGCCAACCAAATATGATAAAATGTTCACAAAATATACAGTTGTACCTCGACTAACGACCTGACTTCCAGGTTTTTTGAGATACTTGGCATCACTTGGTCCATTTTTTGGTCATAGGTTGTGACCAAAATTTTAGTTACGATTGGTAAATAGTGGCAGCGAACTTCAGAACAAACAGCAGATAATGAACAAGTTTTCCAAAAGAAAAGCCAAGTGCTTGCTTTAAGCCTCTTTATTGCCATTCCTAGTTGAACTTAAAACATAAAACAAAGGGAATTACACATTGTGTTTTTAATCAAACCCAAAAACTTGGGAATGTCCGCTTGATTAATGCTAATGCATAGTGCAAAATGGCATAGACGGGCTAACAACAAGCACAGATGTGGCCCTACCTATACAGTAACTCTTTAAGCCAATGCCTCTCATTCAGGGTGTGTTGGGCACATTAGTGGGCCGTGAGAGATCATCGGAGGTGTTGCGGAAAATTATTCAATTGCACTTAATTTGTCCGAAAATAATTTTCTTAATTACAAATATATCCTTGTTCTTATATCTATGCCAGTGATGTATAGTGACAGGCACAACAATTCGATGCTCTTCCATTGGATGGCAGGGGGTAAACTTAACCTGTGTACCCACTTGTTACAACTGTGTACCCTTCATTGTAATTAACCATACAACAGAATAAGTAATTGCTTCCTGCGAGTATATGCTCATAGCTTTGTGTTCAATGAAAAAGGCCCAGATTTTAAACTGTGTAAATGAATATAATTGACAAGAGATGATTATTTCACTATTCATACTTGTGCGTGAGAGAGCAGACTTAGATGGTTTGGACATGTCCAGAGGAGAAATAGTGAGTATATTGGTAGAAGGATGATGAGGATGGAGCTGTCAGGCAAGAGAGCTAGAGGAAGACCAAAGAGAAGGTTGATGGATGTCATGAGGGAAGACATGAGGACAGTTTGTGTTCGAGAAGAGGATGCAGGAGAAGGCTTTCATGGAAAAGGATGACGCGCTGTGGCAACCACTAAAGGGACAAGCCAAAAGGAAAAGAAGATACGTGTGTGTGTGTGGCGGAGGTAATAAAAAAGCACCCCCAAGCTACGTCATGCTGAGCGAGTCAAACGCTACATATCGTGAAAGCCTCCTTTGCACAATATAATCTTATTCCAAGTGTTGCATTGAGGCGAGTGGTCATTGATTTTAACAAAGTTAAGACATACTTTTGTTCGCCGCCATTGGGCACAAGCACGTCTTCGCGCGTGTTCTTCGTTGGTTTTCACCACGTCTTCGCAACAGCTACCTCGGGGTCGGCGGACTAGGCATCGAAACCGGGAAGCGACATTTTTGAATTTGAACGATTCCGGGAGAACCAGAATGTTAGTCCCGGTTCCAATCTGTTCTCGATTCTCGATACGCAACCCTAGTGTACATGTGAACATCCCCCGCTGTCAGTCTTAAAAGTAGCTGTGATGGCACGAAGAGCTTTTGTTAACTGCTATGTTGCCTCAAGAGACCATCACACTACAATATAGCGTAGCTGTGCGTGTCTTCAAATGCATGCATGTGTGCCTGAACACGGATAAGGGAAATGCACCCTTAAGGAGTCCTTTATGAGTGGTATCTGTCACCTTGTTAATAGGGATACACAACAAAAAGGCAAGGTCCCAACCAGACAATAAACAGCGTATGCAACAACACAGTAACCTTCCAGCCAAAGAAACTGGGCAGAATGCATAGTCTTGTAAAAATGTACATGCTGAGCCCAATTGTTATCCTTGGTTTGTGAGTTGTGCATGTGCGCCTTTCAGATACTTACATGAGATCTGGCCTGTATCGGTGGATGAGCGCACACAGGGCCAAACCGCTCTTCCAAGACATGGTGAGGTCTTTGACGCACACATTTCGATATCCTTCTGTTTGTCTCTGGCACCAATTGAGAAGTTTACTGGATCGAGCTATGGATTCTGAATAGGCAGGGGGGAAAAGTATTGCGTTAACTCTTGAAGTAAAAGAGAATCTGGATCAAACGCAGATGACATAACCAATGCCATTTTTGGGTAGAACTGTGCATACGCTATATGGGAAAGGTCTTTGGACACACCGCTTAAATAAATAATGCATATGCTGCAACAATATGAATTAGGGCTACACCCATTAGTGGCCCCTTAATAATTTAAACAACTTGATGCAAGCATATTAGTGGAAACCATTTGGCAAGGGCCCTTTTATGTACCAGCATGACTGTGCCCCGGTGCAAATAGAAAGTTCCTTAGAGGAAGGGTTGCACAAGTTTAGAGTGAAATCACTTCACAGCGCTGATCTCAATCCCATTAAACACCTTTGGGTTGAACTTGAATGGAGATGGTGAGCTCTTGGCCAAAACAATTAATGCTCTCAATTCCAGTACTCTGAACTGCTGTAGAAAGTCTTTTCAGAACAGTGGAAACTATTACAACTTCCTAGGGTAAACATTGTCATATTTTTACAGTTACTAAAAGTGTCATCACAAGGTATCCAAATAATTTTGACCATATAATGCATCTCTTGCTGGACAATAATCTTCTGGCCTCGGTTAGGCTGTGCAGAGATTCGTAAAGGGTTATCATCCATGTTAGTAGCAATAAAAACTAGTCCATCAGGAAATTTAATGAACCGAAAAGGGTCAAATGTTTACTGCCATAAAGATGACATGGGATGCAATTGAAAGGTTAGGAGAGGATGCAGAACGTGCCGTTTAAGTTGAATATAATGTCATCAGTCAATGACTGAGTTAGTACAACGCAAAAGTATTTTCACGTTCCATCAGTTACATTACTAAACCTTTGAGTATAAAGTAGGAAACCACAAAATTGTTAAGACTATTATTCCCTGAAGAGTAATATCATGCATTCGGAATTTGTGTTACCTTGCAACTGCTTGTCAAGCAGGCAATTGTCTACAGTGGAAATAGTCCAGCATTACATAATTGCAACGGGGGAAAAAAATCCTTCCTAATAAATTATGAAAGTGAAGAATGTATGTTGGTCGTCAAAGGCATTTTATACAGATAGAACATTAAGAAAATACAAACCATTCCTGGTCAACTTTGGCGTTGAAGAGTTGATCACATTCTCTATTTCAATGCGCATCTCTGTCGACTCTCCTGTATCTATGAGGTGCCGTACCTGCAAATGAACCATGTCTGCATTATTTTACACATTTTCTTTTTTGAACACTCACACCGGTACCCCCTCAGGTACATAACCGAATGAGAATGATTTAATACGAACAAATATTTTTGATGATGATGCTCGTTTTGAATGACACCGTCAGAGAGGTACATAAGTAAACAATACGTAGTAATGTAAAACTGCAGTGCACTAAAATGTTTTTCCTCGTATTTGGTAACACTACAAAGTACAACCACAAACATACCTATCTGACAAAGTCAATAGTCGGGTGGAAAATTTGGGATAAACCTCCTGTACTCAATCTCAATAGATTGTGGTGGCAAATCAAATTTTGTGGCCAGTGTTTGTTTATATAGTGTGTGTGTGTGTGTGTGTATGTATGTATATATATATTATATATAATATATATTATATATATTATATATAATATATATATATATATTAAATATAATATATATATATATATATATAATATATATTATATAATATATATTATATATATATATATATTATATATATATTATATATATATATATATATATATCATATATATATTATATATATATTATATATATATATATATATATCATATATATTATATATATTATATATCATATATATATATATTATATATATTATTTATCATATATATATAATATATATATATAATATATATATATATATATATATATATATATATATAAAAACATTGAATACTGTTTCTTGGTACACAGTAACAAAAAAGCAAGTTGCTTATTGTCAGACTCACCTGGCTGGGCTTAAGGAAGTTAAGGCTAATATTGGGGTAACGTGTAGTGGGATCCACGCTGTAGTGACTGAAGTTCTTGCTGACATTTTCTGGCGTGGTCTGGGGCAGTAGACGATAAATACTCTCCCTGAGCAAAGAGCAGATGTTTCAAAATAACTAGTCAGCTTGATTACGGATCAGTTCATCGAAGACCTAACCATGAGAAAAGACTGAGAAACCATATCAACTTTGTTATACAAGAGTTTGCACAGCTACTGAGGAGTCACATTCCACTTAAATCCTCTTACCCTTAGGAATAACAAAGGTGTGACTCATGGTTAAAATCACATGCAGGGATATTTCCTAGTAAACCACTCGAAGATAAAAAGGGCGTTTGAAGAGGAATGGCATGAGTTGCTTCATGACGTGCTCATTGAGTTTGGTGTGGCTGCATCAGTGTTTCCACATGCTCACCTCTCAGACAGAACTTCTAACGGCTGTTTTCCCTGAGCCCAGCTCTTCACCATCCAGCCTGAGTCCATAGCTGCCAG
Source organism: Phyllopteryx taeniolatus (assembly GCF_024500385.1). Taxonomy (NCBI): domain Eukaryota; kingdom Metazoa; phylum Chordata; class Actinopteri; order Syngnathiformes; family Syngnathidae; genus Phyllopteryx; species Phyllopteryx taeniolatus. Next base: position 7,973,451 of record NC_084506.1, read on the forward strand.
GAAACCCCGGGCAATGCCAGTACCCATGGGCCAAAAGGGCTGAAGACAGCAGCACATTTAACTACCATGTATGGCAACTGAACAGAACAGCAAATACAAATAAGCAGAATTGTGAAGGCCACTCACTTCCAACAGGCTGTCTCCCACTAATGCCACCAGCAGTTTGTGGCCATTGCGCTGGCGCACCATGGCGGCGCTCTCTGATGCGTACATGCACGTGAAGTCAAACATGGCGACATCAGGCTGGCCGTAGTGGTTGATGGCAAAATCTAGTGTGGGCAGCTGGTGGTTGGTTGAGAAATCTGCCGCCTCACGGGCGTAAGACAAGAGGGCAACCTGATCCACATTTGCTCTGGAAAGCAGCAGCTCTGTGTCTGCATAGTCCTACAAGAAAAAAAAAAACAAGGAAGTGGTCAAGTGTGACTCTTAAATATGGTAACTCTGTATTTTCTTCTAGTTACATTACATTCAATGGCCTAATAATAGCCTGGGTAGTACTAAATATATAGGAAAAACTTCAATCAGAAAATTAGAACAGAAGCATGCACACAAAAGCACAATTTGCATGCTGGTGGTCAATTACAGTAGTAGAGCTCCGACAGTGTGCTTCCCGTTTCTTCTTGCAATACAGTAGCAGACTGTCACCCTGCTGCTGGGTAACAACCCAACAGCCTTCCTATCGCCCTCAACACCTCTCCTGTTGTTCTGGCCTATCTCTTGGTACCTCTTCCATGCTCTTGCCGTTACGCTGATAAACATGGCAAACCTTCTGGCCATGGCTCATATGGATGTGACTTCCTGGAGATACAACCTCTATGACCTGCAGATATCGCCTCATGCTACCACAAGTGGCAAGGACACCATTCCTTAAAATTGTATTATCTGGACAGTTATTGTTCAGGTACTGTTGTACCTGAACAAGTTCAATGAACATACATGAACTAGTGCATATTTTGGGCGAATGCGAACTGAACTTAGTTAATTTCTGCCTGATGAACATTATTGAGAGCATGCTCATTTTGGCGTCGAGAACGGTTTTTGAACGACAGTTCATTATCATTCAAGAGTCCTAGGTTTTGTTCGGGACTTCCAGGACAAAACCCACCTGAACACACTATATATGAGCCTTCTTATGTCGGGGTCGTATGTGGCAACCAATTCGGTGTGGCTCCGTCCGCCATTCATGTTTCCATTAGGCAGGCACGTTGCAGCTGTGTGAGTATGCAACATGCGGTCATTTTTGGAACATGAACTTACGGTAGTTCAAAATTTTGAATTATGAACTGAACTAGTTAATTTTTGGAACGGTGAAGTGAACTTTGAACTAGATAGCGTAGAAAATAACTTGCCTAACACTGCCCGTATGATTGAAGTTGTCATTACACTGGGATGTTTGTGTGTCGCTTTTATTTAGTCGTATCCACCGCTTCAGCCATTTGTAGGTGTGGCAATTTTGCAAACACATTGTAAACTTGAAAGTGTATATGAAATACCGATGCAATATCACAGCTAACCTCTCTCATATAATCAGCCGCTGTCATAAATCACTGTGGCAACTCACGTGTTTTAAGTTTCTTCACAAGTCTCTCAAACATGTAGTATCAAATCACTGCATGCTTTGGGAGTGACCTGTTTTCATTGCCAGAGGTAAAAGCTACATTCTTTGGCCTTCGAGCGCTCGAGCTGGGTGTTTAATGCCATGCTGGAGCCGTTGGAAGGTTAGAGCACAGACGGTTGTCAGCTGATATATTTTGATGGAATTATGTGGCGTCGCTTCTGTCCTGCCAATATTTCCTTCTTCCCTTTTCTCCCTTTCCGCTACGCAGAGGAGAGTCATTGTTTTAATGTTGTTAAAAACGAGTTATGCTTCCTCTGCTTTTAGGTGGTTGTGCATTTTTACTACATCCAAATATGATGGTTTATGACCTAAACACCAGCACATAGCCATGACAAATCTTCAATAATGTTTGTACAGGAAGGCAGATGAAGTGTTTTTCTGCTTTCCTGTGGAAGACGAAAGAAAATGTCTGTATTGCAAGGGGCACAAAGTAAGTGTTAATTTAGTTGGCAGTTGAGTCCTGGCCACAGTTGGCTTGGTTAGACCATTAGCCTTTAGCAGGGGAAACAGAGAGGACTGAAAGAATGAAACGGTGACAGCCTGTACGTGCGTGAAGCTACTGTCTACTAGACCATTTTAATTATATTCAACAATTTTCCATCACAAACACAGGCAAACACAGGCAAACACACGCGATCAGCTTTTTGATCACTCACATGCAGAATAACTCCTTTCTCCAACAGGCTTTGTTTTTTGGCAGTCATCACAAAGTAGTGCGTGTCATCCTTGTAGTAGACAATGTTTTCCAGGTCAATACCTAAAAAAGACCAATTGAAAGAAGGACTGTTATATACAAAATACAAAACATTTCCCTATTGCAGCAGCAGACTGCTGCTATGCCTTCACCGGAGGACAAGAGAGGCAATTATGCGACACAGAGCACATAAGCAGAGCTCCGGAACATCGTCATGTCAGCAAAAACTTGGACAAAACTGGTATCAAAGCTTTACAATTGGACTTACAAATTGGGAAGGGTGAGCAGTGAGATGGGAGAAATTCCAAGCTGTTGTGGGCTACTCTACAAAATGGGAAATTTTATACAGTACACACCTGTCGCTTCTCTGAGGTCTTGAAAGAACTTTTGATTAAAGATAAACGCCACTCCACTGATTTCTTCAACCTTAGCCTCCGCTGTCGTGTTCCTGTTGATGAAGTTTGCCGTGATAGCGATTGCAAGCTTGCCACGAAACTCCTTACGTCGAAACCCTAGTTAGATGACAAAGCAGATCGCTTACAGAGCTGGAATAACCTTACATCATTTTTTTTTTTTTTTTTTTTTAAATCTGTAGTATATTTGTCATTTCATATCATGAAATGCTTATTAATAATAAACAAATCTAGAGCAAGAAAATTTCAATTATTATTTGAACCCTGTATTAGTCCTACATATACAGTATGTTGCCATTAATTAACTATATTAGACTTTACACCGATCTGATCGGCTTGATCGGTATTGGCTGATAATTAGCATTTCATGCTGATCGGCTGATCAGCGTTAATGTCATAATTCGCCAAGCCGATGAATGACGTCATAGATCGGCTCCGCAAAAGACACTTCTTCCGCGTCGCCATCGTGTACAGTATATTTGAATCTAAAAGCTAGTTTATTTTGAGTCTTGTCACGTGTCTTTGACGTAGTACTTTAAATATCTGACCACCAATAAAGTTATTTAAAAAAAAAACAAAAAACGTCTGAGACAGACGACACATAATGCCTGGATCAGACAAGACAAACTTGGTATTTCAAGATTGTACTACGGCAGACTAGTGCAATAAAATCTTGTATTCTGATAACACCGCATCCCGTCTTTTACGATCACTGGGCTTTATCTTGTCAACTCAAACGCGACGGGATACACTCGTTACCATGGCAATGACAACAACAATGGATCTCGCCGTATGTATTATAAGAACAAAATGGGGAAACACGTGTGCTGGTGGTCACCTGTGCTTAGGAGAGGACTTTAATTAAAGGATTGCTTGTGGTATTTTCACATACTTTTAATACGATATGGCTCGCAAGCAGGCAAAAAAACTTTATGTAGCCTAGCAAGCTAGTGCTAGCTCTAACCGTTGTAGGTAAACATGCCAGGGTTCTGTCGACTCATGCTCTAAAGTTTTGGTGCGTGTGTGTGAAGTAATTTGATTACAATAAAGTAATTTAATTATAGTAAGTTAGCACCCATTACTTCTGTCATGTAATGTTGGTTTGACCTGACTGATTAGAATACATGACCTGAATAGAGAATACTTTTGAAGATACTCAGTATACAGTACACAAGTATATACAGTAAATGAACAAGTCATTTAAATAGACTCACTGCTCCATCTTGTGATCGGATCGGTTATCGTTTTTTTTTTTTTTAACTTGATCGGCCCCAAAAATCTTGATCATGTAAAGCCTACACTATATGTAGCATCAAAATGCACAAATCAGGGGCGTGTATCGAATGAGGTCAGACTGTCTATAGCGATTGGAAAATGAGCCACAATTTTAATTCCTGAGAAAGCACGAATAATGTTGCCATCAAGCTGAAGAAACAAAAGAGAAGACTCGCCTGGCAGCGTGTTTCTTCTGCCATCAGCTCCAATGATTACGTCAAACTCTAACTCATTGACAGGGTGTGTCCTGGGATGGACCTCGGCCCTCCAGCCTATCCCTGTGAACACACACAATGTGTTATCACATAGAAATGCAACATCAGGGCAAACTGCAGAAATTGTTCTCTCTTTGGGAAGATTGACTCACTTTCACTCTCCTGGTCCTCAGGAGGTTCAATAAGCCCTTTGAACTCTACGTTGACATGGATTTCAATGCCCAGGAGGAGAGCCACTTTGAGCAGCATGAGCTGAAGTTGACGAATACCTACAAATCAATGACAATGACTTAATCCCTCCTCCAAACAGAGTCAATAAATCACTAATTACAGGCAAATTAGTCAAATACAGTAAACCCCTATTATATGGCGCTTCATGCTTTATTTAATCAGGTAAAGCTATTGAGAACAGTTTCTCAGGGATGCAAACACGATTTTATGAATTTTGATATCACGTATATTTTCACCATTTAGGTGCATATCGCAGGATGGTTTGCGAGTTATGAGCCCAACTATTGATTCAGCCAATCAGAGCGTCACTATTGTCGTCTCTGCTGCTGATTGGCTGTTGTGTTCAATGTGGAAGCATTTCTTTTCTGCTTAGGTAATGTCAAACAAACTCCCTTCATCTAAGACATCTTGTAGACAAAACAGAAGCGGTACCTGGTCATTTAGGAGAAGGTGAAACTTCTAGATATTGCACAAACTGGGTTACATTATTGTTATGCATCTTACTGGTGGACAGGATTGTAGCAAGGCATTTCTGTTCTGTTGGAATGAGCGCTGATATTTCCAGGTGTCTTTGAACACATCAGTGCTAAGAAAAAAAGAGCGCGTAGTCGCGTGTCTAGTGAGGGGGAGACGAGTCATTTTGTTTCGTAACTTTCTTGGCGTTTTTGGCTCCGGCTACAGCCCACAGCTGTGTTGTGTTGGTTTACAATAAACGTGAAATGAATGGACTAATGTCTCCCGTGATCACTGGAAGATGTTACAATATGCTAAAGAAAGATTGTGTACCCATTCCTATTGTTTATCGTTTTAAAAAGGAAAGCCATATAAACAGTAAGAAGTACAATAAAATATTTATGTGACATTCACCGACACCCATTTCTACTGTGAAATAGGAATGTATGACTGCACAGCTTCGTCATCATCGTTGTCTTCTTTGCCGGTGAGTACAATATACTGTTTTAAACATTGCTCTCTCTCAATATATTATATGGGCTTAATTGTGTTGGGTTGTTTAAAGTGTGTTTAAAGACCTGACCACTGTGTTCTCAGCCACTTACTAATATGATCAATGGCACCGGCACAGAACTTTCCGTAGAACTTCTTGGCCCCAAGGCCCCTGAGGTCCTGAATAGTGAAGGGCCAGAGGTGCAGCACGTTGTTCCTGGAGAAGGCATCCCTCTTCTCCAACAGCACTACTTTGGCGCCCAGAAAGGCAAGCTCGATGGCTGTTCGTAAGCCACATGGTCCGGCCCCAATGATCAGACACTAGTGTCAAAGCAAAAAATAAAAAAACTATACTCAACCATTCTCAACCATGGTGGATATCATTTTGCCTCAGACATGGACATAGACATAAAACAGCATTTCACAGCTTTTTTATGGGTTTTATTAAGCTGGTTTCATTGACAGTTGCTTGGAAAAGGTTTTTTAATTGACTGGAAAATTCTGTTGTGTTCTCTCTCATAAATTTATAGTATGCCAATATTATGGTGATTGTCATGGTCTGTGTTTTGGTTTGGGTTGTGTTTGATTTTGCTTAATGTTTTCCTGTGTCCCATGTTTTTCATGTCTTGTGTGCTCATTTAGTTATTGTGTCCACCTGTTCTCGTCAACCTTCTACCTTGTGTCGACCAATCAGCTCCTTCCAGCTGCTCGTGTCATGTCGTAGTCGCCTGTAGTTTCATTAGTCATGTCTGGTTTCCAGTCGTAGGTTGATTCAAGTGTTCCTTTGTGACTTGGATTATCGGTTTTGGGACTTTGCTTAATTAGCTTTTTCTATGATCCTTGTTTGCCTTTGATTTGGAATAAAGTATCATTTTTGAGACATCTGCCTTGCCTCCCTGCTTCCCTGCACTTGGGTCCTCCATGTTTTTGCCTTGCCTTCAAACCCCCCCCACATGACAGTCATTGTTTTGATCCTGGGAAGATATCAAACTTCTAATTTCGTTCTTGAGTTTTAAAAAAAATGGACATACCGCTGATATTGAGAAAGAATGCCTAGCGATCAAATGGTTTGTTATCGACACATGAAATTGAAACCAAAAACACACATTAGGAACATTTCACAGTTCAAAGTGTGAGAGGTACCTTTGAGTTGGTACAGGCACGGCCTTTCTTATACTCCTTTTGGCTGGCCCTCTTGTCTAACTTGGCCCAAAGTGCTTTAGCCTTCCAGTAGTTGAGTTTAGATTTGAGCCTGTGGTAAAAGACCCTGTACTCTATGGGCTTGACTTCCAGGTGGTCACACAGCTCCTGGAAGGCCTTGAGTGTGCCTTTGCATGTGGTTGCCTGGACAAATTTGTCAAACAGAATATGGGAATGGTTGACCCCTTCTGCTCCGGTTGCACTGACACCTCCATCTCCCATGGTCCAGACTCACACAAGGCTGATAGGGCCCTTCAACCCGTCACAGGGGTCTCTGGGTCCAACCACAGCCTTGTATGACGTTGTCAGTTTCTCTCTCCAGTGGAAGGTTCTAACTCCCTGCCTCAGGTGATCTCATTCTGTCAGGAAAAAGAAAAAAAACCAATGAAATTTCTGATCTGTGGTACTGCATGAGTCAAAATCACATGATGGGGTCATGAAAGGTTGGGAAACAGACTTTGTGAACTTTCCACTAGCCAGATGAATTTAATGAGTAAATCCAATACAAACAGGAACAAAACATCATATTACTAATGCTTTTTGGCAAGCAACCGCATACTAGCATTCTGCATGATGTGATAACTTTGTGCTCGATCTCAAGATGGGTGGGAAAAAACTCAGTATGGAAAAAGGTCAAAGGACATCAGTCCATTACACCTACAGGAAGTGATATGTGAAGAACATAAGCCGTTGTTCCCAGCTTGCATCTTCCATTCTTCTGGGAAGACTTTCTATGGTCAGAGGGCACTGCCGGACTTTGCTTTGTGTATAAAACCTCGAGGAACCGTCACAACTTAATCAGCTGGCAAGACAAACAATCAATACTAATATTGCGCCACCCCACATATCAAGGTCCTCCTGTTACTGTACATAGACACGACCTTGCAGAAACCCTCTTCTCTGTCTAGAAATGGTAGTACCAGGCACAGGGAGGGTTGTGAACCCACACAAATGCAAACATAAAACACACAGGCAAGTGTAGGAGCCCAAGTGTGGTACAGATTGGGACACAGACGGCCACCTACCCACAAATAAAGTACAGAATCCGCTGCGTTAGCTTTTGTGTTACCTGCTATGACATGCACGTCTCCTTGTTTCACACCCAAGAAGAAGTCATGATGCATATACTCTGCTCTCATGACAAGTATGGGGATGGGAATTACTAAGATTTTTACGATTCCGATTGCATTTTCGATATTGCTTAACGATTCGATTCTTTATCGATTCTCAAATTTGTAGTTTGGGGGACAAAAAACCTACAGAGGACTTTAAATAGACGAAAGAATAATAAATTAATAAAACACCCGCTAGATATTATACCCAGGCTTCTCGTTATATCTAAACGCTATAATCGAAGAAAAACGACTATTACGCGGGTAGTGCTTCGTTAGTTGCTGCATTGGAAATGCATGCTGTAGCATCCTACATCCCACAGCGAGCGTGTGACTTGTTTAATAATACTCCATTTGGAGTTTACTATAACAGTAAACACACAACAAAAAGAATTACACAGATTGTATGTTTAAATACAAAACATTGTTTTCGAGACCACTAGCTTAATGCTAACACTCAATGGAAAGACCTATTGACAGGCTAGCTAAATTAGCATTCATGGGTGGGATTTACCTTCAATTAATGAATATTCACACACAAATGCAACAGTAACACTTACAGACAGGTAATATCACAATACTCATATATTCTTTCTAATCTGTGCAAAACAAGTTTAATAAAGTTCTATCGCGACGTTCTTCTATTCTTTTTTTAAGCTCACAGAAACGTTCAGCTTCATGCATGCATCACACCATACTGCCCCTGAGAGGCAGGGTGTATTTAGCGTAACACCGGGAAAATTTGCACGCGTTTACTGCTGCTCTTGGTGGTAATCTGGCACCCTTACTCAGAATAGTTAGTGTGATGTAGCATTTTAATATCACTTGAGGCCATTTGTTAAGTAAGTATCAACTGATCCATGCGATGCGTACGCCGCATAAAATATGCTTTGACATCATCAGTTCAAATAGAATCAATTAGGGGATCCCAAGAAAATTCAGCTAATGATACAGTTCCCACTGATTCTGGATACCCATTATGGATGAGCACGGCAGAATGTACTGAATCATTCGAATTAATTCTTTGAGCTCAGCAACCGAACATCCTTCCGCGTCCCCTTACATCTAGCTAGGCTTTCGCTGGCCGGCGTGACGTTTCTGCATTCCACCGCGGTGGACAGAATCACAGACACCAACCCCCGCCACCCGGGCTTCCTGCTCACTCACCTTACTGTTATTGTCATCGGATTAGTGGAAAGCATCTTTGAGTGTCTTGAGAAGCGCTATATGTTTAATGTATTATTATTATTATTATTAAATAAAAAGCTTTAATAATCACATTAGAGAGACAGAGGGAATGATATGTATGTTTACATATATACATTTATTATTAATTTACATTTATTTTAAATGTGTGCCTGTTTTCATGTGCTTGACTGACTAAACATTAGATATTAGTTGAAGAAACGGCTGCTAGTGAAAGCTATCACGTTCACTGCGTAGTACGAATCACTCATCGTACTAGCACATCGGTCCTTAGCGGCTCACAAAAAGAAGTTCAACAAACAAAATCACTCGTGTCTAACGGGTCGTGAACGATAAGTTCAACGAACGAATCACTCGAGTTCTCCAATACATTTAGTTCACTTAAGTGCCTCCCCACCTTCACGGCGCTACCTGACGCTGGCTGCCCAATGGTCATTCGGCGGAGTGAGTGACAACGCTGGGGAAACGCAAATCACTTTTAATAAAGTCCCGTCCCCGCCTGCACGCTGGCTGCTCATTGATCATTCGCCGAAGATTCAGAAGCGGGTGACAGAATGCTTCAGCAGTTCCATTTCCGCGGCCAACCAAAAAGAACGAATCATTTCATAAACTGATTCAGTTTAGTTCATTCACTAAAAAAGATTTGTTCTTCTGAACAAAATGTTCGCAAACGAAACACTAATACCCATCCCTAGAGAGGAATGTCTTGCTGGGATCTTTCTTACAAAAGCACAATCAGTGTCGCCCCGTTAGCAACTATACTGAGTTCTGACCACTCTAATGACTTTAAAAAATAATAATAATAATTTTTAAAGTGATGAGCGACTTTAATTCTTGCTAAGAAAGAGCAGAATCAATGCTGTTCCATATGACAAGAAAGGCGCCCGGTGGAAGGCAATCATGGAGTCAATCACGTTGAACATTGCCAAAGACATGGTAGTGGTATTATTTTATATGTTGCAAAAGCTGCGATTGGCTGGCAATCCTGCCCGATGACAGCTGGGATAGGCTCCAGCACGACCGCGACCCTAGTGAGGAGAAGCGGCTCAGAAAATGGATGGATGGATGGTTGCAAAAGCACAGAGTTATCAACATGTTGGAAACAATTGAACTGAGATATGTCCTCCCAAAGCCTCAAATATTTTGTCAAGGTCGCCTTGCCTCACTTGTACAACTCTTCATGAGAAAAGAGTGCGAGAGAGCTGGAGGGGGGTGCAGCGTTCCTGTTTTGACCGCAAACATTTAACAGACAAGCCAATAAAGGCTCATTTTATTATGTTAAATTGTTGAACATTTAAAATGTTAACTTATTAGAGATCATGTGTTTGACAAAATTGACGGGAAGCACTTCCACATTATCCATTAAGAAAAAAGATATGTATATATAAAAGTTTCAAAGCAAATCACAGAAGGAAAAAAAAAGATAATTAAGCTGTAAGCGAATAGGACAAAAAATCTATTAAAATGTGTTCAATTTTAGTGAAAAAATATCCGATTTTATTTTAAGGGCATTGCCCAGAACCTACGTAACAGCTTGCGTGACCATTAAATAGTGGACTTTACTCACCATCAGTTTGTAAAGGATATCATGGAGAAAATTAAGGAGAAGGAAATGACGACGAAATAACAGTGACGACGATTGAATGCAAAACATAACAGTTGAATAATAAGCTTTCATGTGAGTAATGTCTCCATTGTACAAACTCATCTGGGCAACAAGGCAGCAATTCACCTTTATAGACTGACATTAACAATGGCTCAACAATTCGGATCATTTTATAGGGTTCCCAATATAACCGTTAGCAATTTAGAGTGTGGAAATATCATCCTAAAAACCTACACATGGAAAATACATACAGTACATCTATTTAGATATTAAAGATAATCTTGACAATTGAGATTACCTTACTTATAAATACATTTTAATAAATATTCAAAGTCTAAGATTATTTTTGAACTAATTGTACTTATGCACAGCCAAACTTCTGAATGTTTTAATTCTTGCATAACATGTGGAATCAATTTTTGGGTACAACTGTGGGCGAATGGGTAAGAACGAGGGCCGCGACAGAAGGGCACAAGTTTCAATTCCCCCAACATAAGGTACCCAACCACAAGGCACTGTAAAGCTGCCCACAGGTCCAGTTGATCACTAAAGGTGTGTTTGATAATGTACAGTAGGTAGTGAGTCTGTAATTTTAAAAAGCAACAATTATTAATGCATTTGTATCAAGCCATCTATCAATTTTCTAAACCGCTGGGAGCTTACCCTGTTCAGGGACACGGTGAGCTGGAGCCTATGCAATCTGAGTTTGGGCGAAAGACAAGACTACAACCTAGACTGGTCGCCAGTCACTCACAGGGCACATTTGTATATAGTACATTAACTCAACGTAATCAAAAACCAAAAAGGTCAAACTTAAAATGTTACCACCTGAAATCCTGATCATGTGATGCAAGATAAAGAGGAAAAAGTTTAAAATTAAACTGCCACTCATAGGGTACTAATCAAGAAATGCTGACAGAATAAAAGTGGCGGTGCAGTATGTACTGTAAGTTGTTTTCATATACCCTTACTTAAGAGCACTTTTTTGACTCAAATTTGGGATTAATCCAATGGCATATGTCTTAATCATTGTGTAAAACAACCTGACAATTCAGTGGGGCCACAAACAATTCTCTTTGTGTGCTGTTTTTGTGACCACAACTATAAATGTAATGAGTGTGTTTATGACACAGTTGTGTGAGAACAAGCAGTAAAGCCTACACTTAAACAGAAGCAGCTGCAGCTGTAGAATGCAATATAATGCTGACATATGTGGTATGACATCTCCCTAAAGTCCAGTGACTGCGAATATTTAGAAATATGTGAATAAAGTCTAAATATAATCACCTAACATAAGAATTGGAGTACAACACAATCTGTCCAGCAGATAAGACTGTAGACTTGTTTCATTTCACTCAACAAAAACAGTTTGCAACAACTGTTACAAAGATCCCAATAAAGGAGTGATGAAAAAAGGAACTCAGTATCAAAGCAAAAAACAGCCGACATCTGGAATATTAGCTAACTGACATTTTTTTTTTTTTTTAAATTAGAATTTTGATAACTGCAAAAGTACTGACTAACAAGTTGTAGTCATGTAAGCACCAACATTCAATGAAGTTTACATTACCATTCATTGTGTTCAAAGACATTAATCAAGAAAAAAAGGTTAAAATAATAATAAAAATATTATGGACAGGTTATATACATGTAAAGATGTACTATAATATGTACTGCCTTTTTTGCACCTTGACCGGTTAGCACAGCATAGAAGCGGAAGACCAAAAATAGCAGCTACATTCATAGCATCTGCCTACAGTCCAGGGGTGTCCAAACGTTTTCCTCCGAGGCCCGCATGCAGATATACCGAAGGATGCGAGGGCCATATTGGTAAACTGTAATTTATTGAACAAGCTAAAACCAATACAAAAATTAAAGTGTGCTTTTTTTGTGTGTGTGTGTGTTACTAATGACATTATGTCATGGTTTAGTCTAAAAATAAATCCCACGAGTAGGCCAGTGGGCCACATATTTCAGTACACCACTTTCAAACAATTACATATGAAGGTAAAGTTAGTCTGGGTATAAAAATTATTTAACAAAAATATATATCATCATTGAGGGATACATTTGAAATAAAGGTGTTAATATGACAAACACCACATTGCAATGAAGGTTTGGGATCACTCTAAAATCACAACTGTAGTAATTAGACTTCACACCAATCTGATCGGTATCGGCCGATAATTAGCATTTTATGCTGATCGGCTTTAATGCCATAATTTGCCGATCCGATCAATGACGTCATTGATCGGCTCCGCAAAAGACATTTACTCCGCATCGCCATCGTGCACAGTACATTTTTATCCAAAAGCTAGTTTATTTTTAGCCTTGTTACATGTCTTTTGACGTAGTACTGTAAATATCTGACCACCAATAAAGTTATTTTTTTTAAAAACATGTCGGCGGTGTGGGACAAACACCACGTAATTCCTGCATCAGACTACAAGACAAATTTGGTCTTTCACGATTGCACGATGTCAGACTACTGCAATAAAATCTCATCTTCCGATACCCCCGCATCCCGTTTTTTACGATCACTGGGCTTCATCTTGTCAACTCAAACACGACCAGATACACTCATTACCATGGCGATGACAACAATAATGGATCGCACCGCGTGTTTATAAGAATAAAATGGAGGAAAACGTGTTTTGGTGGTCACCGGTGCTCGGGAGAGGACGTTCGTTTAAGGCTTGCTTGAGGTATGTTCACGCACTTTTAATACGATACTGCTCGGAAGCAGCCAACAAAACGTGATGTATCCTAGCAAGCTAGTGCTAGCACTAATGGTTGTAAGCGAACATGCAGGCGTTCTATTGAATCATGCTCTAAAGTTTTGGTGTGTTTGAAGTAATTTAATTAAAGAAAGTTAGCACCCATTATTTCTGTTATGTAATGTTGGTTTGACCTGACTGATTGGAATACATGATCTGACTAGAGCAGTGATTTCCAACCTTTATGGAGCCAAGGCACATATTTTACAATTGAAAAATCTCACGGCACACCAACAGACAAAAATGTCACAAAAAGTCGATACATTAATTACTTCCTGCCATCTAATAGAAGACCATTCATTTGTTCCGTCTGTCACTATGCCTCACTGGCATATAAATAGATGAACATCCATCCATCCATTTTCTGAGCCGCTTCTCCTCACTAGGGTCGCGGGCGTGCTGGAGCCTATCCCAGGAGGCGGGGTACACCCTGAACTGGTTGCCAGCCAATCGCAGGGAACATAGGAACAAACAACCATTCGCACTCACAGTCATGCCTACGGGCAATTTAGAGTCTCCAATTCATGCATGTTTTTTTGGGATGTGGGAGGAAACCGGAGTACCCGGAGAAAACCCACGCAGGCACGGGGAGAACATACAAACTCCACAGAGGCGGGGCCGGGGATTGAACACGGGTCCTCAGAACTGTGAGGCTGACGCTCTAACCAGTCGTCCACCGTGCCGCCTAAACAGATGCAATTTGTGCAATTAAGTACAGTATATACAGTAAATGAACAAGTCATTTAAATAGACACATTGCTCCATCTTGTGATCGGAGCGTTTTGTTTTAAACTCGCTGAACTGTGATCGGCCCCAAAAATCCTGATCGTGTAAAGCCTAGTAGTAATAATGCACTAAACTGTTTACTCACCACCAGTTTTAAAATAGCTGGGATGTCTGGACTTACTGTGTGCACTGGCGTGTATCCTTAAATGGCATTGTGTCTTGCCTGGCTGATACTCTGAGGGCACCATGAGGATGAAGTGTTCTATCGTGACTCCTCTCCTTCGCCCCTCAACTAACAGTAAAATTGAAAGAGGAAAATACTTAACACTGGATACCTTTAACAAAAGGGGATCTAGTAGTAGAGAATTAAGGACATGAAATTTGTTCAAGGCTACACCCAGTTGTTAGTACAAGTAATAGTTGAACTATTAATACAAAGCTTGGGTGTGGTTTATTTATACACCACATTACTTGTAGTAGGTAAACTTGGTAAAAAAAAAATAGGCATCTTCTTTGTCTAACGACAACATTTAAAGGCATGCAGCATTGTGACAATTGCTGGCACTTTCTTCGTCAAACCCCATTCATTTATTCTGCACGAATAAGTTATTGTGCACATTTTTTTAATTACAATTTCCAAGAGGAAAGAAACATGACGTTTACACACACTATAACATTTCAGTGTTTACACACCACTGTAGGGTTGGGTAAAACTATCGATTCATCAATGCATTGCAATTCTCCGCCCTGCGTTTCAGTATCGATTCAGCAAATACTCGGAATTGATTCACCTTCTGGTGTTTTTCGTGTGATTCGCGTTGGTGTTTGATTTTACATTTTGTTATTTTGTTTTTATTTAAATAAGAGATTGTATTTTTATTGAAAAGTTTTAATCTGTAATAAATTGTTAGTTTAAATTTTACAATTCCCAAGAGGAAATGAACATTAAGTTTACATTCACTTTAAAAAATGTGATGTGACATTTTTAAAGGGCATCAAAAATCTAATCAATCAAAATTGTCAAAATGTACTCGTGTATTTCTACTTCTTACTGATATTTGAGCATCGATATTAGATCGAACTGCAACCTAAAGAATCTAAATTGAATCAAATCATGAGGTTCTTATCAATTCCCAGTCCTAGTTAATAGCGTACCGTATCCGAGAGTAGGAGTTGTCAATAGCTCAGCAGCCATCTTATCTTTCTATTCTGTGATAAAGCGTGAGCACAGTATTGTTACAAGATTAGTGATAGCATTGGCAGCTAACTGAGGTATTATGCGAGATAGATAGATAAATAATCAAACCAGAGGGAAACTCCAGTGCATAGATTATACTTGGCCAATAATCATAATCAGAATCATCTTTATTTGCCAAATATGTAAAAACACACAAGGAATTTGTCTTCGGTCGTTGGAGCCGCTCTTGTACGACAATACAGTCAATTGACAATACTTTTGAGACATAATAAAACACAGTCACTGAGCAATAAAAGGTTACCAGTAATGTGGCAATGCCGGTACAATTATATAAATTGTGCAAAAAGATGCAGAGTCCTCTAGCAATTAGAGCGGTTTGAAATGGCTAATAGAACAATAGTCCGCTGCAATGACCATTGTGCAAAGGGAGCAGAGACTTCAAGAAATTGATGCAGTTTTAGTGACGAGTAGTGCGATAATCTGGGACAATGTCGATTGTGCAAATGTTGCAGATGCTACTCAAGCACAACAACAGATATGCAAATAGTGCAGAGTGGCAAAACTATTACAGTGAGTGCGCGAGTAATGTATAATTGGTCCAACAGAGATGTGACAACAAACTCAAGACAAAATTTGCAGCATGTTGCAATGGAGTTGTAAGTTAACGGTTTAAGAAGATAATGGCGAGAGAGAAGAAGCTGTCTTGCTTGTTTTAGTTTGGATTGTTTGGTAGGGCCTGCCTGAGGGAAGGCGCTGTAAGAGGTGGTGATCAGGATGTGGAAGGTACAAGAGGATTTTGCATGCTCTTGTTTTAGTTCTGGCAGCGTGCAAGTCCTCAAGGGTGGGTAGGGGGCTACCGACAATCTTTTCTTCAGTTTTGATTGTCCGTTGCAGTCGGAGTTTGTCCTTTTTTGGAGCAGCACCAAATCAGACTGTGATGGAAGAACACAGGACTAACTGGATGACTGCTGCGTAGAACAGCCTCAACAGCTCATGTGGCAGGCCGTGCTTCCTCAGAAGCTGCAGGAAGTACATCCTCTGCTGGGCCTTTTTGAGGATGGCTTTGATGTTGATCTCCGACTTCAGGTTCTGCGAGACTGTAATTCCCAGGAACTTGAAGGTCTCGACGGTTGACACAGGGCAGTTGACACAGGGCAGTTGACAACGTGAGGGGCAGCTGTGGCGAAGGATGCCTCCTGAAGTCCACTATCATCTCTACAGTCTTGAGCGTGTTCAGCTCCAAGTTGTGTCGGCCATAGCACAGCTCCAGCCGCTCCACTTCCTGTCAATACACAGACTCGTCACAGTGTTTGATTAGGCCGATGACTGTGGTGTCGTCTGCAAACTTCAGGAGTTTGACAGACGGGTGCAGTCGTTCGTGTAGATAGAGAAGAGCAGCGGAGAGAGGACACAACCTTTAGGCGCTCCAGTGCTGGTGGTGCGTGTAGATGAGGTGGTGTCCCCCAGCCTCACATGCTGTGTCCTGCACGTCAGGAAACTTTAAATCCACTGGCAGATGGCAGGCGAGATGCTGAGCTGGAGAAGCTTGGAGTAGAGGAGTTCAGGGATGATGGTGTTGAACGTAGAGCTGAAGTCCACGAACAGGATCCTCGCGTAGGTCACCGCGCCGTCGAGGTGTTCTAGGATGAAGTGCAGTACCATGTTGACGGCGTCATCCGCAGGACCTGTTTGCTTGGTAGGCAAACTGCAGGGGGTCCAGCAGGGGACATGTAAAATGCTTGAGGTGGTCCAGCACGAGGCGTTCAAAGGACTTCATGACCACAGATGTCAGGGCGACAGGCCTGTAGTCATTCAGACCCGAGATTGCAGGTTTCTTGGGGACTGGGATGATGGTGGAGCCTTTGAAACAGGATGGTACCTCGCACAGTTTCAGAGATCTATTTACGATCTGTGTGAAGACTGGAGCGAGCCTGGTCCACGCAGACTTTGAGGCAGGATGGGGACACAAGGTTTGGGCCTGCCGCTTTGTTGATCTTTTGTTGTTTGAAGATGCGTCTCACCTTCTGTCTTATGGACCATAGATGATGAAATCCCTAAATTTCTTGCAATTGTATGTTGAAGAACATTGTCCTTAAACTGTTAGCCTATTTTCTCACACACTTGTTCACAGTCATCCCCGGGATCTCCTCCCGGCGGGACATGCCCAGAACACCTCACAGGGGAGGTGTCCGGGAGGCATCCGAATCAGATGCCCCAGCCACCTCATCTGGCTCCTCTCAATGTGGAGAAGTAGCGGCACTACTCTGAGACCCTCCCGAATGACCAAGCTTCTCACCCTCTCTCTTAGGGAGAGCCCGGACACCATGCGGAGGAAACTCATTTCGGCCGCTTGTATGCGGGATCTTTTTCTTTTGGTCACGACCCACAGCTCGTGACCATAGATGAGGGTAGGAACATAGATCGACCGGTAAATTGAGAGCTTCGCCTTTCGGCTTAGCTCCTTCTTTACCACAACGACCGATACAAAGTCAGCATCACTGCAGACGCTGCACCGATCCACCTGTCGATCTCCCGTTCCATTCTTCCCTCACTCGACATGTAGACTGGTTGGGCGAACGCCCATGCACCCTCGAGGATCCTGCCGAGGGTGTAGAGCTGGTCCACTGTTCCACGGCCAGGACGAAAACCACACTGCTCCTCCTGAATCTGAGTCGACTTCCAGACAGACCCTCCTCTCCAGCACACCTGAATAGACCTGACCAGAGAGGCTGAGGAGTGTGAACCCCCTCTAGTTGGAACACACCCTCCGGTCCCACTTCTTAAAAAGGGGGACCAGCACCCCAGTCTGCCAATCCATCTGGGACAGTGCCTCTGGATTGGCAGACTGGGTTGGTGGTAGTCCCCTTTTTAAGAAGGGGGTCCCGGAGGGTGTGTTCCAACTACAGGAGGACCACACTCCTCATTCTCCCTGGTAAGGTCTATTCAGGGGTGCTGGAGAGAAGATGAGCTCCGCCTCAGAACTGTGAGACAGATTTCCCAACCAGTCGTCCACCGAGCTGCCTGTTTTTGACATAATTTTAAAAATATAGAAATTCAGACAAATTATTCTGGAAGTGCATTTCTATGGGTTGGCAGCTCTGCAGTCATAGCCATAAATGCAATTATACTAATTGCCACAGTTTTATAACTAATAAATGGCAGGTTTAATGTATTTCTACATTTTAATTATAATTAATGTATAGTGCTTTGTGTTGCATGTTTCGTTTGGAAATCATTTAAAAGTAAAGTTTCATTACGGATTGATAATTTCTTCTGGTGTTTTGGAGTTCCCTTTTTGGCCTTGGGTTCCTCATTTTCAATTTTTGGTTTCGGTGAAGAATTTTCATTTCAGTGCATCATTCCAAAATAGTGATTTCTCCTCGTTTCAGACATCCATCCATCCATTTTCTGTTCCGCTTATCCTCACTAGGGACGCGGGCATGCTGGAGCCTATCCCAGCTAACTCTGGGCGAGAGGCGGGGTACACCCTGGACTGATCGCTAACCAATCGCAGGGCACATATAAACAACCATTCGCACTCAAATTCACACCTATGGGCAATATAGAGTTTTCAATTACCCTACTATGCATGTTGTTGGAATGTGGGAGGAAACCGAAGTACCAGGAGAAAACCCATGCAGGCACAGGGAGAACATGCAAACTCCACACAGGTGAGGCCGGATTTGAACCAGTCCTCAGAACTGTGAGGCAGTAACCAGTCATCCACCGTGCTAGCTATTTAATGTCATAAGGAATAATGGTGTGTGCTCAAAGATTGGAATTTGGTAGCAAGCTCCTGATGAGTTAGCCACAGAAAATAAAAATAAAAATCCAGCTGGCTTATGACCTATCAGGAGTTGCCTTCAGAGGACTTCCTCTCTTCTGTCCTGTCATCTTGTCTGTTTTGTCAACTGCTGCCAATTCTGGTGGGGGCTTACTGGAACACCTTCCGACCTCTCACAAACAATCAGAAAATGGTTATAGTGACTCACGGTTTTGCCATTACAGCGTGGATCTGCATGAGTAAGTTATGGCTCAATGTATCAGCAAAGAACTGATGGAAATCTCTATGAATCAACCGCCTGTATTTGGTTAGATGCATCGAGGGAGATAATAAATACTTTTTGTGCAAGACACCCTAAAATATAAACAGCAACTTCATTGCAGGTTACACTGGACCTTTTAAAAAATGCGTCTATATGTTCAGGTCATTGCTGTTCCGCGTAGGTCCAGTAGAATAATGAACATTTCAAAATACTGTTTAAAATATTTTTAAAAAATAAAATAAAAAAATAAATCAAGCAGACAAGCTTTTAGCTGTTTGTGGAGTGCAATGCTAAAAGCAATGCAATGTGCTTCTCTGAACATGTGTGCCTTGTACACAGCGCACAAGTAACAACAACCAAGGAGACTTGAAATTGGCAGTGCTTTAAAGTGAGACATCCAACTCAAAATCAGGCATGAAATATTTCTGATTAACAGATATTATGTCTAGCTTTCAAATGGAGACAACTATCCATCCAGCTCCATCCCAGCTGATTTTGACTTGTCACCAGTCAATTGGAGGGCAATAATGGAGAAACCATTATGCAAGTGTATTTTGTCATTTGATGTCGGTATGTTTACATTGTGGACAGTTACAAGTAGCAAAGAGACAAGATTTCCCAAAAATGACATTCTGTCAAAATGGTTATAACAAGGACGTCAACCAGAGTTCCACGCACCAAGAATTTTGAAAATCAGATGATGGTTTCCATTAGGGCAGTACGATATCGGGAAAAAAATGACATTGCGTTTGTTTCTTTTTTAACCGGTGATATACTGTATATAATGATCTGGAAGAAATACAGGATAACGTACTCTTGAGTCGTGACATGTAAACATTTCTCTTTTTCCCTCTCAACCTGCAACATAAGCCTCTAACGTTTATATCATTATTTTGATGTGAGGTGTATTGGGTTAGCTTCTGAAACGGGAACACAACAACGGAAGCCTTTTTATTATGTCATCCTTTTGTTTCACTCTCCAGGCACGACCAATCAACCCATGCTAATTCCAACTGTTACATTTGTGTAACTCACTCGGGTGCAAAAAAATGTACTGTATGTGCACTAAATCAAGAGACCCAATGCTCCATCAATTACCAGAGACATGGGATGACCTTGTCCAGTATGTCAAGATCTTACATTCTAATTAGCAGACTTCACAGATGTCAGTTAATGGACGATCTAATTGGGGTCATTTGAAATAAAATGCCATTCTCTTGAGTACAGCTGAACTCAATGTCAAGTCAGTCAACAAAGGAAATCGAGGCATTTTCTGTCATACAACGTAAACTGTGAGTGGGTCATTTTGAAGCTAGGTTAGGGTATTAAATTGGTATAATAAGAGTAAATAAAACTACATTAAAACATGAACTACAAATGGCAGCCAAAGAAATAAAACGCTGACGCTTGTGTTATTATTGTGTTAATATAAAGCCCCAAGATTAGGTACACCTCCATAATGTCACAAAAATCCAACAAAATAGATTTCCATACAGTATATAATGTTAAGCTTTGATTGACAGAAACATTACTTTGGCTATGCTTATTACTGTAAGTGGTGTACAACCACTGAGCTCTTTCTGTTGTTTCCTTAACGTAGCTATGAGGCAACCAAAATATTAAAAACCCAATTCGCTAGCACGATACAGTGCAGCTAAGCAGAAAAGCAAACTACAGTAGCACAATTCCAACATGTACAACCGTATGAACAGTTTATTGTACAACCAGCAATGACTCCTAATGAGGCAATTACCCCATTCCCAAATGGAGCGCGTGTCACTAAAATTGATCGAGCCCGAACGCCGCAGCAGCCACCCGATGTGTTACTCGAGCTAAACCAGCTCGTGCTGCGTCTAAGAACGACCGAAAGCCAACAAGACATTAGCGACAGCCATTGCGACGAGCCGTCAACTTCATTGCGGGCGGCCCACTGTCCTCGTGTTGTTTGCGGGGCTTACAAAATAAACAAGAGTGACGTTGGCAAACGTGTGGAGAGGTGCAGTCCGCGTTCAGAGGAAACCTTGAAGAACGTCGTCAAGCTTACAGTGAGCGACAACCGCTTCTTACCTTCGACACTTGTGTACTTATAATCCCAAAAAGAAGCCATGTTCGCTAGTTCGCCCTCGCAAAACGCCACAGTGTGAGCGGACGAGGTCGGGGGAGGCCAGGAGACGCAGCCGAACAGGCGCAGAGGAGCAGCGGCAACTTGAAACCCACAGAGGCGGCTAGGTCCGAACCATCACGGCGACAAGGAGGGGTGACGGATTAAAGAAATGAATGCCAACGCGTCGACGAACTGTTGAGTAACAGTCGCGTTCATTGTGATGAGCATTTGACGCCGAACCTCCAACGGAAATAGCATAAATACTCACATTCTTCCCCTTGCCATTTGAAAGGGACAATCCGAGATCGCTGGAGCAAACCAACGTAGCAGTTATAACACCGACGAATCCGATTGGTCGATCGCAAGCTGACGCAAACACTGCTCCGAGCCACGGTGACATATTAAAGAAATAGCTCAAGGGAAATAGTGGCTGTGTTTTTGGGACGTGGGAGGAAACCGGAGGACATGTGCTGACCAGTCGGCCGCCGTGCTCGGTTATTATTGTTGTTGTTTTGATTTACAATAACAATAATAATGATAATACTTTTATGTTATTGCAATGTACTGCAATAATTGTCTGGGACTGATATTTATTTATTTATTTATTTATTTTCACACTTATGGAATCTTGAGCAGAATTCCAAAGCCCATATGACGGTTTTCGAACAACGCACAGAGTGGGGAGAGGTTAAGGAATTGCAGTTGCCAAAGTGGAAAAAAAACATTTGAGATTACAACCTATGAAAATTACAAGTTTCAAACAATCACTTAAATAGCAATGCGTAGCGTAGAAAACAGTGATGAGTCAGCTTCCCACAGACAGAAATATGCATCACTGATTCACTTTATCCGCTCTAAAATCAGCACAATCCCAAGAGCCACAATCACACTGTTGACAAAATATTGTTCCCATCAGTAGCAAAGTCCAACCAGTAAATTCAGATGACATTCAGAGCTATAAAGATTATCTTCATAAGTGTGCTGGCTGCTTCAAAGTAAAAGGTCAATGGCACATAGGCCCATGCAGAGTGGCCTCACACAGCGGCGTTGCACCATGGGGGATCTGGGCAGGGCTGCACTAATCCAATATCATCATCATTATCATTTTCTTCTTTTCCTTTCGGTTTGTCCTTTTATGGGTCGCCACAGCGCGTCATCCTTTTCCATGTAAGCTTATCTCCTGCATCCTCCTCTCGAACACCAACTGCCCTCGTGTCTTCCCTCACGACGTCCCTCAACCTTCTCTCTGGTCTTCCTCTAGCTCTCTTGCCTGGCAGCTCCATCCTCATCGTCCTTCTACCAATATACTCACTTTTTCTCCTCTGGACGTGTCCAAACCATCCAAGTCTGCTCTCTCTAACTTTGTCTCCAAAACATCGAACCAGTTCTGAGGACCCGGGTTCAAATCCGGCCTCGCCGGTGTGCTGTTTGCATGTTCTCCCCGTGCCTGTGTGGGTTTTCTTCCTCCCACATCCCCAAAACATGCATGGTAGGTTAATTGAAGACTCTAAATTGCCTGGAGGTGTGAATATGAGTGCAAACGGTTGTCTACCGGAGACAAATTCCTTGTGTGTTTTTGACATGGCAAATAAAGATGATTCTGATTCTGAATGGTTGCATGTTTATATGTGCCATGCGATTGGCTGGCGGCCAGTTCAGGCTGCACCCCGACTCTCGCCCAGAGTCAGCTGGGATAGGCTCCAACACCCCCGCAACCCTTGTGAGGATAAGCGGTAGAGAGAATGACTCCATGGATTATTATTATTATTATTATTATTATTATTATTGGATGAATAATAAATTAAGACTCCCAGCTGAATATGGATCGTGGAACAACCCTCCGACTAATATTCCTTACTGCAGCTTTAAGTCTTTATGTCTTCCCTTTTTTTTGTTCTCCTTTCACAGCTACAGAATCCCCCTGGGATTTGTTTAATTAGCACATCTAAATAGAACATCAGGGTGAAAACCTCTTCTACAAAATGTCCTTGATGTTCTGGAAAGATTGAGCTTTGAAATACAGGAACATCTCAGTAAATCTGAATATCATAGAAA
Organism: Phyllopteryx taeniolatus; assembly: GCF_024500385.1. Lineage (NCBI taxonomy): Eukaryota > Metazoa > Chordata > Actinopteri > Syngnathiformes > Syngnathidae > Phyllopteryx > Phyllopteryx taeniolatus. The sequence goes on from NC_084506.1 coordinate 7,996,872, forward strand.
AGTTAATTTCATTCAAAAAGTGAAACTCATATATTAAATACATTCATTAAACACATTTGAAAGTCGTCTTAAAGAGGCCAATTCCTACCCAAATTCTACATTAAACCTCATTTTTATTATTTCTTATACCGTATTCTATTTTCTTGTGATGGCAAATTGAGTTTTTTTCCTAGCTGAATGCTCTTAACATCACAATTAGAAAACACTAATGTTACCTCAACCCTCTCAAAGTCTCTGTGTTATCCAGGGGCGTTGCTAGGATCACAGGTTTAGGGGTGCTGGGATTCATTCAAGGGGTGCTTCAAATCATCACCCGCCAAAAAATGGGTGTTGATGTGCTAACCAGTTGGCCACTGTGCCGCCAATAATAATAATAATAATAGTAATTATTATTATCATTTGGTTTGAATGACTAATAATGGTAATTATTATTATTATGATTGTTATAACCTTGATATTTGTGTAGTACACAATTCCTGTGTATTTGTTGACAAGACCTATGCCTGACCAGTAAATAAATGTTTGCGTTAAGTACAAACTAATGCCTCATATGACCACTTGACGAATTCTCTCACGCACTCTCTCTCTCTCTCTCTCTCTCTCTCTCTCACAGACACACATACACATGCACAAACACAGTTATTTTGCCAATAACTGCCGCCAATTAATACAACAAACTGAATTTCTTGAACCCTGATTTGTATAGGTTAGATTTTGCAAGCTAAATTTGCCATTATCAAAATTGATGGTAATTCGGTGTAAAATATCAATAATTCTGATTCAACATTATCTCGCCATCCATTTTCTGAGTCACTTCTCCTCACTAGGGTTTTGGGCGTGCTGGAGCCTATCCCAGCTATCATCGGGTAGGAGGCGGGGTACACCCTAAACTGGTTGAACATGCAAAGCTTAGTTCAAGACACTATGAACATGGAAGTTTCAGTCAGGTTACATCTAGAAAATTCACACCCAAAATGAATCAATGGTCAATTAACCCAGCACATTTTTTTACACTTAGCATAAAATGTATGTTTTTGGAATGGGGGAGGGGGGGGGGGGGGGGGGTAGAGTAGCCAAATATTACTACCATAATATATGTTTCTTTTGAATAATAGGTCTCAAGTAAAAGTATATGTCATCCTCCAAATAATTACTTGAGTAAGAGTAAGAAAGTACTCAGTGAAAAAACTACTCACGTACTGAGTAACTAGTGAGTAATTTATTTTTTCAATCATATGAACATCAAGTAAAATAAAAATAAGAAAATAAAATATGAATGTGCAAATTCAGATATTGCTGAACAATATCACTTAATCTAAAACATAATAATAAAAAATAAAAATAAATGTATATATATATATATATATATATATATATATATATATATATATATATATATATATATAAAATCTTTGTAAAATAACAAATTAAGGCAAATTCAGCTCCAACAAATGGTCTTATACTATATTGTTTCTACTTGTTAAACAGCACAGTGCTGTAGGGTCACCAGGCAGATTACAAAAACAGGAACAAGGCTGCAGTGGATATAAAAAGTCTACACACCCCTGTTCAAATGCCAGGTCTTTGTGTTGTAAAAGAATTTTGACCAAGATAAATCATTTTCAAACTTGATGTGACCAAGAATTTGTACAACCCAACTGATTTATTTTTGTATATTTTTGAGAAGGGAGGTGAAAACAAACAAGCGAGATAAACTTGAATGTGATTGACTTGGACTTGACGTTGAGAGAGAAAACAGAACGTACCCCAAAAGACTGATGTTTAACAATTACTTGTGACCATAAAATACTGATAATGTTGGCATGTGCACAGCCAAAACAACAGAAAAACATCTGCAACTTACGGCAATGTGTTTTCTCAAGTTAGAAGTTGGCTGAAATATCTAAGTTTGGGCAGTGACAAAACTACGCTGCATGTTAAAGTGTTGTTTTTCGTAGTCTGTAATGTAAACACGAGTCAGGCGTGGATGTCACGACTCACTTTGATTGGCCCACAAAGCCCAAGAGAAGACTTCGTGTGCGGACATGTGGCATGTAGCAAGAGGCATGTAGATTATTGTAACGGAGTAAAAGTACAATTTCCTCTCAACATAAATACACGAGTAAAAGTGAAAAGTATGCTTCATCAAAACTACTTTGACAAGTACAATTTATCCCAAATTTTACTTGAGTAAATGTAATGCGTTACTACTCACCTCTAGAAATAAGGATGACTTGTGTGTGAAAGCCAAGGATTAAATTGGTCTAGTTGTTATACAAAATATAAATATAGATATAAAATAAAATACTTGTCTCCGAAAGTAACACAATCCAGTATATGTGTAGCCCGGTTGAATGGGGAAGCAGGACCGTTTAAAAGCACCCGTAGGAACTTTCAAATGAAAATAACAGACCACTAAAGTGATCTGCTCGCCATGGCAATGACAGAAACAAAGCAGAAAAACAAATCCATGTTGTTTCAATGAAGAAAGGATAAACATCTTAAAAGGTCGGGATTGGAATAGCTTTTGAGGAAGACAATACACTACAAGCGCCATATTATGAAACCAACCCTAATTGCACTAAACACAAGCAGCTTTCCGCCATGCCTCCCATTGTTTGTCATCAGGCGTTCACTGTTGATATGTGGAGGGTGAATGAAGCACGCGGACAAATGCTTGTCTAGTCAAGGTGAGGCTGGCTGAACACACAACAAAAGAATCGATGTGATGTCATTCCATCTTCACCAGCCTCTGTCAGGTCATGTTACCAAACACACATGACAATGGCCTCTGTCTGGCGATTGGTCGACTTATTCTGATGAGAGTGGAGAATAAAACGTATTACTTACTGTTCTGAGGAGTAGCCCAAAAATTATTCCGGTTTGGATTTGATCCTTTTTCTATTTTCCTCCCTTTCCCCTTTCCATTTGATCTCTTCCTCCGTCTTCCTTCCTCTTGTCACCACCGCAAGATGCTGCCTGGACCAGTGCTCGTTGTCGTGGTTACCAAACGAGGGGCGGAGGCGTGGGGGGTGATAAACATGTGACTAGATGGCCCAGTGTGCTGATTGTTCACAGCCAAAGAGTGCATAGAGGCAAGGAGAGGAGGGGGGTGGTGATGTCACACGCCCACCAGTTCACATATGAGGGATCCCGCTGCCTGAAAGAACACAGACACAATAGTTTTTTCTTTTGTTTTTGTTTTTTTTAAATGTTTTTTTTTTTAAATGATTTATTAAGGGCGGGGTTGCGTTTGAAGACTCAACTGGAGCAACTGGATATTTCCATTTGACTGACAGACTTTGTGGCATGCTGACTGTTCTGAGTCACCTCTAATAGCTCATCTTACGTGTCCCGTCTGCTCAAATATGCTTTTTGCTCTCAACATCTCTCCACAAAAGCCCCAAAGCAGAAGAAACCGGATTGCTACAAGACATATTCGCGAGCACCCGTGTGACCACAATTTAGTCCTCATCCACAGGGGTAGCAATGCACTATTTATAGTGTTGTACAAACCACAAATGCTTACAATAATTGCTGTTCCCCTTTGGTACAGTAACAGCTCATTCTAAATGTTCACTTTGAATCTGTTGAAGTACACTGGCTGACATTTCATACGGTGTTGTGTTGTGATGTTTTAAGTCATTGTGGTGCTGATAATTTGCAAAAGGTAAATGGGAGCGCTTTTGCCAGGCAGAAGAAGTAGGAAGTTTGTAGTGGTGTGTAACATATTGTGTCTGCTGTGTGCCACTTTCTGGTTTGTTTGCAGGATTATACAAAAACAATAATGAATTTCTACAAAAGTTTCCTGAGGAATATGACACGGACCAAGGACGACACAATGAAACGGAAATTTACAGAAAACAATCTTAACGTAAATAACATTGACTATCACAGATACATTTAAATATGTTTATTATTGTGATCATAGTTTGCAGTGGTCTACAACCGCACTGGAGCCCACTGAACTGTATTTTGGCATGTCGTGATTGTACTGTTCTCACTGTAGTGTGTGTGGATTAATGCATGGAGTGCAGGGGGAAAATAGGAATGGTGGGAATAAAAAATGCAGCACTCTGCGCGTGAGTGAACAAAAATGGCATCTCCACATTGCTATAAAAGTCTTCTGAGAAATAACAGTGTGGCATTTTATGTCCAGTTTGAGAGAAAAACATTTTTTGTTTGCTCCAGGCATATTCCCAGTAAATACATGAGAATCATGGCCAAAGCTTCTTAAGTCATTTTAGTCTCGTTTAGTTGCGTGTACATACAGTATGTGTTTTCGATGCGTATTGTTAATTACCTGACATTGTATTGCATTCAAATTATTCACATTAAGCTCATGAATATTAATACATTGTAGCTGGGACAGGCTCCAGCACGCCTGCGTCCCTCGTGAGGATAATGGAGCAATTCCAATTCCATTTTTTTTTTAAAGTGCTTTTATCCAAACACTTCGTCACGGTTTTATCAAATCAGTGGGCTCTTCAAAGATTTTACCAATGACTCAGCGGTATCGTACAATCATAGCTCAGGCCAGTGCTATACAGTAAATTGTGCAAAAGTAGGATTCTATGAATAATATAACAACAACAAAACAGCTAATTCATTGTTTGCTGGACTGAGCAGCCGTGTTTACATCACCTATTATGCGAACAACTGGCATTCACCTACACTAATGCACGGTTTAATACAGTAAAGCTTTAGTCGCGATAGACTAAAACAGGTCAAACTACACTCCAGTAACAAGCTCGACTCAGCTTGACTGCACGGAGCACACGCCACATACCGAAGGTCACAACAGAGAAGACGTGCTTTTTACTTCCATCAGGCTCCACAAGCTTTAAGAAATAATGGATGAGTAGTGGTGCTCATAAGTGATCTCATCATGTTCACGGTCGGCCTTCGTGAGATTTTATGAGCCAGTGTGCTGCAGTGGGGAGTCAGCGAGCGCTGCAGGACAGCAACAGCAGCAGCAACAGAAACTCCGGGGTCATTTTGCATTACTGCACAAAAACGTTCTAACACAAGATTTCAATCTAGGAGCTGTATCAAGCTGTATGACCAGACAAAGTTAATAACGCTTCGTTTTGATTGACACGTGCACAATACAGGACTGGAAGGGAACAACTTGTGACTTTTTAAATTAATACTGTCTCTGTTTTCCAATACATATCCATTCATTTTACAGACAACAAAGCATTAGCCGGTAAGCAACCTCATGTTGTAGCCTCTAAATGCTTATAAATATGTAAACATACTACTGGAGATGCAGAAAAATCCCACCATAGCCATAATAAGAAATAATATGGTTAAAAACACACATGATGGACAGATGGGCACATAGGCAGGAGACATTTTAAAAAGGAGCATGAAATCTTAAAGTCATCTTAAAAAGGCTCTTCCTAGATTAACAAAGTAATATTTTAGCTAACACTAAACCAGCCAGTGCTTTAAGAGCAATGTTTAATTTTCTCCAAAATGACAAGCACTAGCCCTATGCAAACAGCAACTAAATCCGATTCAGCGGTCTGCTCCAGAGCGTTCTAGGTTTGCGGGGTGCTACAGAAAATGAGAATTCAACATTAGCTGACAGTAGTCAATGTGTGGAAAATATGTCTACCAAAAGAGGCCATAATAGGGAGGGAGGAAACGAAAGCAGAGAAAATGTTCTCATTGCTGGAGGTATTACTGCATCTGCAGCCTGGCTGGCTAAATTTATCTGCACGTTTTTAGAAGACTGCAACAGTAACATTGGTCAGGGTGCGGTCACACTGAAGTTCCACTTTCTGGATCCTTGAACTATTGGATCACTGGGCAACGTTTCCAAGAAAATAAGGCTCAGGTCACAGTCACAACCTCCTATTTAACCCATAGTACAGATGTTCCAAGCCTAAAAATGTCAGTCTGTTATGATTTAGGGTGTTAAGAGGTAAAAGATTCACTGCTGTCTTGTTTTATTGTATTTACTTTGAGTTGTCTGCTGTGAGTGTAGCGTGTCTAAAAGTAATAAAATATTTGTAAATGATTTTCAAGTGGCCGACTGGTTAGAGCGTCTGCCTCACAGTTCTGAGGACCGGGGTTCAATCCCCGGTCCCGCCTGTGTGGAGTTTGCATGTTCTCACCGTGCCTGCGTGGGTTTTCTCCGGGCACTCCGGTTTCCTCCCACATCCCAAAAACATGCACGGTAGGTTAATTGAAAACTCTAAATTGCCCGTAGGTGTGACTGTGAGTGCGACTGGTTGTTTGTTTGTATGTGCCCTGCGATTGGCTGGCAACCAGTTCAGGGTGTACCCCGCCTCCTGCCCGATGATAGCTGGGGTAGGCTCCAGCGCGCCCGCGACCCGCGTGAGGAGAAGCGGCTCAGAAAATGGATGGATGGATGGATTTTCAAGTGTGAGTGCGTTTACATTAGGGTAATCGATGTAAGCATTCTTTGGCACCTTCTAGAATTGAAATAACCACAATGAAGGATCATTTTTACCCCTGTCTCCAACAGTGACTTTTGTTGCTTTCACAGCATGTTTCGGGTCATTGTTAGGAAAGAACACAAAGGAAAAATAGAAAAACGTGGTTTGTATGTCCACTCGTTCTCTTCTTCTTCTCTCAAAAAGACTTCGCTCTCCCCCAGACGTTCACACACTTCATCCTATCAAGTGTAGATCTCTGCCCTGACAAAACACGCAACTATCATGTGCAGCTGTTTAAATATTGTGACATTTGATCTGTGGCTGGTACAAAGAGCTCTTGTCATGAACAGAAGGGCCACAAAGACGACGAAAGCTCATCCTGAACACACACACACATGCTGGTCTTTGTATTTGTATTTACGGTACCTTTCATTATACCGTACGTCTCTGTGATGCTCGGGGGGTAGAGAAATAGCCGTACATACAAAATGTCTTCAAAGGTCGCGTACCTTCCCTCTGTCAAGTGGAATATTTGCATTAAGGGTCCAGATTACACTGAAATCGTACGAGAAGAAAACATACTAAATCAATAATATGCAGAACCTCCTCATCGTAACCTCCTTTGAAATACAGCGGGATAATATCCCTAACATTCTACAATTTGATCCACATCTTGTTTGGAAAAAAAAAAAATGCTAATAATAATAAAAAAATAAAGTCAAATAATGCTAATAATCATAATAAAACAAAGTCACACAAAACAGCTCAACCCTGGAGTGAGCATATCAGTATCAACATCCTGTAAACGCTCGCTTCATCATCTTAGCTGCCGGTGCTATCACTAATGTTGCACATGCATTAAGGAACATGAAAAGGAGCCAGCTATGGAGCTGTTTAGGGTACAAATGATAGCAGGCTGTAGCAGACCATTGATGGAAGGCTTTTGCATCACATGCTCTAAAGTGCGTTTGGAACCAAATCTTGCAAGATGTTTTGGACAAGTGGATTTGGTTGCAGCAGCAGAGTTTGTTTGCAGTTCGTAAATCTGACTGAACCAAATTTGACACCAAAGGGGGTGTCAAATTTGAGTTGTATTCAAATACATCCCAGGACTAACGACACAAAGGTGAGCAAAGCACAAGGAGAGAAGGAGCCGATTGTATGATACGGGGGAGCATGGCAGACACAGGTTCGGATTAATTGCATTCACGCTCACACAGTCGACTCTTGAACATTTCTTAGTGCACAGTGACGCACAAGTTGCTGCAGCGTCTAACTTATGTGTGCAGTGGGAGTAAAACATATTCAGTGTTAAGATGACGCTATTGTACCTCTTTGCTGAAAACTATGTGTTTGAATTTCCGAATAATTCATCTTGATTGGAAGCAAAAGAACACATTGTTATAAAACTATTTAAATCATCACATAGTGTGTGGAATACGAAACAGATCATTCGTGAATGTAGTCAGTCACTTACAGTACGAGAAGAAGAAAAAAAAAAATCACGTCAGAGTTGAGCTATTTGAATTATTCCAGTATGGAAGCGTGACCTAACTGAAGTTAAGAAGCCTTTTATGGTGTGTGTCATGTCTGCTTTGCTTCTTTTCCTGATGAACTCCTGATGCACTGACGTATGAAGCAATACTTGGATTTGCAGCACCTCTGCCAAATCGATGCCACCCGAGTTTTTGTATAAAAACATGGCTCTCTGAAGCGCTGTGAAAATGTTTCTGTTGAGAAAACCTCAACTGACCCAGAGGCCTGACGTTCTCGCTACTAGTTTTTTTTTTTGAGTCGTTAGCAGGTTACTTCCTGATTCATGGAGCGTGGCAAATGGATTGTGTTCTCTGAGGTTTCCTCCCTTACTCCAAAAACATGCACGTTTGCTTAACTTGACCATACATGTGAATGTGAGTAAGAATGGTTCCTTGTCCATATGTACCCTGCGATTGAGTTGGGAAAATTTCCAGGAGTAACCCATCTCTTGCCCAAAGTGAAACGTAAGCCCACCCACGACCCTGAACGGGATAAACGGTAGAAAATGGATGCATTAATACTGCAATTAGGTTTCCCACAAGAAATATGACAATAATAACTGCAGTGTGTCTATCGCTGCCCTTTAGGTCCAGTTTGTGTGATACTGAGTCAGTCTTGTTCAAGTCACATGCCAGGTTCTTGAAAGTAACCCTGCCAGTTTTGTTTTCAGTTAAAGCGCATGTATCTGGATGTCAACCAAAGGAATGACACCATCTCCAGTGTCAGCAGGCATTTATCATCCACTGTGGGTGTGGAGCAAGTTGGGAGACTCGGGATATAAGTAGGGTGTGATTAACGGATGACAGTGGACTACGGATGTCAGCATTTTTTTCATCCGAGCTGTGGCTCCACAATGTCTGCTGCAGGCTGCTAATCACTGATGTAATGTAATTTATTGAAATGTAAGACGCAGTGATCAGCGGATTGCTGAGGACGAAAGAAAATCGAACCCAACCGCATCCCGGATGTCCAGCTAAGACTCGAAGCAAAGGAGATTCCCACGATCAAAGAGACACATTATCCAGAGCTCATGGGCTTGGAGGAAGTAAAGAGGTGTGGATTATGAAAATGTCAGCAACGTCATTGCCCTTTTCTCCCTCTGTGAGCTGCTGGCGTACGGCTTTGTTCGTCCATCTGGGGAAGAATGAGTGCTCATCTGGAATTCCCACCCCGCTAGACAATTTGTATATTGTATACTAATAGAAATGTACACAATTGAAAGGGTTTAAAGCTCGTGGAGAACGTGTAAACTCCACGTAGGAGCGCCTCAGATGAGATTTGAACCCGAGAGCTCTGGACTGCGAGGCAGACTAACCATTCGGCCACAGTGCTGCTCAAGTGGATGTCGGGTTAGGTATGACCATGGAAACTTGAACACAAAAGCCACAAAAACACTAACAAAAACCCTAAAAACACCAAATTTCTGAAAGTTGAACTCAGCGGAATGAATCGATATACACGAATCATATGCAACAATTGGGTATTATTTATGAATGAAGCTCTGACCCTGTGCATCCCTTTTTTTTGGAGTTGGCGTATCGTGTCAGCTGCCTCACTGCCCCACGTGCTTCTGACTTTTACACCCTTTTTATCTAATTCACACACACACACACACACACGCACACACACACTAGAGCTGACCACGAGTGATTTTATTGCTAACGCTTTGCCCTTTTCACCACATAAAGAGCAGTACCACGCAACTTTAGTACGTAAATTTAGTAGCAATTCTCGTCAATTCTGTGTAATGTGGTTTATTCGGACACTAATTTAATCTCTTATGACCATTGCCTTCAATCCAAGCAGTCACGGGTGTGTTTGAGCAATATAAGGAATTGAAGTGGAATATCACATAACAACAGAATATGATTTTGTTGTCATTGTTGCGGAAGCTAAACGCCTGCACATTAAAGTACACCAAACTATATTCCACAGCAAACAATGTACATTAATACAGTACAAACAGAATCGCTGATCAAGACATCGTCGTAGTTTAACAGGACTATCATTTGCCCATCCAAAGCGTTTGAATCCGAAAAAGAACGCGATGTCAAATAGGACGCGGCTATTTAAACTGCGACCCAGTAGAACCTCCGTGTGCATGAATCATATGATCCATCTTTTGTCGCTGAGAGAAGTGCACATGTTGACCGGCCCTCTGAGGGGGCAGCAAGAAAAAGGCTGGCGGCAGCTGACAGTCGGGAGTCAGTAAGCGGAGGGCAGCTGCGCAGCAACCGGGCCCTCTGTTGTGAATGACAGCTATTCATCCCCCTTCCCTTTTCTCCCTCCAACATCGCATGAGCTTGGCCTCCTACTCACCAGAGCCAAGTACAATCTCACACTGTGCCCCCTGACACAGAGCGTCCGGAGTGGAGGAGGGATGGAGATAAATTGCACCGTGACCTTGAGTATGGCAAAGTACACACAACAGGCAAGTGTGAAGGTTGTCTTACACCATGCATTATGATGTGCTTTTGGTTTAAAGTGTAAATAAAAGTGAAGCAGAATAAAGCATGTTACACACGTACCGATTTTTCGGATCTCGACCAATTTCTAAAATGTGAGAGATGTCACAACACGTGCGAAGGAAAAAGAATCGGCATGTGTTCTTGCTGCTCGTACATATAAGTAAGGACATCCAGACTGCCGGAAAATACAAAGAAAAAGTAGTACAGCGTTAGGGCGTGACCCTTGCCTTGAATAACCACAAATCCGTGAGTAAATGACACGCCCCTAAAAAGGTTACAACGGCCTATTAAGAAGATGGCATCACAAGGCCGCGAATCACTACTGTCTCTAAGAGAAGTAAAAAGTCTCCCTCACTTCCACATAGTTCCTTGGCACCAAGAGGCCACAAGGTGGAGCCAAAGCAATACTTTTATGTAAGACAGAGCAAATAGGTGAGTTTTTCAGCTCATAAAAGAGGACAGATTTAAAAATAACCTGCCAATAAGCAAATTTATGAATAGTGAATCGCGAAAATGCAGGGGATCGCTGCACTAGAAGGAGATATAGAAGTTCCTGTCTTTTTTTGTCATGGGGAATGACTTTTGAGAAACACAACACAACACAATACACAAGTCGCTCCGCTATTTGTGTCCGGCAACAGCACAAGCTTGACCTGAAGCTCCCTAATTGGCTGTTGCTCAGTTTCACATCAGAGTCACAGACTCCTCGGCTTGGCCAAACTTGGTGTTTACTGCACACGTAAGGACTTGCGATAAGAATTGTTGAACAGGGTTAACAGTTAAGATTATCAGTAAGTAAATAGCGGAGGAAAAAAATCATATTTAACGCCCGCCCACCAGAGGATAATAATCCTGTGTTAGGTGGTCGCCTTCATTTACGGTCCATGTACTGCACCACTACTGTGAACTCCGAAATCACATTACTTACATACGGCGCATCAGTCGTCCACTATTTTCTATAATAGCCTATCCTGTATAGAGTCGCAGGGAGCTAAAGAAAGGCCCATCACAGCTGATTTTAGGCAAAATTAGGTAGATATTCCCCTTGACTGGTCACCAGTCAACAACAGGGAACATTGACAGAAAGACAACTATTCGCTCTCAGAATCACACCGTCACTGAGATAGAACTAAACCCACATTGCCTCCACAAAGGTAAGGTGAGTGAACTACTTCAACATCAGTGAGTAGTACAGTAGCTAGACATGGAAATATATTCAAATAAAATCACACACATGCCGATGGAAGGTGTTCAAAACACAGTTTTGGATCAGAATGGTCGGATGAGTCGAGGACAAGTTGTTGTAATGTTTCTCAATGAAGTGACATTGCCAGCTTTGTGCCTGGCGTGCATATCACAATGCTTTCCGTCTATTTTGCAGGTCGATGTGAACAAGGATCATTTTGACAATGTTGTATTTAGTACTTGAAATTTCAAAACCTAAGGAAAAAAATGCTTGACACGTCTACTAAGGTCGCTCTTGTGAAGTGTCGAAAAATTCCCTTCTGTCACCCACATTGTACATTTGTTGTGAATACAGTTGACAGGCCACGCCTCTCCTCCTCTCGACTGGCTGCTCAAGCCATCAGTGATATTTATCGACAAACCTTTCAAAATGTGTGCAAATATACAGTATATACCGTGTATTATTATTTTTTCAGGGTGTATTAAACATTTATGCAGTGCAAGGAAAACGAAAAACCTCTGGCTGGCATAACGGTTAATGGGCAGAATGAGAGGAGTGTGGGAATGTGCTTTCCCAGAGCATCTTCTCCAGTTCACCATCCGATGGTAGCTGGCCCACAGCTGGATACCGCCGCGTGCGGCCTAGGATGCTGCAGTGGCTCATTTGATCACAATCTTTCCCTGTAGCATTTAGAAACTCCCGAGATCAGTAACTGACACACACAGATACAAACACAGTGAATCTGTACTTACAGTGCTGTAATAGTTGTCTGTCTGTTGACAAAAGCAAGAGCTGCTGAACTCTCTGCAGCCGTTCACACTATGCAAATTCTTTCCTCCCTCCCCCGAGCTTCCTCCGCCAAGGTCAGTGCTTTTTTGACTCCTCCTTCCCACAGTGGACAACCGCTACCATCTTGGTCCTCCACCCTATCCACTCCCCTTATTGGCCAGCCACCCAGGCAGCACATAAAGACCATCATGATCCAGATTAACTCCTAGGTGTGCTCTTGTTGTTCTCCAGTAAAAGAGGTCTGGAGACCACAGACAGGATTAAACAAGGAGTCAGGGGGTGCTTAATTCGACCCCCCTAAAAGAGTCTTAAAAAAAAAAAAAAAAATCATCCATCGACGAGCACAAATGCATATCATAACTGAGAAGAATGATTTGAATTTAAAGAGTTGTAATTCAAAAGTGGGTGCCAATAATTTGTGTAATTTATATTTACCACACAACACAAGGAGAGATGATTTGTAGAATGTATGAAGCCATCAGGGAAACCGTAATCCCTCATGGCTGGGCCCAGTCTGACACAGTGTCAAGAGGAGGGTTAAATAGCTTAGAAAAGAAGACAGGCCAGACAGGCAGTCACAGATGCAAAGTTATGATTGGACATAATATGATTTTTAAAAAAAAACAAAAAACATAATTGTGGGTAATTTCCACTATGGAATCAGTGACGAGCGGTAAAGTCTTGGTCTAATGGATGCCGAGTTGTTCGCAGCGTGCCCTCCTGTAGAGTGGAGTTGGTTGGGATTGGCAGTGTTTAGCTACAGCACTCAGTGGCTTTATAGATCCTCTAATGGGATTACTGGGAAGAAGCGTCTGATGGAATGAGATAGCACTTGATACACGTAAAGGACATGCACCACAACGACAGAAAGACGAGCTGACGCATATGCCGCCTACTAAATCAATATTTTTGTATGTACATTTATTTGATATGGTCTTTTTTCATACATATCAACATATAATCTTCGGCATAGTACCATACACTTAGCCAAGCAAATGATCCCAAATTGACCAACTGTAGTGTCCTTGACTATTGTTACATCATCATAAGAAGAGAGAGAAAAAATAAATAAATGAAAGAGCAGTCCCTCTTCTTGGGATTTGCTCCCCCAGTGTGGCAATTACTGGTAATTGCAGCAACTGGCAGTCATATGACGTCATGCTTTTTAAAAAAAAAAAATTTACACACTAATCTAAAATTCATTTTCGAATCAAATCTTGGGGGTCAAATCTGAGCTGGAAGAGCCTCAGTGGGCATGCACTTTGCAGCACCTGTACTTCATCAAATGTCAAGCTAGAAAAAAAATGATACTCGGACTATTTGAATCGGTCAAACATCCAAAATTTCAAATTTAACCCAACCAGTATTTATGGGTTGTGATGTGCTTTGTTTCACATCTTGAATACACAACACACCAAAGGTGGGGAGAGTAGCCAAATATTGTACTCAAGTAAGAGAGTGCTGTTACTTAAGAATAGCATGAATCAAGTAAAGTTAAAAAGTAGTCCTCCAAATAATGACTTGAGTATGAGTAAGAAAGTACTCAGTGAAAAAAAACTACTCAAATACTGAGTAACTAGTGAGTAACTTTTGATTTATTATTTTTTAATCACAGCATGGACGTCAAATAAAATAAAACTTGTACAACTCAACTGATTTATTTTTGTATCTTTTTGATAGGGGAGGTAAAAATAAATAAAATTGAACTGAAATAAACTTGAATGTGATCGAGTTGGCCAGGTCACCATTGCAAAAGAGATGTCCTGTTTTAACTGGTCTTTTACCTGTTTAAATAAAGTTGAAACAAAATAAACCAAAAATAAATCCGGTTGCACGAGGATGCACTCCCTCTTATAACGGGCGTGTGGCTGTGTTCAGAAGTAACAGATCACATTCAAACTCATGTTCAATCCGAGTCCACACACACACACGTGCCACCATTTCAATTTTTAAGTCAAGAAAAAAACAACACACACCCGTGCATAGGACCTGACATAAGCATGATTTGCTTTATCCACTAAAATGACTGACTGAAGAAGCTGTTTGCTCACCAGACTTATTGATAAAATGTGCACGTGTGTGTGATCGAGAGAGAACAAGATGCATCTTTGACAGTTACCTGCGACCATAAAATAGCGCTAATGTTGCCATGTGCACAGCAACATCTGCGACTTACAGCAAGGTGTTTTCTCAAGTTAGAAGTGGGCTGAAATAGCCAAGTTTGGGCAGTGACAAAACTACGCTGCATGTTAAAGTCGTGGTTTTTCGGAGTCTGTAAACACGAGTTGCGTGTGGCTGTCACGACTCACTTTGATTGGCCCGCAAAGCCCAATAGGAGACTTTGTGTGCGGCCATGTGACTTCCTTGTGTCGTTTGTTTGGTGAACGTGAGTCAAACAACACAGTAGCAATCACGGTGGATTGGAGCAACGGCACTCGATACGAAATTTGAAAACAAAAGTCTAAAAATAGATGGCGCATGCCATTTTTGATAAAGAAAAGTAGCGAACGGCATGTACATTATTGTAAAGGAATTATTGTAAACTTCTCGCCCGAAGTTAGCTGGGATAGGCTCCAGCACACCCGCGCGACCCTAGTGAGGATAAGCGGCACAGAAAATGGATGGATGATTGTACAATAAAAAGTTGTGTTCTTTTACTTTATTTAAATAAAACATAACTTCAGGTCCCACATCATCTTGACATAAAAGGGAAAGAAACCAGTATTAATGGTGCATGTAACACAAGGCAAGGTCAATTTAAAAAAAAACAAAAAAAAAACATGAATTATAAATCCAGTACCCTGTGTTAAAAAGGCATTAAAAAAAAAATCAAATACTGCATAAAATAGAGATGGCGATCTAGGAAACCCATTACTGGTCGGTGTATCCTTCATCCACCTCTATTTTCTTGTTCCTTTCTTTTATTTTTAATCCACTAGACCTGAGCGTTACCAAGTAGTCTGAATGCAGTGGAGCAAAATACGGCCAAGCGCTGATTACACACAATGTGACACGTTTGCCAAGTAGCAACATGTCTTTCCTTCCTTGTGATCTACATTTGACAATGGATGATTTGAAGGCATTTCAAAGCTTTACGTCTCTAAACATTATTAATAAAATGTACAAAACTTGAAGGACTTGAATGAAAACAGTCCAAAAAAGTCCATAAGTAACAACTTTGACTAACTCTTTGCTAGGTAAGCTAAGAAGTAGGTAGCATAATGGGTTGATCGTCTGCATTGTACACTCCTTTTGTGTCTGGACTGATTCGCTGGCTGTGAACTACGACCTTACTATGGAGCCAGATGAATGTCACCAAAGTGTCAAGGCAAAGCATGGCTCAGATGAGATGAATTTGAACAGTTTCTTTAAACAATGTGCGCATGACAACCATCACACTAAATAACTAAATCTCTAAAAGGTCTGAGTCCTGGCTCTCATATACTGTTCTTCATGTTTGTCCAACAGTGACAAACTGGAGGTTATTTCATTCACAAAACTTTAGCCACCCTAACGTCTTGACGTCTAGCAGGACTATCTCTCTGCTTTGCTTCTTGGGGGGCTTCCACGGGAAGCATGGTCCCATTAGCAGGTGGGGCCGGAGCTACCTCAGCTGTGGTAACCCTGTTTCTGCGACAAACGTAAAAGTTCCTCACGGATGGCCTTGATCAAGGAGGCGGAGGACTGGGTGGGAGGGGTCGTATCCAGCGAGAGTGGGGCTGACAGGTAGCCTGCCCCAGCGTCCAGGTGGGTGGGAGGAGCTGACGGCTCCCTTAGCACACTTCTGGCCATCTGCTAGAAAGAGGAGAAGTGATCAGGAATGGAAGTGTCGGAAACTAAACTGGACTGGCGTTTAGCTGCTTTGTCATACAATGAATACAGTAATGTAATGAATACAGTTCGCTAGTCACAAATTCACACATTCGTGTTTTAATCGGCGGAACCTATCCCCAATTAGTTGCTGAAAAAGTAACCTTTCTGCGTATTTTTTGTGCTCGCTGAAACAGAGAAGCCACAAAATGGCTCCAAAGCCTTGACTAAATAGGAGAGTTAATATTAGTAACAATATTATTCAAACAACACAAGTGAACACAAAAGGCTGTTTTTAAATGAAGGTTTTTCCATATTAAAGGGAGAAAAAAAATCCAAACCTACACGGCCCTGAGTGAAAAAGTGATTGTCCCCCGAACCTAATAACTGGTTGGGCCACCCTTAGCAGTAACAACTGCAATCAAACGTTTGCGATAATTTGCATTAAGTCTCTAAGAGAGATTTTGGCCCATTCATCTTTTCTTCAGCCATTCAGAGGTGGACTTGCTGGTGTGTTTTGGATCCTTGTCCTGCTCTAGAACCCAAGTCCGTTTAAGCTTGAGGTCACGAACAGATGGCCTGACATTCTCCTTCAGAATTTTTTTGGCAGACAGCGGAATTCATGGTTCCATTTATCGCAGCAGGTGTTCCTGGTCCTGAAGCAGCAAAACAGCCACAGAACATCACACTACCACCACCATATTTGACTGTTGGTATAATGTTCTTTTTCTGAAATGCTGTGTTACTTTTGCGCCAGGTAAAGGGGGCATCCTCCTTCCAAAAGTTAGTTTGTCTCATCAGAGTATTTTCCCATCACTCTTGGAACTCTGCCATGCAGGCTACCGTATTTTCACGACCATAAAGCGCACTTAAACGTCATAAATTTTCTCCAAAATGGACGGGGCGCCTTATAATGCGGCGCACCTTATGTGTGCGCCGAGTTCCAAAATCTATAAATGTTGTTGTGTGACTTTGATGAGCGCTCCGCTTGACTGACTGGGAGCTTTTCCTGCCGACACGCTGCTTATATAGAGGAAGGCGGACGTGACTGAGGACAGCATGCGGACGTAAAGGGGGGAGGGTGCGCGTGACAGAGGATGCTAAAGGCACGCCGCCAGTAGGTATATAGCGCCGGTATGTGCATTGTGCAAAACAATATCGGTTTGGTGAACACAGTTTTACTAAGACAGGGAGGCAACGCCGGGAGAGTTACACCACAATTTGTGAATGGATTGTGGATGCTTGGGCTAACGTGTCTGCTTGCACTGTTGTTCGAGCTTTCGTAAAAGCCGGCATCATTTCTGAGGAGCCGCACGGCAACGAGACTGACTCCGACAATGACGAGAGGGAACCTGGCGTGCTTGATGGAGAACTTGCCCAACTGTTCATTTCAGATACAGAAGATGAGGACTTTGATGGATTTGTGGATGAAGAGTACATTGTTAAATACTTCAATAAAATACAACCGAACTCAGTTTTGCTCCCGCTGCCTTTTTAAAAACATTGTTTTAGCTTGCATGCATGCTACCGTATGTTTTAAGCTAACTTATGTTTTACCATGCCAGTGTCCAATAATACGGTGCGCCTTATGTATGTGTTAAATACAGAGACTGCAACTGAGACTGCGCCTTTTAATACGGTGCGCCTTATGGTCGTGAAAATACGGTCTCTTTCATATGGTGGAGTCCTGAGTACTCACCTTAACTGAGGCAAGTGAGGCCTGCAGTTCTTTGGATGTTGTTGTGGGGTCTTTTGTGACCTCTTGGATGAGTCGTCGCTGCTCTCTTGGTGTAATTTTGGTCAGCCGGCCTCTCCTCGGAAGGTTCACCACTGTTCTATGTCTTCGCCATTTGTGGATAATGGCTCTCACTGTGGTTCACTAGAGTCCCAAAGCTTTAGAAATAGCTTTATAACAATTTACACACTGATGGATCGCTATTTATTTCTTTTATTTTTATTACAATTTATATTTCTCATTTGTTCCTAAATTTCTTTAGATCTCAGCATAATGTCTAGCTTTTCAGGTTCTTTTGGTCTCTTTCACTTTGTCAGGCAGCCGTGATTTAAGCGATTTCTTGATTGAGAACAGGTGTGGCAGTATCAGGTCTGGGTGTGGCGAGAGAAATTAAACTCAGGTATGATAAACCACCAGTTATGTTTTAACATGGGGGGAAATCACTTTTTCACACAGGGCGATGAAAAAAAAAAAGAAATCAGGAGGGGGGCAAACACTTTTTACACACCACTGTCGGCGCTGTGTACAGATATAAACGATAAGAGTGTTATTTATGTTGTAGCACTCACTGCACTGTTATCTGGTAGTGCTCTGCAGTAACTGTCCTCGTGGTAGTTATTCCAGCTGATGCCTCCGTTGTGTCCTGGATAACCCCTGACCCCGGCAGGAAAACCATTCATTCGGCTAGCCAGGCCCACCTGTGTTAGATGATGAAGTTGGACGCCTACACGCACACACACACAACAAAGCTTTACTTACGACATGACGTCAGTCTTCTGTAACCAATTTAATGTTGTTCTAACTCTGTTGTGTGTGTGTCTGAGTCTTTACAGGAAATGCCTGATATCATTAGTGTAAGTTACAGCCTCACTCCAACTCCTTTCATAATTTAAGAGAGGCTCAGTCTTCCAAGTGGACTTAGCTTATGGGCCGATGGTGTCTGACATATTGTGTGTCCGTGTTTAAGTGTAACATAGTGACTCCTATCCAAAGTGTATAAAGCGGGGTGAAATATACCAGTAATTGGGAGAAATTTGAGGAGAGAGGAGAAACTGGTTGTGTTGGGTGTTTGTAAAACATGTCTCCCAAGTAATCCACCGCAATGTAAATTACAAGAAGGAGAATAGTTTCAGTGTAGATACCATCTAAGCTAACAGTTAACCGAGCTGCTTCTATCTCTTCTTCCAATACTAGTACACTTTCTTCTTCTTTGTATTTTATAGCAGTCTCGATAGATGCCCTGTGGCACTATGCGTCCTCGCGCAAGTCAGTTTTGGTTCAACAGCAGCTGATTTGAAGGAAGACCCTCGCAATTGTTGGTGACGATATCTTGATACGTGTGGTGTGCCGTGTTGGTCATTTTGAGTATACCACGCACTGCAAGAAACATGGCAAGTTTTTCAAGATTTTAAGAAACTGTTGAGATGTTAAAAATTGTGTGTAATTTTATCAGTCCACGGGGTGAACAGGCCTCATTTTCTTCGGGTCATATAAAAATGTTGGACTTATTCATTCATTCATCCTCCGTTCCGCTTATCCTCACTACAATGAATGTAAATATCATTGAATCAGAGCAATGCAAGAAGGATTTTCAGCTGCACCTGTAGCACCCCCTACTGGCCGCGGCCGAGCCGAGGTGGGCAGCGCCTCGGCGTAGAGACCTCTGCTGGAGTAAAGGTTGTCGAGCCGGAGCTGCTCTTCGGGCTCTGCTGCCTCTCCTGGGGGAAGGTAGCTCAGACCACGATCCTGCCTGGAGAACATGCAGAATGTCGCTTTTTCTTTACACTTTAAAGGAATCCAGCCTCGAAACCTCAAGTCATGGAATCGAACAGGGATTTTGTTCAAGTAAGTATGTGACGTTTTGTCTAACGCACATCATGACAATTTCTTAAAGGTTCCATATTTGACCAAACAAACATTTTCTAGTACTTGGGATGTAATATTGGCTCTTTGGTGCCTCAGTAACTATGTGAAATATGAATTCAAATCATCCTGAGTTCCAGACGTTTTTCTGCAGAGGCCTGAAATCAGGTCATTCAAATTTCTCGAGCTTATCTACATTACACGCGAAGATCTCCGCCTACCTCTTGAGCCAGCGTTGTCAACATAACAAACACAAATGGGTCTTCTACACGGAGGCAACCAATCAGAGGAAAGGGTGTGGTCTTAGCCAAATATGGACAAAGTGGATACAGAACTGGGTCAAACAGAAGTAGCCGTCCTTTTCTGGACACGTATGACAAAACCGCAGACACACCCCTGAGACTGATTCGCTGGGAGTGGGGCCACTCACTCATTGGGATAAATAATTTCTTGGGTATCTCCTCACTCACACGCTGGTCCTGTAGACATTTATAATTTACATAGCCACTCCCACCACACTTCAGTTGTACAGCCTGGTTCACGACCCTTGTCTTGCATGCTTCCCCTCCTGTCCTTGCCTCACAGGGTGTAGCACTACTGCCCCATACAACACTCATATCTAATGTGTCATTGTTCTAGGTATAGAATGATTTACTTTCCTCATCTTGTTTACAGTTAGTGCTTTGTCTTTTGTCGTCTACTTTTCTCACTCCCCTCTAGAAACCTTGTTCTGTTCAACTGATCGACTTCGATTCTTAATAATTATCCATTAGGATACTAAGAAACCACAGTGGCAGCTTAAAAGGTCCGGCATAAAATGTATACAGATCCTCCTTTCCCCTTGACCTAATAGCGAAACAGGACAAAAAAACAAAAGAAAAAGAAAAACAAAACTTATTTATCTCAAGTGGCTCTGGCCCCATGCTCTATTTTCTAGGAAAAGAACATACTGTGTGTGAAAATGTGTTATGTGTTCACATGCTAGAGTGCCTAAGTGTTTTCGGGCATATCTCAGAGACGCATACCTGTTCCATTAAACTAATAAAATAAAAATGACTCCTTTAATTATTCAAAGGTCCGACTTACTGGATGGTGGAGGAAACAAGGCAAAGTGGTGGCTATTATTTAGCACTGATTAATAACAAATGCTTTTGTTGTGGACAGATGGGAATGTAGATCCACTTGTGACCAAACACATAAATTCCATTGAAGGCTTTACTAACCTTGATGTTAAGCCTTGAACCAGAGGAGGAGACACACTCAGGTCACTGAATCTCTGAAGGGAACAAAGAAAATGGATTCAGTAATGACAGACAACATTACAGGAGATAAAGCAATTTTCTTCAATTTCTTCTTACAAAGCTCGTGTTAAAAATGCTGCTGCTTCTTATTCGCATAGATAAGCAGTACCTGATGTTCAGAATGACTGATGTTAGCGCCTTGCCTCTTATAAGATGGAGTTTAGCATCTAAAGTCGAGTACAGGCTATTGAAGTTTCAAATTACAATAAACCAAAAGGTATATCGTAAAGATTGCCCCCCTCTAATTTCTTCTCCAGTCTCATTACCTCGTATGCTGGGGATGACACTGTGCAAGGAAATTAATACAGGTACATGTCAATAAATTTGAATCTTGAGGAAGTTCAATTAAAACAGTGATAAATTCAAATACAGTATTATGCTAAATACGGAAGAATCACTACACACTACACAGAGTGAATTACTTTATGTTTTGATTTTTTGATCATTATAGCATACAACGAACCAACACCCCAAATTAACCATCTCAAGAAATGTTACATACAACTTTAAAATTAGATCTGAATTGGCCTTTTATAAAGTATTTTTCAATTTTTTAATGAATCTATATACAATGAGTTTTGCTTTTTGATATAAACTACTGAAATAAATTCAATTTTCAACAATATCCTTATTTATTGAGATAACCCTGTACTAGCCAAGGTACAAACAATTCAGCAGTGACAATGGAAACCTTTCTTGACACATGGTCAACAAGTATTCAATAAGTATCACCTGTGATTATTTATACAACAGGCATCTGGGCCCACACTGACAAGCAGCTAAAGATCATCAAGCATATGTAGTGAACATTCATGAGGAGCCTAAACTACTGTATAGGCTTCATGCTGGGAATGAACTGAAGAAAAAAAAAAATGAAAGGGAAAGAATGGTGAATTCTTGTTTTCTTATTTCAAGGCACAAAAATGACTAAAGTTGGCATGTGATGTTTTGGTCTACTTCATTACATTTAGCTACTTACACCAGTGTAAGGGCCAAGACCTTGATAGGAGGGGCCCCAAGGTCTGGGGCCACGGCCTGGAGGACTGGAGTCAGAAGCATTGAAATTGACCCCTGGCAGAGTCACCCCAGCTGAACTGCCCTGGGAAGTGGGCGACACAAGGGCAAAGGCGTCATCTAGCAGCGAATGCATCTGCTGCCGTGCCTCTTCGATGGAGGGCTGTGGAGGTAGGTAGGGGGGTGGGGGAGGGGCATGTCCAGGAGGTGAGGAAGCGGGACCGAGGAAGACTTCATCCGTGGGGGATGGGCTTCTGTGCGTTAACCCTGGGGCTTGGTCAGGGTCCGACTGTGAATACAAGAAAAATGTCTAAGCCACTTGTTCACCAAGTACTTCTGTTAATTCTGGACTGACTTAAGGCTCCAATGAAATGCTGTGATAGTCTTTACACAGACATTTTAATGAGCAAGCCTCTCATATTATACTTACAACATAGGCTACATTGTTAACCCCGGGACATTTTCTATAAACAGCATCAGCGTCTTCAGTGATGAGGTGATCTTTGTCTGCATCTGTCATTGCGCCATTTGACAGCTCCTTCATCCTCTGCTTGGGAGAGCGCCTCCCTCGAGCACTGGAAACAAAATCAAATGTTATCTAATTGTATAAAAAAATGATTAAAAAAACACTTTTCTTGAATTAAAAAAAACAACAACATGAACCTGTTTTGGGGTTCCTTGAAGATGGAGGGAATCTGTGCATTTCGGTCCAAGATCTTCTCTATCTGCATCTGCGCTTTATGGTAAATGTGATCCTGGTCTTTGACGTCCACAACGTCTATGTCATCCATTGTAGGGAAGTCATAGTGGCCCTTCCGCTTGGCACGCAGGCGGATCTTGTTTCGATGATGCTCGGTCTCCGATTTCTGCCTCATTTCGACTTGGATCTGATGAGAAGAAACACCAAGTAGGAAGGAGGTGTGATCTTTGGATTTATCAAGCTACAAATGTAAATATGGGGACAGAGAGAGGCGAACCTCCTTGTTTATTTTGCTGGTTTCAGGCAATTTGCCAGTGTGGCTGTTCAGGGGTGGGACCGTCATGGGCTGCATGGCAATAAGCTGCACTTTGTTGGGGAGTCTTCGGCTTACATCTGTGGCCCGCGACATCCGATCAACGTGTTCAAATATGGAAGCGGATGACATCTGTTCATTGAGACCATTTGTAGGAGGAGGACCTGTAGAGATGGAAATCCTTTTAACAGTTTGTAGTTCATCAGTTTAAAGGACCAGGTTGAGTCAAACCAGGATACAGTATCTAGTAGAAGGGATGATTAGGGCCACTCCAAAACATTGACCGTTTTGTTTGACTGTAACATTTATTTTGTGCGACTGATAGTTTGGCAGACAGTGATGAATGATGGGAACAAGCAAAGCACAAAAGTAACACAGAAACAAACTGAACAATTGGGGAGCCACTGAGGAGATGGAAAGAAGAGAAAGTCTTACCAATTCTATTTTTGCCTGCACCGCAATAGAAAGGAAAGACAGTTTTATTGGAAGTGATCAGTCCTTGCCAAACTTGATAAACCGAGAATCTCCTGCAGGTAGGCCATTAAGATGTGGTCAGCTAGATCAGTGATTCACAACTCTGTGAACTCAGAACCCCTTCTAGCAGTGAAATATTTAAGGTCGCTTATCTGGAAGGCAACGTTATTTTGACAGTCATGGGGTGTAAGGGTGCAAAGTATTTGTATTTGGTACACCTCTGTGCCATACTGAGTTCCCACCGGCTCGAAACCACACAGCTACTCCGTAAACAAAAACGGTGCAGCTCGGCCTCTAGCTACAGATCCCCTGGCTAGCGATAGCGATATCCGTTAGCACAGCTAGCACAGTGCAAATGCAACTTCAAGTGGCATTGTTTCAAGTGGCATTGAAACAGCCTCTCACATACTAATCCAGACTGTTAAAATTTACTCTTACCGTTACTGTTGCGCTTATCTGCACCCTTAATTTGCTAACTATTGATGTTGCACTTTCCTAAAAAGAAGATATGAGAAAATTGGTGGCTGCATTTCATGCAGTTGTGCTATTTACTATACTCATTATTGTACACGCAGTTGTTATGTCATCCAGTTTCTTAATAAGGTGACATGAAATGCACTTTGGACATGTGCACCTGTTTAATTACTGTATGTTTAAAAATATGACATACATATTGTTTCAAAGGCTATTTTTGAACAATACATGTTCTTTATTTTTTTGAACTTCTCTAAAAGTGGTCTTGACTTAGCGACAATAGCAAAGTCCGCGTTTAAGGTTGGCAACGGTTGTGCTCGAAACCACTGATCTAGGTCACGTGTCAAAGTCAAGGGAAACTTAGAAGTAGCATGACAAAGAGGAACATTGTGTCCATGGATGATAACAGCTTTTCCTCAGGTCGTTATGAGTTCATTTAGTACGACTGACAAAAGCTTCTTTTTTACACTTCAAAAAATGCTTCCTCAACATTGTAGTACGTGCATCTCATACAATGTACTCTTTTCATAAACACCATACCGAGATACAGGCAAAAAGATTTCACAGTAAACAGACAGAGATCATTCCTGTGTGGGTGAGTCAGGCAGGCGGCGGCGCGCTGCATGTAGTCAGTGTGCCTGAACGCTTCTGGCTCCAGTGCGTCTCAGAGTGGCACTGCAACCTTCAATCTGTTGACATGCCGTCAGAATAACGTCCGCTTGTTGTTTTCCTTCTTTTGCATCCGCAAAGCATGTATTGGAAACAAAATACTTTCATGTTGCTTTCTGGTGCTCCCTATAATCCTGTAATTTTACAGCCTGCTCTTGTGCAAATTTAGATGTGCAAAGATGTTGTCCGAAAAGTATTGCACCTCACTGACAACAGTGCCTAACAAAAAGCTTTTTTTTTTTTTTTTTTAACAACAGATCTTGTGATAATCCTACTAAATACTGTACACTAATCCCAATCAATTTTAAAATCATGGGCGTTTTTGTGAAACACAATGTTTTCAGAGTGGTTGTGTTATGCACTCTGTTTTTGTAGTGTATTTCAGGACTCACATTTAGGTGGACACGTGTATAGCGGTTGTCTTTTAGCACAGTGATCGTGTTGCTAGAAAGTTTAATGTAACATTTTTTGCACTATTTTTTTGGTATTTCCAACTAAATTCTCTTGAGATACACAGAATATTAAATCATCTCATTATTCACATATCAGTCTGGTCCATTCTTTTCAGTGTTTGTCTTCCTGTCCCCCTCTTTTGCTGTAGTCTGAGTGTTGCCAGGGCAACTTGCCATTTAAAACATTGATGGGGGCCTTACGCGTCTGCTTGCTGTCACTGGCTGTGGCCTGAGCTCTCAGGTTCTCCTCAGCTGACTCGCGCCCACTGGAGCGGTCACTCACCATGGAATCACCGTCTGACGGCGAGATCCTAAGCACAAAACACACACTTAAATGAATAATTGATGCCTGAGGATGGGCTTGCGCGCTGGAATACCATACATAATCAAAAATAGCACTTCTCTTTAGTGGTCAAAGCTTTTGGGAGCGAGGCTCCTAAGATATAATATTGTGGTTCAAAGCTTGTTGATAGAATAATTAAATTTCAAATTTATTCATGCTGGCTAGATCTATTACCCGCTGGTGTATCTAACCATGTTTGGACAAACAGATGGCGAGGGAAACAAACAAAAAAAATTATTCTGTGAAAGAGTACCAGGCAAAAAATAAAAAATAAATAGAAAATTTGCCTAACAGTCTTGTATATAAATTATTAATCAGCGATTCTGTCAAAGCTTTGTGTCTGGCAGACAGAGGAGACTGTCTGTCTTTAATAATTTGATTGGCTTGAGGTTTAAAAGTAAAAAACGACAACAAAACATACACACTACCAACAGTAATGTACAACCCCAATTCCGATGAAGTTGGAACGTTGTGTTAAACATAAATAAAACCAGAATACAATGATTTGCAAATCATGTTCAACCTATATTTAATTGAATACACTACAAAGACAAGATATTTAATGTTCAAACTGATCAACTGGCTTGTTTTTAGCAAATAATCATTAACTTAGAATTTTATGGTTGGAACACGTTCCAAAAAAGCTGGGACAGGTGGAAAAAAAGACTGAGAAAGTTGAAGAATGCTCATGAGACAGCTGTTTGGAACATCCCACGGGTGAACAGGGTAATTGGGAACAGGTGGGCTCCATGATTGGGTATAAAAGGAGCTTCCCTGAATTGCCCAGTCATTCACAAGCAAAGATAGGGCGAGGTTCACCTCTTTGTGAACAAGTGCGTGAGAAAATAGTTGAACAGTTTAAGGACAATGTTCCTCAATATACAATTGCAAGGAATTTAGGGATTTCATCATCTACGGTCCATAATATCATCAAAATGTTCAGAGAATCTGGAGAAATCACTGCATGTAAGCGGCAAGGCCGAAAACCAACATTGAATGCCCGTGACCTTCGATCCCTCAGGCGGCACTGAATCAAAAACCGACATCAATGTGTAAAGGCTCAGGAACACTTCAGAAATCCAATGTCAGTAAATACAGTTCGGCGCTAGATCTGTAAGTGCAACTTGAAACTCTACTATGCAAAGCAAAAGCCATTTATCAACAACACCCAGGGCCCGAGCTCATCTATGATGGACTGATGAAAAGTGGAAAAGTGTTCCGTGGTCCGACAAGTCCACATTTCAAATTGTTTTTGGAAATTCTGGACGTCGTGTCCTCCGGGCCAAAGAGGAAAAGAACCATCCGGACTGTTCTGGACGCAAAGTTCAAAACCCAGCATCTGTGATGGTATGGGGCTGTGTTACTGCCAATGGCATGGGTAACTTATACATCTGTGAAGGCACCATTAATGCTGAAAGGTACATACAGGTTTTGGAGAAACATATGCTGCCATCCAAGCAACGTCTTTTTCATGGACGCCTCTGCTTATTGTAGCAAGACAATGTCAAACCACATTCTGCACGTAAAACCATAATTTTTTTGATCATAACAAAAAAACAGCATAACATACTTGTCTTTTAGTGTTGGCAGCTATAGGTGTTAACTAGCCACATTTTCAGTTTTTTTGTGAAGGCCTTGTATGTTGTAAGCAGTTTAACCTCCTCAGGTACTGAGTTCCACTCACCAGCGCTCCTCACTGACCAGGCTGACTTACTGAAAGTGCTCCTGCGCAGAGGAATGAGACAGTCACCTCTGACAGAGCCTCGAGTGGCACGCTCAGAGCTTTTTCTTTGGCTGATGAACTCAGCCAGAGGAGCTGGAGCCAAATCATGCAGTACTTTATAAATCAAATTTAAATCTGCAAATATGTGAAGACTGTCCCAGTTTAAAAGACTGTATTTTTTTAAAATTGCACAGTGATGATAGTGCCTTGGTTTTTTTATCCATCACTTTAATTACTTGTTTGTACAAAACTTCCAATGGTTTTTTTGCATTCTGACCAGCCTGGGACCAACTGGTTATGCAATAGTTAAAGTGACTAAGAATCATTGAATGCAGGTAAATTTTTGCAGCTTCAGTTGACATTTCATTCCGTATTGCACGAAAATTTGCGAGGTTTAATTTGATATTTTTACACAATTTGTCAATATGGGCTTTAAAGGAAAGCTGTGAATCTATTATTAACCCAAGATATTTGTATTGGCTGACAATTTGCATTTTTTCCTCCATGAACAAGTATGTCGGGGTCAGGTGATACTGTATAAATTAATACTCTATTATGAAGCGTAAAATACTGTTGAACAGCTGAAGCTGTACATCAAGCAAGAATGGGAAAGAATTCCACCTACAAAGCTTCAACAATTAGTGTCCTCAGTTCCCAAACGTTTATTGAATGTTGTTAAAAGAAAAGGTGATGTAACACAGTGGTAAACATGACCCGGTCCCAGCTTTTTTGGAAAGTGTTGCAGCCATAAAAATTCCAAGTGATTATTTGCTAAAAACAATAAAGTTTATCAGTTTGAACATTAAATATCCTGTCTTTGTAGTGTATTCAATTAAATAAAGGTTGAACATGATTTGCAAATAATTTTATTCTGTTTTTATTTATGTTTAACACAACGTCCCAACTTCATTAGAATTGCGGTTGTATATATTAGTCAGTAATGTGGTGAGAACACCATTGCAGAGCCTATTTATGTTAACATTTTAACAGGATGCAAAGGCAGTAGTACATGAACACTTTAAAGGAAAACTGGCCAAATTAACATGTATGCTTGATTGGTAGCAATTAGTTAGTTTAGGCCCTAAAATATGAAAAATCCGCCACTATATTGACTTATTTCACATTTATAGCAACATTTTTGAGCAACAGGGCACATCCGTGATGCCCCTTAATTAATAATCCCTTAATATAAAATAGACAACAGTAACACTCACTGAAAGTATATAAAGTACAAATGTGAAAGTAACATGCAAGGAGTGCCAATTGTCCAGCATGTACTGTTTTTTGTTGTTGTTGTTTTTTTTGCTTAATTTACAATCCATATCAGAAAATGTCCAACTTTGAAAGGAAAGTAGGTTCAAGTTTATATCATGATGCATTTATTTATTTCGCTTTATGTAACCTTTAAAATCATAATATTAAACTTATGGGAGAGAAGTTCATTGTTACGTTTATACCAACGTTTTTTTTTCTCTCCTTTTGGTTTCTTAAAACCTTTAACAGGAAAAACTAAACCCACAGAGAGACTGTTTGAAAGTTTATGTAATGTTGATTATATTGATGTTAGTGATAAGAACGCCTCCCTCCTTGCACTGCCAGGAGCACTGACCTTTCTCGTCTTCGAAAGCTGCGGGATGCCTTGGTGGAGGAGGCAGAGTTTTTGGATATGGGGGTGGGGATATCCCCATTCTGGGAAGGACTGAGGCCTTCCTTATCTGAGATGGGCAGAGGCCCCGCTGGATTAGATTCCTGGACCACCACAACATCATCTTTATTCTGCTGGCCAAGATGCAGCTTAGCAAAGTCGAAGCCTTTCACACTGGGAGCCTGTAACTGAAACAGATACATTCAACCAAGCAACATCTATTTTTACCGTAAGGTGAACGTTTCCTCAACAGCAGCGTTACAAGATTCTGGTATGGCATGCTTGCCTAAAATAACGATTGTATTTGATGATCAAATCTTCAAATCAAGATATACTGGGACATGATGTTTGCATGGTAGTCGTGATGCATGTGTGCCACTTTATGAAAGTGGGGCCAATTAACTGCAACGCTCCCATTCATTGTCTAAAATGTATACATTCCTCTATTGGTCACAAAATGCCTGATGTTTGTCTTCTAACCCGTATGGAACCACTGACCTAAAGAGAGGCGGTCTGTATATCTGTGCAGTGTTGGAGCCTTTGAAGAAGCCATCCCAAATGCACACGGCAGAAAAATAGACCCACTTTATTCTACCCCACACAGGAGCATAATGAAACGATTCAGGAGGCTAATAAACTGGTAATCTGCCACACATAAATGACTATTTTTAGCCACAACGAACACAAACGCACATCTATAAATCTACTTGCTCAACACAGTTATTGTACACCCTTGCAAATCTAAAAAAAACAAAAAAAACCCAAAAAAACAACAACTACTGACTGACATGACACAATGTTCAAAGAGGACAACGCACAGTCCTAATGTCCAGCGAAGCCACAAACACATCAATCTGTCTGGCAACTAAAGCCTGTACCTCCTGCTTGTCTCGCCTCCCGTTTGGGAACACTGTTATTTTCTCTTTTTTCTTCATCTCCTCTTTTCTCTTTTGCGTTGCCTTTTTTTCTTGTGCATTTTTCTCTTCTGCTTTGTAGGGTTTCTTGACAAACGTCTTTATTTCTTCTTCTTCCTCGTCCCCTTCTTCCACTTCCTCCTCACTGCTTGTACTGGGTTTGCTCTTTGGAGTAAGCGTTCCCTGAGCAGATGCAATGGTCGACAGGATAGATTCTTTCCGTGTGTAACAACGCAGTCTTTTTAATAGTAAAAAAAAAACATTACTTGTGTCAACATATACTATAACAACAACACTAGAGAGGGCAAGCACACACTCATTCCGAAAACACTACTTTGCACCTACTATTCTATACCTTTCTGCTTTTAACATTGATTTCCTCCTCCTCATTCTCTTCATACTCCCCATCTTCCTCTTCATATCTCCATTCTTCTTCTTCTTCACTAAACTCAATACCCCTCTCATGTTGAGGTAGTCCCTTGTGAACGGGGGTCTGTGAGGTAGCAGACTGTGAGCAGAAGGGTGAGTGGTATTATGTGACAGATTATGAAGTTAAATTACTTTCCTTTGTACATTAAACAAATTACATCCAGCTTGGAAACGATGAGAGAGCATTTACTGGTAGAAGAGGAACAAAGCTGGACAAAAACACATCAAACATTGCCCTGTAAAACAAGAAACCCAAAATTACATTTAAGTACCCTTTAATGACTTCGCGACTTCCCTGAAGAAGGAGCAGCTGAGACACAATATTGTTCTCTGGTGCTGTTTTAGGACCCATGCTACATGCTATGCTATGTTTTTCTTGGGAGAAAAAAAAATGGCATTGTCATCCAGCAATCATCTATTCCGATTGTCCTGCTCTGGGCTGCAGGAAGGTGGAGGCTATCCAAACAAATAGTCACACTCGAATTCACACCATCACTGAGTGGAAAGGAACTACACACATGCTGCCAGCATGGAAGTCAAGCGAGTGGACCATTTAACTGCCAGTGACGCCCATCCCAATATTACACATCCAACCAATCCAGCTCATGGAATTTCATAAAATCCTTGCTGAAATGATGAAATATTTACAACCATAATCTCGCTTTTTGACTCTAATAATACAAGAAGACATTTTGGAGGTGGGGATTCTGTGACAACCTGCAAAATATTAAAATGTGTAAATAAACCCTGATTCCAACAGAGCTTCGCGGTATCACCTTCTGTCTCTGCTGGATGGAGGTCATGGCATCTGGTTGGAAGTCCAGCTTGTCTGTCCGACACAATTTCCAGTAGAGGATGGCAATGATGATAATGACCACCAGGAGAGGAATCACCACTCCGATGATGATCCACATGTTGGGGTTCTCAGTGTCAGAAGGTGACGATGGCACCTTCTCTACAGCTGAAGTGCAACAGAGAGGAATTGCACGTCGATCAATATTAAGCATTTGTTTCTATTGCCCTTAGGTTATGCCACACACAAGGTGGGGATGCAGTATATCTTTGGAGAGTTGCTTCTTGTCTCATAGTTGTAATTTTAACAACACAGACTTTCATTCCTTGAAAGGAAATCTTGCATCATCCCTTGGTTAAGTTACTGCAGTTAAGTAAAAATGGCCACAAGGGCCTCTCATTAGCCTTGTCTTCAGATTCAGGCTGTTCGTACATTGCATGCAAGGGAGGATAATTTAGCTAACATGAAGGATCACATGGAGCTAGAGGTTGGTGTCCTTATGCCTGATACACACGTGGACAAAATCATTGGTATTTCAGTCAAAAAAGAAAACGCTATAATCGTCACAGATATAACTGGCATAAGTAATAATACAGTTACGTTAAAATACTTTGAAATTCACTGAAAACCAGGCATTGTTTGTGTGGTACAGAATAATAATAATAATAAAAAATAATAATGCAAATGGCTTGGACCAAAAAAATTCAAAATAAACTCCATATTTTTTTGCACAACCTTTTGATGACTGCAATCAAACATTTTCTGTAACTTTGAATGAGACTTCTGCACCTGCCGACACTATTTTTGTTCACAAATTTTGTTCTGAGTCATTGTTGGTATTTTTAGCTGTATGTTTGGGGTCTTTATCTTGTTGGATGTCCCGTGGCCTGCAGCTGAGACCAAGCTTTCAGACACTGGTCAGCACATTTCACTCAAGAATTGAGATTTCATTGTGTCCTGCACAGATTCAGAAACCATGTGCAGGATGCAGCAAAGAAGCCCCAGAACATAACAGAGCCTCCTCCATGTTTCTCAGTAGGTACAGTACTCTTTGGCAGTCTCCGAGAAGCTTTGTGGCTTTTTAATATGTTTTGGTAAATTCCAATCTCTTCAGTTTTAAGTAATTTCAGTTACCATGGAGAGGGTTTATCTTTTTTTAATGGAAAGGCACTAACAATTTAGTCCATGTGTTTTTTTAAAACAATGATAAATGAGACATTTAATAATTGCATGCAGGTAAACAAACAACTTAGCTTAAAAAAATAGAGCTTTAAGTTAAATTACCGGCATCAAGAACCACCATATCAGTGAACTGCTACACTAAAGATACTCACGTTGTGCTAAAACGCCCTCAACACGATACCCCAAGATGATGGCGACCTTTTGGACATCCAAGCTGTTGAGTATGTTGGCCATTTCAACAGCAGGGACCCTCTGGCCATCAGGGCGCTCCACAAAATACACAACTTCCAAAGGATGGTCCACACCCATAGGCCGGTTCATGCTCACAACCTATGAATTGACATAATCAAGAGGAGTTCACTTTGACAGTCAGCTAACTTTGCGAATGATGCGAGGTACACCCTGGGTGGATCACCAGTCAATAACAATCACATTCACACCTAAGGACAATTTCAAGTTGACAATTAACTTGGATGAGTCCACACAGACCAAGAAAATGCAAACTCCACCAAAAGACTTCAGCATCTGGATTGAACCCAAGACCTTTATGCAAAACTACTTATCCCAATTATAGTCACAGGGAAGCTGGAGCCTATCCCATAATGACTTAAGAAGAGAAGTATAGGGTGTACACAGATTGATTGGCGTATTTTGCCAAACAGAGCTTAACCTGAACCCCCTCGCTGTAAGGTTAGCAGTTGCATTCCGCCACTGGGTGACCTCTCATTTTTGTGTTTCTTATGGCCTGAAGTTGAGCGAGGGATTTTTATACAACTGGCAGTGATGACAAGTTCCTGCTCCACAAAGACTGCTCAAAGGATCTGAAGACAGTTCAGGCACAATGGGGGCCTGCAAGAAAAGATGGCCAGTGCAGCTAGTGTAGCCTTGGGCAGTTAGTTCCATTCAATGTTCAAAGTATGCTGATTTATCACAAGCCAATGTCATATGCAAGTTCATTTTCTGAGTGAACCAGTGCAAAGTTCAATTCACAGTTCAGAATTCAAAATTGTGAACTAAGTTCACTGTTCCAAAAATGAACAACTGCATAGTTCTTTTTTTACCCCCCTCAATACATTGCTGCAGGCCATTACCCTTAAGATATTGGCATTTGCCCATTGTTGCCACCCATTTGTTGCCACACTAGTAGCCAGCTGTAGCTTTCACCCTACAGTCTCAAAAACATGAGGAAATATGTGTTGCTTCAAGGGTATTTTTTCAAATGAGAAATTAAAACAAAAAAAAGAGGACTGTAATCCTAAACCTGCTAACAAAAACACAATCTGAGGTTAAGAACCTGGTTGGGTAGAAAACTAAGGATATACCTCAAAGTGTATATTCATTATTCAACATGCAAAACATTCCTCCACCCATTTTCCGTACCGTTTTTTTTATCCTCACTAGGGTCGCGGGCGTGCTGGAGCCTATCCCAGCTGACTCTGAGCGAGCGGCGGGGAACACCCTGAACTTGTCACCAGCCAATTGCAGGACACATACAGAAAAACAAGCATCCACACTCACATTCACACCTACGGACAATGAAGAGTCTTCAATTATAGCTGCTGCTCATAGTGCTGCTCTGAGATGCATGCAAGCGCGGCTTCGCTATTCCCCCCTTTCTCCGGTACGCACCGCACTTTGATGTCGCATGCGGCCGTGCGACTGTTGGTGGCTGGTCAAACAAGGCGTTCGTTTATCCCCCTACATATGAAGGCTCGTTTACAGTGGGTTTAGCCAGGTTTTCTCCTGGAAGTCTAAAGAAAACCTGGTACTCTATTGACCAAAAATGTTCTGGCATTCACAAACCGCTCACAGATGCCAGAATGAGCGCGTTCTCAATAATTCATCAAGCAGAAATACACTACATTCAGTTCACGTTCACTCAAAATAAGAATGAGTTTATGAACTTTCATTCATTGAATTCGTTCAGGTACACCACTGATCATATGACTTTTTCCTTGTATTTTACTAATCTTGTGTTAAGTGAGTTGAGGACATATGTGCTTACATAGATGCATGTGAAGAAGGAAAAAAATCACCGAAGTAAAGTCAAGTAATCCCATTGGAAGAGATGCTTAAAAATTGTGTTACAAAAAAAAAGAAGCAAAATCCAAACAAGGCCTCCTCAGTAGCAGCATGTCTTTGGGGAAGGTAGGAAAACAAGCACATAATAAGCTCTTTATACAGAAAAAAAAAATCCACATTCATGACTGTAAAAACACAAAAGGAAGGGAAATGCTACAGACCAAAATTAGAGATGAAATGATACAAGGAGATAAGCACAGTATACTTATCACTGCTACTGCAGTGCTTTGTGTTTTTATGACACAGCAAGACAGAAAGGTCTGGCACAGTTAGGCTGCTACTCAGCCAGGAAAACACTTATCATTCTGGTAACCTTTCAGTTTAAGAACTTTCTGTATTGCATTTCCCTTTTCTCTGCTGGCTAAATCTTTTACCAAACACTAATATCTGGATCTCTGGATGTCTACCCTCTCAAAAACAGAGACAATCTCTTCATCATGTCAAACAGATGACGTAAGCATAGAGAGAGAAACAATGAATAATAATTGATCTGATTTTTGCAGCTCACAGGAAGCATCAAGAAGAGCTACGGAGAAGAAAAGGAACAACACGTCATGCACTTGGGGTCTGAATGGCTCGCCTCTGGGCTGAATGGGATGCTGTTGCCATGGGGACATGGCCCCATCTTGCTCCATGTGA
Organism: Phyllopteryx taeniolatus; assembly: GCF_024500385.1. NCBI lineage: Eukaryota > Metazoa > Chordata > Actinopteri > Syngnathiformes > Syngnathidae > Phyllopteryx > Phyllopteryx taeniolatus. The sequence continues at coordinate 8,031,816 of NC_084506.1, forward strand.
GGCTGATGAGCAGGTGCAGGGGAAACCCACAAAAGCTAGAGCCTGATTAGTAAAGCAGTAAGGCTTTCAGTGGTAACACGAACACTGAAAAGCTCAATAATAAGCCCATAGTACACGCTTGGTAGCAAGGCAGTTAGACTTGCATCGGGCAATGGTGATTAGCAAATGGCACAACAAGGACATTTTTGTCAATGTTGAGTCATCTATTTACAAACAGACGAATGTGCAAGGGTTCATATTGTGAAAAGCTAAATAAGTCGGTAGCACCATAATGTTCTGCATATAGTTACTGAACTTTAATACTAGAACCGTCACCGGCACTTGAAAAATGCAGTATGTACACAGGGTACCTGAACGCTGCTGTTGCCAACATTAGTGGCTCTCTTGACACGTCTGACTAATCCCAAGGCCTCCCCAAGTAACATGGCCACCCTGCGCTCTATTTTCGCTTGAAAGGTCCTCTGGCCCACTTCACTGTCCAGCACTCCCAAGAGAACTAGATGGATGAAAAGCAGAACTAAGATATGCAGCATACTGTACACTTTTTGTTTACACAAGAGTTGCCATAATTGATTAGCTGCATAGTAGATCATCACGATTAACTGTAACATCTTACCTGTTCTCACCCAGGAGGACCGAAGGAACTGGCTTGTGTTTAACTTTGGATAATGAAACGCTTTTGATGAGAACACACACACAAAAAAAAAATCATACTGTCATGACATTGTTCCAGCCACCATAGAAAGGTCAAAGAAGAGAGCTCACTGTGCTATACAGTTAGATGGAAAAGTGCTATTATATTGAAAAACTATGAGACTTACGCTCGGCAATCTGCAGGACAGGGAAGCCCATGTAATAGCTAAATTCCACCTTGGTGAGCTTCATAAGAGCAATGCTGACCTCTGACCCCGTTAGATAACCCTGGGGGCTCCGCGCAGTAAAGGTGATGTCCACTGGATACCTCCCCAGTCGTTGCTCATTTTTAGGAACAGCCATGGTAATATTGATAATCTGCAGAGCAATTTGACAAGCATGTTTAATTTATGAGGTGTACAGGGCAAAGTCATGTTCGGCTTTACTTTCATAGAAAATCTGGTGTCTCTCTGAAAGAGTTAACCTTCAGTTAATCGAAAGTAGGGCATACAATTGGGCAGTTTTGCCCAGGGCATTCTTACTTAGTTATTCATGAAATGTTTCCATGCTGCAACTAATTCCTAAACCAATCATAATATACAATATATAACAACTACATGACTGGGTGAAACAAAATTCTACACAGGCCTAACATAGTACCGATCCAAACAAGTCCTTTATTAACAAAAAGCACGCTTCTATAATCCTCAAAAGCTCGGGCATGAATAAAAAGAGTACACAGATTTAGCTGGATATACTGTAAGTAGTAGACACGAATCGAAACTTTAACTTTATGAACGAATGAGGCATTGACTTGGTATTAAGCCCGCACCATTGCACAGAAGTCAACCATGTGGACCACTGCACTACCAACAGCCCCTGTAAAAGTAACACTAAGATCATTTCAAAGAGCTTTTAAATATACATTCCAGTTCATTCAGGAAAAAGTAAAACTTTGACAATTATTAATAATTCATTATGATTAAACACGCAGTAGAGCAAACAGCTGTTTCTTTGAGGCAAGATTCTCACTACTGTAATGAAATTTTGACATCAAAGTGCAAAGTGACAGTTCATGTTTCCCCACCATTGCAGTCCACTTACTTGCACTGTAAAATTGGTTGACACCTGGGAGCGCTGACGCACTTCTGCAAAGGCCATAGTCAAACCGCGCTCAATGCTCTCACTGAAGTTGCAAAACCGTACATCTATGTGACTGGGAACAAACTGCAGCACTGCACATAGGGAGAATAAAAAGGAATTTAAACACAGTATGAAAGCAAAATAGTATGATGAAAAATATATATAATATTTGAATCATTGGAAAGCTAATTTACCTGTGTGAACTTTGTATTTATTGTCTTGTGTCATCCAGTAGGGCGATACAGACAGGAAGCGGCGTCCTGACCTTTGTATGGCGTTGATGACCGATATGGCCGTGTACACAACAGCATCAGATACGACCCGAAATACAAACTTTGGTGGTGGCTCTATAACCTTAACATACAAAGCAATTAAGGTTATACTTTTGTAACATTTGCTCAGTACAGGACTCAAGGAGTTATGTGCGTAAAAATGCGTAACTGTACAGTGGTATCTCGACTTACGGGTTTTTGAAGATACAAGCCGTTGCTTGGCCGATTTTTTTGTCTTGAGTTTCGAGCTAAAATATGACTTACGAGCGCGAAATGGTGTCAGCGCGCTAAATGGATTATTGGCATTTCAATTCATTCCAATAAGTGGTCATGGAACAAATTAAACGCATAGGTCAAGGCACCACTGTATATAAAGGCAATAAAGCATCTTTCTAACTCCACAGTAGAAAGCAGTGTACCTGTAACTCAACCGATTTGTTGAATTCTCGTTTCAGGATCTCTCCGACTTGAGATTTGGCATATCCAACTTTGGCCCCGGAGGGCAAACCTTTACATTAAAGCATAAAGTCAGGTGTATATAAATATTTGTTTTCATAATCTTGCATGGGGATTCACATACTGTATAGCCTTCAAACATCAATTTAGAAATGCCATCAAATGTCATTAATAACACAAAGTCTAGGTGAGACCAAGTGCACCATAATATGGAGAACAAAATGCCTTACCTATTTGAATTAAATACTCAGGCTTCTCAAGGTTGCAGAGGTACTGTCTGGATGTCAGAGTTGTAGTCTGCCACTCACCACCCATGACAGGGGTAACGGCGGTTTGATGAGAACTTGTGTTGGCATTTGGAGATGTGGTTATGGGTGCGATGGCATCAGCTTCACTGTTGGTTGGGATCAAGGTCATTGTGGCTGGGTTGTCAAATTCCTCTTTCGTCACTCCCTCATCACCCAACACAACAGGGGGGATCAAAGTACCATTGGCTGAGACGGAGGTGATACTGAATGCTTGTTCAGTTGTAGCACGAGGATGCTCAGTAGGGCCAGAGGAGAAGGCTGTTGTTGCAGTGTCGACTGAAGTAGGGTGTATGGTAGTACTTAGTGGGAAGACCTCTGTGACAAACCAGTGGACATCCGTCAGGGAGAAGGAAGACATTATATCATCTGGCAAAAAATCTGTAGGGCTGGGTAGTATAACTACAGAGCTGTGCAGGCCAACAGTATGAGTACCTGCAGACCAATCTGTGGTTGACATACGAGTGGCCCAGATGGCGGAAGAAGGGTCAAGAAAGGGTGTTGTGACTACTGAATGGTCCAGGAAAGGCTTTGAGCTATTGAAAATCTCTGTTGTTCTTATTATAGTTGTTTCACCATGAGGCTCAACGCCTGACAAATCATTATCGGAGATATCCTCTGTAACTTTTACATTATTGGTGATGCTGCTGGTGGGCATGATGCCTGAAGAACTGATAGAGAGCATACTGACATTGCCTCTTTGGTCACTTTCACTCCCTGAACCAGAGTTCTCCTTAGTCAGCTGTGTGGTGTAATACTCCAAGCTGTTCATGTCAGGTAACAGGACATCGGTTGGTTGAATGCTATAAGTATCTGACCAATCTATACTGTCTGATGCTTCTACTAGTTCACTGCTAATTGTGGGAGTAAGTTCCAGTGTGTGATCTATTGTGGAGTGAACTGGGGAAAGAGAAGAGGGATCCATTGGTGTCAGAGGTAAATGCGTTGAATACACTATGATCAGGCTTGAAGATGGCAGGATATGAAGTTGATGCAAAGAAGAAAGGGATGTGACGAGCCGGGAGGGAAAGGCTGTATCGTAATGTTCTCTATAGTCCTCTTGATCGTATGTGTCGGGAACCTTGGTGACCAGAGAGTAGTCCTCTTCTTCTGGACTTAAGAATGCCATTGTCTCTAAATAATCTCCACTCCCCCAGTCAAAGTCTACAGTATTTTTGGGGTAGAAGTCCTCTGGCGCAGCCTCTGTTGGTTCAGATGAAGCTGAAGTAAGGTGAGGGCCGATGAACGGCACACGGTAGCTTGGGGATAAAATTTCATGTGGATTGGGCAAAATGTTCACTAGTTTATTCTCTGGCATTCGGGAACCACTTGGGCGCAGCTGGTTCCCATATTGAATTATACTTGGACCATTTGTAGGGTCTAGTAAGACTTGATCTAAAATATAAGCTTCGTCTGATGGATTATCACTGAAATATAGTGGGTCAGTAGGTTGGTCAGGCAGGGAGGTCACTGTTGGAAGTTTTTTTTCCATCTCACTGCTTCGAATATCTTCAGCTTCTTTTGTTAAACTAAGCCGTGGCACTGTTGACCTTTCAAAAGCAGAATGCTTTGATGTATTTAACTGAGGCTGCATCTGAGATAGTGAAGGAGTTTGCAAGAGGAGAATTGCTTGTTTGGCAGAATTGATCTGAGCCAGCCTCCAGTCTATGGAATGTTTATATTCCTCTAATTGTGTAAAAGATCCCAAAACAAGTTGAGATGGATGTAATGATGGAGTATAAAGAGGCTGTGATTCCTTTGCATCGAGGTCACTTAGTGTGAAGGATTCACGGTGGGGTTGCGGATTGAGTGGTTGAGTGCCATGTGTGTCTTGGTTCTCAAAGGTGGTAGCGATAAAGGTTGGCGAGGGTGATAGTGATGGCCTTGTTGGACTCAAAACATTTCCAAGAAATCCCTTGGCGTGGTGTGTTGAGCCTAATAGAGACTCATCTACAAAGAAGCAAGGAGAAGATTAAGTTTAACATTGAGTGAGGTTAGCTCCATAGCTAAAGTTAGAGTTAGAACACTACATATTAGCAATGATAGTGTGGGACACTTTGACCTAAGAAATAATTAAGATGTACAGCATGATTTTGTCACTTTTCATTTTTTTGTGTCACATGTGTATGTGATACATATAGCTCTAGAAAGAGAAAACTATAAAGTGTTGGTTTCTCAGTGCTGTGGTCAAAGAAGCAGTCTTTTCAAATCAGTGGGTTCAAGTCCAAGTGAAGTCACGGGTCACTGCTGTTCAAGTCAAGTTGCAAGTCTTAACTATTGTCAAGATGAGTCTAAAGTAATCAAATTCAGAACTTGAGTCCGTGTCATGTGACTCGAGTCCACAACTGTGGTCGGAAAACTTAGCTCTCAGTACGCTAGCAGCTCTCTCTGAGCAAAGACATTTTGCATGCACGCACATGACCATGGCCAATCAGAGGGGGGTCCCGCCCTTCACTATTTCTGATCGATTTAGAGACCAAGATGGGTTTAATGTGCGTCTGCTTTCAAAGTCGCGGACTAGGTGCACTGTTGCAAAATAAGGGTGCACTGGTCGCACTCTAGAGCCCTGAATACCCATGACCAAATGTAGTGCACCATTTGATAATTAATCCTGATAGTTGTGAGAATGCTACTGTGAATCTAAAGACAGGGAAAAGGATACAGAGGAAATGGTTGGCACGTTAAAGATGCACTCTTTTAGTCCCTTGGTAGTCAAAGGCTGAGGACACAGTGACTACCCATTTTGGTAAATGCATTAAATAACTGTTTAATTAAACCACTACAGTGCCCACTTGGGTTTCTAAATGAAATCTTAGGATTTATGGTCAACGGTTTATATCCTAACATGGCATTGAGCGTTCTTGGACCAAGATTCTGACATGAAAAAATAAATAAGCTTGTTTACATTTCTGTTGTATCTTGAGTAGGAATGAAGCAATTTACCGATAAACCCGTGGTAAAGTTTAAAATGCTTATTATTTTATATTGTAATTACCGTATCATTAATACTGTATTGACCGTCTTATTGACGTGTAAACCGTTCTGTCACTTGCCCCCTTTTTGTTCCTATTTATTTCACCAATATTGTGATAAAACTGATAACAAGAATTGTTGTATCTATAATTGTGATTTTAAATTTGAATACGTTCCATCTTTAATCTTGAGCAGTACTGAACTGTAAAATGTGCTTCCCAGGCGCACACCCATACAGCCTGATAGTGTTGTGCTGTTCAGCACACGTTCTCATGCATCCCATAATGAAGCACATGCCTAAAAATCTGGAACAGTCTCATTAGTTTGACAACACTAAAGAATTGATGCCATGGAATATAATTTATTCATGGTGTGAAAAATTACAGGCTAATGAGATTGCATTTCCATTCATCTGGTCTTGAGCCTTCATGCGTCTCTCTGACTTGTTGTTATGCATTTGCTCCATGCAAATAGCATGGCGCAAACGTTCCATTTGGTCAAATAAACAAGTTTGATAGTCAACAATCTTCTGCAATAGTGTTATTTATTTTTATTGTCACTATAAAAAGATATAAATGTTTTCCAGCAAGATGAGACTCACAAATGTATGTCAATACCAGCAGTTATAGGTAAGGAGTTCTGAGTAGATTGTGTGCCTTTATACCTCACAAGATTAATTTGTTGATCATTTTCAGGAATCAATATTACAAAAGGTCCGCTTGTTTCTCATGGATGCCCAACCCTAAAAGCTAACTGGATAATGCTTGGATGTAGACAGTACTGGTGACGTCTAGGATTGAATCAATACCCTCCCTTCCCTCAGTGCTCTTGGGGATCAATAGGGCCAATAGAAAAAGAACAAACTTAATCTGAATCAGTATCAGAGAGAAATACAGTATTTGGCCAGATAAGAGGTGGCAGCAGTGGTTGAACACTGTGATAAGGACAGTGAATGTGTTTCTGTCTCCAGCTGCCTTAATGACAAAGGGTGACCGAAATAGTTACCTGGAGAAAGTATGAGAATGCTCATTTTGGGAGTGAGCTAAAAATAATAATGATTAAAATAAACCGACACCAAAATGATCATGAGAACTTGTGCTACATCACACATACAAGGATATGAGGACATTACTGGACAATAATGCACTTGAGCACAAAATTCTGCTATTTTGGGAATGATCAACAGCAGTGGTTCTCAAAGTGTGGTACAAGTACCACTTATGTTATGAGGGCGCCCTCTAGTGGTTCCCGAAAGAATCACTGAAATACAAATTTTCAAACTGTACAGTGGCTTGAACGTTTCTTAATCCATATACATTTGTTGATTACAGTTCATGTATTTAACTTTTAGGGACAATACTTGTGTACCTCATTTTTTATGTTTATTTAAGTACAATTCTTAACTTTAATGTGCAATACATATGAATTGAGTCATTGTTTAAGTATAGTTTTTTTGGTGTTTTTTGAATGAAGTAAAAGACTGGTGCGCTCCACAAAATAGATGGCATCATGAGGGAAAAACATTACTGTATGTGGAAATATTGAAGCAACAGCTCAAGACATCAGCCAGAAAGTTAAAGCTTGGGTGCGAATGCGTCATCCAAACGGACAATGACCTCAAGCGTCCTGCCAAATTGTTTACAAACTGGCTTAGGGATAACAAAGTCAATGTTTTGGAGTAGCCATCAAAAAAGCCCTTGAAAATTTGGGGGCCTACAAACTTTGCTCCGTTACACCAGTTCTGTCAGCAGCAATGGGTCAAAATTCCTGCCAACTATTGTGGGAAACTTGTGGAAGGATATCCAAAATGTTTGTGCTGTGAGTCGTGTGACGTGATATGCACGAAGCTGAGAGAGAGAAAAAAAAACAACAACAAAAAACACAATTGGCGCGGCGGAGCTCGCCTCCAATCCATATGCAGTAAAGAATGAGACTTTGTGTGAACCAATGCTTTTATATATACATATATATAATATCATGTATTGCTTGTTTGGTAATTTCATGTGGAAATGTGCACACGTGCCATTAAAAACGAGTTTGTGAAGTTCATTGGTACATGGGTTTATTAAACCCCGGCTAAAAATGGTTGTGTTACGTCAGACAAACAAATCATGCAAGTGACTCGCTGTGGCGGAGACCCCTGACAGGAAAAAGGTGAAGGTCACTTCTTTCGTGAGATGTAGGCTATAAGTTAATTTGATGCATGCTAATAGTTGGAGACGAATTGCTAATGGTTTGTGCACACTCTAATGCTAATCTCATATTGATTCATTGTTTGTGTTTTCAGCTTTTTATGGCAAGCTACTCGGTAACTATTAAATAAGCCGCTAATTGAAGTTTCTATTTTGCACTTACTGTGGACATGTATGTCTTTAATAGACATAGCTAAGACATTAACTTTAGAAACGTTGCACTTTCAAGGTGAAAAGTTCCCGTTTTAGTTTGTAAGGTGTGATGAGTCAGTTGAGCCTTTCAAGATTTCCCGATGTACTGTATGTTAATTCAAAATGATTTCTAAATAAGTTGTTTTTATAAAAGGTGTGTGTACAGTATATATATATAGTTTATAATTTACTGTGGTCTGAAATTTGCAATTGTAAATGAAAACACCGATTCATAACGTTGTTGAAGTTTTTGTTATGACATTTGAGGTTGCTCATATGATTTTAAACAAAATTTTCAACAATAATCAATAAATGTGAATATTATTCCAAATGTAGTTGGAATTATGTGCACTCAAAAAAAAAAAATGGTCAAAAATTTATTTGTTGTTATTTATAGCGCATAAGGCCACGGATATACTGTTCCGGCCCACTTGAGATCAAATTGGGGTGAATGTGGCCCGTGAACTAAAATGAGCTTGACACTCCTGCAGTGTAGTGTCTGTATATACTGTATATCTTTGCACTTTAAATTATATGTAATGGACAAATTTGGAAATGACAAACTGGAAGTCGACCAGCATCAAATAACTGATTGTTTGACATTGGAGTGTGTTAGTGTTTTTTTTTCTTTTTCACATGTAGAATGCAAATACCAAAAGTTAAGACTATTGTTAACATTAAAACATTTTTAAGACTTTTGAACCCTGTGGTATCCATGTCTGTAATGTGAGATCAGTAATAACCAGTAGAGAGTTTAGTGGGGAGTGGGGTGCCCTTGTGATAAGCCCCCCACATGTAAAATTGGTTGCATTCACTTAGTCTGTGAGTCCGGATTCTCTTAGAAGTGCAAACATGTAACATGAGAAGCTCAGCATCCTCCTACACTACCTCAATTGTCAGTAACTCTCAGGCTAGTCCTGTTTACTGGTTACAATTAAGGAATCCCTTTGGACGAAACTGTCAATACACATCACCTTGCCAGTCATTTAGGAAGCATACTTTTTTTTCATGTCCCAAAAAAAGTGTAATTATCCAGAATTGCTCAAAAGGGCAAAGCTGAAGACTTAAACACAACAAATGATAATCAGTTGCAGTTCATCAGAGCACGTTAAGATGCGCTCAGCACAGTACGCCTGCCCCGCTGCATTGCACATGTTCACCGAGATGAAATGAAAAGCACTATTTTATTCATAAAGTGACGTCATGCTGAAAAGCGCCACTGCGCCTCCACACAATCTACAAACATGACAATTCACCATAAAACCTTATATCTAGTAATGATAATAATCTTATTATCAAGAGCATCTGATGTCATTGACCCAGGATAAGAGCAGCTTTCACTGCTATAACCAGAGCCAAGCACCAATTTGTGTAGGTTACAAGCCAGGAAAAGACTGCTAGACACTGATTCTTTCTGGCCCGGTGAGTGCTAGAGGCCCTTGAGTTTGGTTCTGGATGGGTTCTAGCCATTGATCTGACATTGGCCCCCTGCGCCAATGAATAATGAATGGCCATGTTGTCATCGCACACGGATCCAATTTCACTGAACTGGTAATTAGCTTGGTCTTCCCTGGCCTGCAGCTCTGTGGGCTGAACTAGCCAGTCACTGTGCAAAGATAAGCCAGTGGTCTTGTTTGAAAATGTCTTTTAGTTGCAATGTAAAGCAAATAATTTTGCAAGATTTTTGTATGTGCGGAACACGTCTCAGTTTTCTTTAAACCATGTTTAAATTTGGGTGCTTGTTATATTACATACATTTTCTCCATTTGTCAATCAAAGGTTTGTTTAATTTGAACTGTCTTCATTATAGGAAACTAATTTTTTTTTTTTTTAACAACTCTTATTGTATACATTTACATTATAATAAACAACTGGATGACATTTGGTGGGGTATAAATTTTGGTTGCATATGACTATTTATTATTAGCTGAAAATGTTCTGCCTGTTGCAGAAGACACTGCAGCGATACAATGATATGTTGCTCGAACAAAGAGTTCTTAAAAATGACACTGGTCGATACCAAATGGGAAGGAATTGTTTGATGTCTGTCCACACAATAGTAAGGCAGTCGTTTTGCTCTCTGTGGGAGAACAGTCTGAAAAGGGCGTTTTCATTTTGAAACCAAAAGCATGTACGTATCAGATGCTTTGCCATAAGAACATAAGTACATTTCAATAAATATGCCAATTGTCAACCTCAGCCTACTGGTAGATGTAACGATAAGTCTTTTACACAGACTTAAAGGATAATAATCTCAAAACTATCCAATTTTATACTGTAGTACAGACATCTTTAAATGGATATAGTACATGACCAGTCAAAGCCCAAACAAAAAACAGGATCATGAGGGTTTAGCAACAAAATCATGGAATTATACAAAAGAATTTGACACAATTTGACTTTATGATATTCTTATATTTATATACAGCTCTACATAAAGTGGTGTCGCACATACTGTAAACACCAAGAAAACCTACAGTACGTTTACAATTGTTCACATTTGTCTTCCAACAGCAAATTGAAACAGAAATAATTTCCAATTCATTAAAAAAAACAAAAAACCTTAAAAGGTCCGGTATTTTGGCCTCTACAGAGTGACACTCTAATATGGACTTAGTATAACTGTCAATTTCATAAATAAAACATTTCTTTGGACTCTGGAAAGAATATTCCAAATATGTTTTTTTAAATTTTGTTTTTAAAGTGTACCAAATAAAAGGTCAATCAGCATCACAGAAAAGTGTGTGGTCAACCTTGGAGCTCCCACTATATATATATATATATATATATATATATATATATATATGTATAAAGGGAAGAATGCTGAGCGTAAAACTTCAAACTAAGATGTTATTGCATAAACATGTTTTGGGTTCACCAATTCTCCACTTCCTGATAGCCAGCCAGTCACTATAATCCTATTAGCACATAATATCATGGGTTTATGACTGCCTTTAGCTGGTTCTCTTAACTAGGCAATGTGTTGGGGGATGGGTGTTAGTGAACCACTGTCACCATTTATAAAAGTAAGCCTGGGGAAACACCCACCTAATGCATCGATTTAAACCCTTTCACTAATTACTGGAAAGTAGCTAACTTTACACCCAGTGCAACGATTGCACCACTTGTGAATCATCATCATCGTCATCATCATCCTTTATGAAGGTCATGAAGCAGTCACGACTGTAAAAATTATGAAGAGTTGCTAAAAACACACTATAAAAGTACAGTATATGGAATTTTCATGAGTCTCTATGACCAATGTCACACGTTCCCCCCCCCCCCTAATTTACATGAACAGATAGATTTATTGGATTTTATTGTTCCAACACTGGTATTGAAAAATGATTTCAGAACATTCAGCAAGATTCTAAAGTTCTATGAAAAATACAGTGTAAAAAAAAAAAAAAAAAAATATATATATATATATATATATATATATATATATATATATATATATATATATATATATATATATACACGGTGGCCGACTGGTTAGAGCGTCAGCCTCACAGTTCTGAGGACCAGGGTTCAATCCCCGGCCCCGCCTGTGTGGAGTTTGCATGTTCTCCCCGTGCCTGCGTGGGTTTTCTCCGGGCACTCCGGTTTCCTCCCACATCCCAAAAACATGCATGAATTGGAGACTCTAAATTGCCCGTAGGCATGACTGTGAGTGCGAATGGTTGTTTGTTCCTATGTGCCCTGCGATTGGCTGGCAACCAGTTCAGGGTGTACCCCGCCTCCTGCCCGATGACAGCTGGGATAGGCTCCAGCACGCCCGCGACCCTAGTGAGGAGAAGCGGCTCAGAAAATGGATGGATGGATGGATATATATATATATATATATATATTCAGTGTTGCTAATTTAAGCATACATCATGTTTATTTTACTATTGGGGTTTACAGTATATTGTATTTAGGAGAGAAGCTGGGGGGGTTAGGAACAGGTGCTTTGCTCAAGGGCACCTCGGCAGTGGTATTTCCCAACATGATGCGCCTCGGGGACAGGCGCTCCCTTACCTGCAACAGGTGAGTCCGCGGCTATCACGTTGATCAACAGGGTCATCCCCAGAACCGCTGTGCCGGGACCACGCGCGGCCATGTGGGTCTTGACCACTGCCACCAAACCCACAAGGGAGACTAATCCTGCCATTATACGCTGGCGGTTAGGTCAAGGCATTTCAAGCAGTTCTAAAAAGAAGATTCATCCAAAGGGACAGGCCTGCGTCTGAGTCTTCTTCTGCCAGAACATGTGCAGGGCCTTTGCTGGATGGGAAAGAAACAAAGTGCAACTTGAAAGATCAACTCCTTGTTGTCTGGACCACTCTTTCCACATTTACATCATCTACAGCCAAGACAGCATTGGATTTCATCAGGATTTTATTATTTGCCACTTGGCCCAAATGTGTATCAAAACGGCAAAAGCTAATACTACGCAGCATACAACCTCTTGTATTTAAATCATGTTATGCACGTGCCATCGGTCTTTTTTTCTTTTTTTTTTTTTTAGGTTCTGTCCACACAATTTGGACATTACGCCGAAACGTCAACAATACACCCAGTCATAATGACCTATACCTAGCTAAACGTGGTCAAATATGACCAAAAAGTGGCACATGGGGCACATTGCTTGCTCCCATCGTGACACTACGGTTCCAGTCTCGCTCTCTGCCTGCCCAACATCCCTTCTCGCCACCAGCACAAGCTAACAAACATTCAATACAACAACGTGCCCAAACAAAAATATCCATCGTGACTACTGAAGATCAAAGAAAACAAACGATTTTTTTTCTTTTCTTTTTTTCCACCCCCCATTAGGCAGCTCATAAGTGCGCATGCAGACTTACCAAAAAAAAAAACCCCACGGTGAAAAACTCAATGAAATCCGTTGTCTATGTGAGGAAAATTTGAATTACAATAAGCAAAAAGTAGCCATGGGGGCATCGGCGTGCTAAGCTGCCTATGTCAAAGTTGACGAAATCCAAAAAACCAACATGTTGGTCGCCTGCATCATTTTGACACTAGCGACTGCAGTTACCGTCAAGGATTGGGTTGGCCCCGCCTCTCGATTGCTTTGATTCGTCAACAAACCAGTCAACGCTGGCTTTTATTGGCTGAGCTACCCGTTTGTCAAAACCTTTTTTTTTTTCTTTTTTTTCTTTTCCCTCACACAAGGTTGGTCATTTGAGACAAGCGTCTGCGGCTTCCACGGCAACGTCGTCGATAGTAATGATGCGCAAAACACACATGGCGGGACAGAGAGATGTTTATGCCAGACTTTTTTCCAAAATGTTCACCTGGTCAGTCATTTCATTTAACAATAAGCTGCTTACCTGACAACGCTTGTACTTACCTATTCAAGTGTCACGTTTTATATTGATAGTTATGTGGCTTGTCGACATAAAACAAAAAAAAAAAACCGCATTAATTCATCCACCTGTGAACTGACGTCACCCTGTCAAGAAAAAAAAATCCCTAGTCAAGTCACCTGACGTATTGTGCATCTCGTCTTGGTGCACGTATCCACCTAGCGGTAGAATCAAGGAATTGCATGATGGAGATGCACAAGCTAATCGTTAACAGTATTAAATCGAGTACAATAGAGCTGTTTAACAAAAGTAAAATCTAGTGACACAGAGAGGGAGTGAAAAAAAGTAACAAAAAGCAATTCAACATGTACATAGTTGCGATTGCATTGCTGAATAAAATTGTAGTGCAGCACAGTTCTACACTAGTGCAAATTGTGCACAATACATAGTCAGCCAACACAGATGGATAGATAGATACACACACACACACACACACATTCACATCAGGAAAAGGAAAACTTGTATAAATATTTGAATACCAAATTTATTCAGCTATCACGAGATTAATACGGGTTACCTTTGGCCTCTAAAATTGTAAGAGGCGGTCAAAGTGTATGTGTATGGCGAACTACTGCTTGGGTAACATTGGTCAAAGTGCCCAATGGGATTGCTGCACAATCATTTTCAATTTCTTGTCCAAGGGTCTACCAATGTCGTCGGTTTCCTGCGATACGAAACATACCTTTAGGGTCCCCCATAGGTCAAAGTCCGCAGGTGTTGTTAAATGAGGAGCGTGTGCGGGGAACTTGACTGCACCTCTTCATCCTCGCAAATTGTCATCCAGATAAGCTCGCACGTCTCTGCGGTAGTGTGGCAGTGCACCATCTTGTTGAAAGAAAAATTCTTATTTCCATAATGTTGATGTATAGCAGGTATGCGTAGCGTGTCAGTAACAATTACCTTTGAAGAAAAATGGGGAACTTTAGGTTTATGCAGTTATTTATTAATTACCAATATAGAGTATTTTTTATCTATCGATGCCACGGCCATATAGTGACAGTAAGAACAATAAAATGCTCTTCAATTAGATGGCTGACTGTACAATAAACCTGTGTATCCAACTGTTGTCATTCAAACAACAGAATAAATCATGGCTTCCTGCTTTGTGTTCAGTTAAACAGGCCCGGATTTGATACCGATGAAGTAAAATTGCGAGTAAATTGAGACAAGAGCATCATACTTTTGGTGACATTTTTGTTTGGTGGTGTGCTGTGAGATTCTGGGTCCTTTGGCTCAGTGAAGGTTGGAAAACACTTGTTCAAAGTAATTCGAGTGGATCCATACTAAGTAACACGATCCCAAAGATGCGCGTCTTGGGAGACGTGCTGTTGAATCAACATTAGCACACATAAGAGATTTGCCGTGCGGGCCCAATGAGGACGGAGCTATCCGGTCTCATCCAGCCGAGCGGGACGCGGGCCCGTGCCGAGGGGCACGACCCGCGCGCACAGACCCTTGCCGGTGTGCCAGCTATCAAACCCAGCAACATACGGTACGTAGGGCACAGGCAACGAACTCATGTGACTTAACAGTTTATTGTAAATCCAAGACAAAGTGTGATTACATTTCTACACATATACAATATGCATATGTGAGCATACAAATTGTCATTAATAACTCGATTCACCTCGGAGACCGAAAAAATGATCAAAAGTAACAGTGAATAACAAGCTATAACATAGTTTACCAGATTGCGTGCCCCCCTTTTACCCTACTGTTAGTAAAGAGAACAATTCAAAGAGTTAAAGACTTCTATCTGACCAAGCTGCTTATTGTCGAGCATGATCCAGTCAATTCATGACGATATAATTAGTTTCCCATAGCCAAATAGAAATTCACTCCATTTTTCTACAACGAAAATGATTAAGAGAAGCACACGATGTCATAATAGTAACACAAGCGCTTAGTAGCAAATGGTTAGGGTGTTTTAATTACCGGTAAGCCTTCGAACTGTCATTGCATTCATTTAAACAGTCTATAAAGCCAGTAAAGTATCCATCCTAATAACACAATTAGAACAGGCAAGAGAACAGGGCGTACACAGAACACTACATCAACAGATAATAATAATGATAAGGAAAAATAATGACGTCGTATCCGAATTGAGAAATAAAAAAAAAAAAGAAAATTCCATTAAAAAAAAGACAACAAGAGACGCTGCAGCACACATGAGCTTGGAAACATAATTATTTAGAATATTGGACAAAAAGGAGTCTAATGCTTTCAGAAAATCAACAAATATGATTGCAGTATTGTTGTTTGACTCGCTTATTAGGAATTGTATGAAACAGCTCTTGGAATTTGTATCATTTTTCTCAAATAACAATAAATTTACCTCCAGTTGGATATTTTTGGGGCATAATTGGGAAAATTTCACAGAAAATTTAGCTTTGGTGCTTTTATTTTTAAACATGACAGCTATCATCTTTTTTTTTTTTTTTTTTTGCAGATTACTACCAATCCACACAACATACTCGAAAACAAATAAGAGGTCTATTCTGACAAAGGTTTGCATGGACAGTATTTAAATGGGAATACAATACTTGCATGGAAACTGATTTGTATTTGTTTTGGTAATTACTGTGATCACATGACACACATCATTAATGATAAACCAAATGGGCCAAAAAGCAGACCTCATTAATAGAAATAAAAAAAATAAAACAACATTCTAGTTCTTAAAAAAAAGAAACATTTAAAATTGCAGGATTTCCCACTTTTCCCAATTTAAATGATCATGTAAATTGTGTTAGATATGCCATACCCACTGGAATGTTTCTCAGTGATTCCCCAAACCTTTACATAAGCACTTTTTGACACACTTAATGGGAGTAAGTCAATGTTAAAAGAGTGAAATACTGCCTTCTATACAAGTTTCTCTAATTTAAATGACACTTAAAAGCTTTGGAGGTATTGTTGGTTATTTTGAAGGCAGTACGAAAAAAAAAAAAAAACAAAAACAGGACTATGCTCACTTTAACAACACAAAACATTTGCACCCCACTTAAGTACATTTTGGTAATCATAAGGTCACTCAATCTACGTCGATGCTCACTTTTCTGACACCCAACTTTTTTAAAATATTTTTTTTTTTTTAAGTAAAACACAAAACATTGGTTATGTGAAACAAAATGACAGACAACAGCATCATACACTAAGCTATTTCCCACAATGTCTTAGCTGGCTATAGAATTTGAGAAAATATAGAACCTCTAATCACAAGGATAGGGACATTTTACACATCTCACAAATTGTGTATCATTATTGCAAAATGGACATAAATATCCAAAGCTATTTCGGATGTCAAATGTGACATATATCACATTCATGTTGTGCACGTGCTCATGCCTTTAAAGGTATTGTTGGTTATTTATTTATTTTTTAATTAATTGAGTTACTCCATTGTACTCCATGGCAGACATACTTTTTAAATTTGTACAAAATTCTGCAACAAAAAGTAAATAAGCACTTTTGGAGAAAGGTTAGATTCGTAACTCAATTTAGATATTTGGGGGGGGCCAAAATGCTAAATAAATTAAAACAAAGAACAAAACTTACAACTGATGATGTTGCCACAGTGGCAACATTAACTTATAATGTTTATCGCATTTTATGCACATGTGCATTTGTTTGGGGGTGGGGGAGTTGAAATGTCCATAAAAGCACTTGTAAAGCATTTCAACAGGAAATCAGTGTCTTGCAGCGGCTGTGCTTACACATGGCCAATGTGATGTCTTTGGTGCGAGAAGCAAAACGTCTTTAACAGTGAAATGAAGTTGGGTGGGGTTGCGGGGGGGTACAGCAGTCTAGCATACAAATGCTTCATTCCCACAAGCTGTGGAATGTTTCAGTAGTCTGTCTCATAACAATTTCAATGAATCTCCCTTCTGCGTGTGTGCTTCGGCCCAAATGGCCTTAAGTTGATGTTATGACAAATATCAACAGAGAATGCCGTAATACATTAACAAATGGTTAAGATGTAACCAGCAACGTTGCTTGCATACTGGGACCAACGGAGTCTGAGGAGAATTTTGTGGAAACAAGTACAAGATGAAAGAAAGGTTTCTTAAAACAATGGTTTACATGTGACACCAAGAGTGGCCCTCAAAATACAAATATCCCATATCGGGTCCTATTAGATCATCGACACACTTTAATCACACATCCACTGAATTCTAAATATAGCAGAAGTTAGCGTGACATAAAACGGAAACACACACATTCTGATAGAACATCCACAAGAATTATTGCAACAATCTCTAATCAAAACAAACGTGTACAGCCATGTTAAAAAAACAACAACAAAACAATCACTTCAAATGTACTATGGCATGAAGGAGAAGGGAAGGCTTCCACTAAACCAGCAATAGTTCTCATGTGGTCACTGTGTACTCTATGTATTGTTAGCTATGAGAAATAAAAGTTAAATAAAGCAGCAAACACAAGCGACAGCCCTATTGATTCTCTACGCGTTTATCCCATTCCTGCTTTGAACTGAGCTTGTTTCAACTTTGCCCTTCTAGGGCTATGCCACCCTTGTGGCAATACTGTCCTATAATCTTGCTGGAAAATGTAACAATGACAGCAGTAAAAGGATTCATGTGGCTTCAAATGTGCTCCTACCAAAACCACTCGGCCTCAGTGTTACTATCAACCTGCTCAGTGCCAACTTGTTATCATTGTAGAGTCCCAAAGATAGAGTTGCCTTCACTCTCTATCTAAACAGAACCAGTGCTTTTCAACCAGCGACCCCCGACCTTTCACTTGTGTCTCTGTCGTACCTTTCCACACTTCATATCTTGGCTGCAGCTGAGATGACTGTATCTCTCACCCTGCACAATCTCGCCCCAAAACCATGGCACAATCACTTTCTGTCAGGCCCCTCTCCGACTAGCTTTAAAACCCAGAGCGACCTCTGGTGTCTTAACTGCGACCTATTCAGCAAACACAAGAAACATTATCAATAGTCTTGTTTGAATTAAAATAATTAAGCACATTTTAGGTGTCACAGACACTGTGTTCTCACAAAGATTTTGTAGAAAATACAAAAAAATGAAGCAGAGTATTCATCCCTTGCAGTGATGCACTTCAGAAAAATGACATCTTGCCGCACAGAAACACGACAGACTATATTTTGCCACGATGGCACACTGAGTCTTTTGGCTGGAAATAACACAAATAATGACAAAACAATGTTAATGAAAAAAGCAAACACAAAAACAACATTAAAAAAAAAAAATAATCACTGATATCCCTGATAATGATTCCTAATTGTTAATTATTAAGTACAAATGTATCCTGGCTGACAACAATAATAAAAATAACAACAACACAAAGCATATCCAATGTTCAAAATTGATCATTGATTAGAATGTTCCAGATAATGTAAGAACAAACCAAGATCCTATGGAATGGTACAAAACATCTTTCCTCAGAACTGTTCGCGTTATTACATGTGAATGGCAAATATTTGTAATGAAAGTCTTTTTTTGTGTCATTTCCAGCTAAAAGATACTCATTCCACAAGAAATAAAATCACTTTTATGCAATATTTGGCCAGGGTTAGATTCAAGCAGTTAGGGTTAGCAAATAAAATAAATGTATAAATGTTTTTTTGTTGTTTTTTTCTTCTTCTTTTTTTAATTACAGTGCACAACAACCGCCTAAATTCACGCTGATACATCTACACCACGTACGTTATTTGTATTTCAATCCAGAGCGAGTCCGGAATAAGAATTATCATGAATATTCATGACTTTGGTCAGTACCCCTGACAAGTTATCTCATGCACACATGATAGAAGAGACTCAGCTTCATCGACCTGATGACATGAATCGTCATCTACGCTGCCTTTAAGGACCACGCAGAAGCAATGGGAGCAAACCCTAAACCTGGAAGAGCGCTACGGTGTCCCATCACAAGCCTATCAAAGCAGGACAACACAACTTTTTTGTCTTGCGTGGCTTTCCAAGTGGAGTAAACTGTCTTGTTACAACTGTAAGGCACTACGAGGGAACAAAACCTAAAGGAGTTGGACTACACACATGGCTGACAGTAGCACGCACGCACGCACACACACACACACACACACACACACACACACACACAGACAATCAAATTGTACATGCCTATGTTATTATAACCACTTTGTGCAATCACGTTCAAAATAAGGAACAAATTAATCTATTGGTATCTGGAAAGAAAGTTTCTTGAAAGTTCTAGAAACTAATGGGTGCAGACTGCTACATTCTATGAATGGGGCCCAGCTAAGACGCCTACAGCTAAAACTGAAGTTTTGAGAAACACAAAAGAAATATACCTATAAATACATTAGAAAAGTTTGTTGTCTTCTGTTGGTTATATTTCCAGAAGCCTCCCGCTTGTGGAGGTGGAGTGGAGGGAGTCACCTCTCTTTTCTCTCAACACCAAAAGTGTGGAAATATGAAGACAGTTCAAGGCCATCAATATTTTTTTTTGTATCTTTGAAGAGCAGCAGGTTTCCGTATTTCACCTTCTCCCAAATGATCTTGGGATTCCGAACTTCCAGTCTGTAACCCCTGTTCAGCAGTCCCTTCCCACAGTTAAGTTGTGTAACACTAATGAGACATGACTTTTCATCAAGGTAAAACAAAAACAAATCAAACAAAAGCTAAGATGGCCCTTTTCAGACAAAAACAATCCAAAGAAATCACCTTGAAATGCGATGCTCTAATCCAACTCCTGTGTTTCCCTTAGAGAACGACGGCGGATGTTTTTTTTCTCCATCATACCTTCAAGTCATATGGGGCAGTTGGATGAGGATTGCAAAGTCCTCTGTCTCTGTTCACAAGTGAGGGCGTTGATGGGGCTAAGGGTGGTTGGTGTGTGGAAGCAGCAGTGCCAGGTCAGCCTCTCCAGTGTCTTCTCTAGAGGTAAGGGTACTGGTTGACCTTGGTGGGGCTCAGTGGGTATCCAGTGTAGACAGTGGAAGCAGGCGAGGCGCTGATGTAGGCCTGGTGGGCAAACTGGGCCTGGTACTGGCTGTGGTGCAGTGTCGGTGAGGGCAGTACGTGGTGTCCCATGCTGACTGGAACCTGGTGGACAATGCTTGGCGGATAGCTCCCGTGCTGGACTGTGTGGTGTGCCGAGCCCTGTGACGCCACCAGGTGAGCCACTGTGCCGCCGGAGCCCAAGGTGGCGGGGGCTGTGTAGGTGTAGAGGTGGGGCTGGCTGGAGAGATGCGTGGCAGCCAAGTGGGGATGCACGTTGCCCGTGTGAGAGGGGCTGTTGTGATGGAAGGAGTATGGGGCCTGAGTGGCGATGGTGGGGGTAATGTAAGCTTGCTGGCGGCGATGACCTCCATTTCGGTCTGCTACCATGTGCTGCTGGGCCTGGAGGAGAGGGTGAAAGATGACACAAGGTTCCATTTTTCCCCCCCGTTTTCCACTTAAAATATTTGCCCATTTCAGCTATAACATCTTGCAGTGACAGATATATTTGATGAAGTAAATGGATGAATTCATTAATAGCCTGGAATTCCTGGAATTGCAACTTTACTTCTGTGTTAGCAGTTAGTCCTTTAGTGCGATAGCTGGACACATCTTAGTTCACTTAAATCTAATCATTTATGTTCAGTCTCTCTACATACATTTAATAACATTCTGGAAGTCACAATGTGTGGCGATGTATTTTGTAACTGAATCCAAACTTCAAGGGCAATATGACGTTTGCAATATGACAGGGCGCTGGACTTAACAGAGTCTGGGGAGCACATTAGGTGAAAAGTGCTTAAGGCGACGAGAGAATGTGCAGAAAGCCAGAGCTGACAGAGAACGCTCTCATTTTTAGGGGTGATGTCTGGCATAAAGGTGCTTAAATGTAAGATTAAGTGGATGGGAGAAAAGGAAAGTGTGTAGCTGCTTGCCTTTTCTGACCTAAGGGGCTTTCACACTGCACTCGTTTTGTGCGGCGTTCACCGTGGGGTAGGGCACAGAGAGGATGGCAGCCCGGTTCAAGCTTGCAATAGTTGCCACTGGTTGCTAAGCGACCAAACAGGAAGTAGCCACAGCCTTTTCCGCCTTTGCTGGACGTGAAGGAGGCTGCGGTTCGGCAATATGGATTTGTCACCTCTGCCACCCCCCCGATTGTAAAGGCACGGCAGCATCTCCGTGAGTTATGGCTCATCCGTGAGCTACAGCTCTTTGCAGACCGCTCCAGTTGTACTTGAGGCTTCTTCGAATTTTTCCATGCTCCCCCCCCCCCCCCCCCCCCCCACCACTGTAACCTATAACACTGCCGAATTATATTGCTTTTTTTCACTCTGAAATCAC
The DNA here is from genome assembly GCF_024500385.1 of Phyllopteryx taeniolatus. NCBI lineage: Eukaryota > Metazoa > Chordata > Actinopteri > Syngnathiformes > Syngnathidae > Phyllopteryx > Phyllopteryx taeniolatus. Next base: position 8,053,660 of record NC_084506.1, read on the forward strand.
TCTGCCACAATTTTTCCTATTGGATGCGCCGTCTGACGTCGTCGGCCTTGCGCCCAAATTGAAAAATTTTCAACCCTTTGTTATGTGCAGTGTGAAAAGAGCTTTAAGCACTTGGGAGAATATGGACCATAGTTCCTGAAATCCGGGTTACGTCATTGGCGTCATTCATATTTTGGGGGACCACACCCCACCCGTGTGAAGTAGGTCCTCCCTTTGCAGATATCATGGCTTCTACTCTTAAGGGAACACTTTGTCTCTGTGCCTTGTTTAAATGCTAAATTTGTCCAATAATGTCAAACAGGCTTTCCAAAATGATGTAAATTTGGTTAAATTTGACTCTTTACTCAGAGTTGCAACCCAGTAAATACTGTCCCAAAACCCATTTTGAGCCCTGAACATGAAATTGTGAAACCTCGATTTGAAGGCAGACTGTCAGCGGTTACCGGGAAGGCGTGCTCACAATCACTGTTCTTGTGTATCCCAAAAGGTATTTCTCCCGCATCAAACTAACCCAACCATGCTCTCTTGTAAACTTAAGGGCTACATTGTAAGCGTAGAATTGACCATAGTGGCCTTGTAAGGCACAAAGGGGTCGGGCCCAAACCCTGATTAACTTACTTGAATGCATGATTGTAAACAACCCTCCAATTGATTATACCGGTGTATATACTGCATGTACAATTTGTACCATTTCAGCTCAAATCTCCGACTTGTGGACATTTACAGCGTACAGAAGTGTCTGTGTCATTTTATATATGTCTTTATACCTGGCTGAGATTAAGAGGCTGCTGCTGGAGGGAGTGCGGCCCTGAGCGCTGCTGTCTGTACGATGCAGTCACACCACCTGGGATGTGAGTGTTGCCCGAAACCACTGCATTGGAGGATTTGAACTTGTAAGCGGAATTCTGATGGTTCATTGTATCTGCACAGAAGGAGGTGAAAGCTTGTGTCATTGGGAATAGCAACCTACGACTCTTTGGAGAAACATAAGGCTGACTTGATGTGTTACCCGGCATCAAGCGTTCACACTCATTCACCACCTCACTGGTCTGGGTTTTGAGAGGGGGGATGATGATTGTGCGTGGGTTGCCATTGTTGTAGTTGTCTAGGATGGTAGTCTTTGTGTCAAAGCCGCTGTTGTTATTGGCGCGTCTAGATTCCACAGTGTAAGGGCTGTTGTTGCTGGAACAGTCGATGTCAGGTGAATCGTGGACAGTCACACAGCTGATCACATTCTTCCTTTGCTTCAAAGATGAGCTGGAGAAAATACAATGGGACAGGCAGCTAGGTTACAAATGATGTCCAACTCCGGAATAAAGAAAGTAAGATGAAATACTGGAGGATATACCTGTACAGCAAGTAAGTATGGTATTTTTTGTACTCAGCAGAGTTCACATGCGTAATAGAAAAAATATTATCAAAGATGTAACAAGCATTGGGCTTGACAGAGATAATTATGCTCAATTTTGATTGACGCGGTCAGGGAAATATTCCTAACATTATTTTGGATGTGGATTGCAGTGGTGTAGAACTGCACTGCATCTTTTTAAGAGCTGTTTCGAACAATGTGGTTACTTTATTAAGCATCTTAAGGGCAGCGAGATACTAGAAACACATCTGAATATGAACAGACAACTACAACCACAAGAATACATATTTTCTTAATGTAATAACACCCTGACAGGCAATCAAAAGGGAACATTACTATCCTTGTAGTGGATAATAACAAGTGTACCCAATGTCTACAGTACGGTAGTTTGAATACAAGAACACCAATTTGTCACTGAGAAATTCAGATATGTACGAATAAAATCAAAATAGATGAATCCAATGAGATCAGGCTGGACCCCAATTGTTGGCTCAATAAAAGAAAATAGCTGCGTTGTGTTCTCAAAGTCAAATCAAATTTACACTGCAGTTGCGAGAAATAGCTTCGTTTGGATTCTCCTTTGAGAATGCTATACTTTGGGAATTTTGTAATGACTATAATCAAATATGGCCACTTTCACTCAACACACGCAACTGAACACAGTTTTGGGTAGCAGTACTGGCGGCAATACAGAAAACCTAATCATAACAATTATTCAATTTCTTCTAAAACACAGAACTGACCCGTTGTTATGTTTGTGGTTGTCTTCCTCATCTGTGTCACTGCTGATGGTGATGATGCTGACCGCAGGGCTGGGCGTGTCAGGGATGATGATGGTCTGTCTGGGGACGTGCTGCTGGTGTGGATGGCTGCGGGTGGTGCTGGAAGCTTGCTCGGCCGCAATAGTCCCCCAACCGCCTCCCCCGCAGCCCTGCGGGGGAGGGCAAATGGAGGCTGAGCTGCTGTGGAGCACGGCGCATCGCGGGGGCGTGTTCTCTTTCACCCTCTTGGAGCGCTGCGGCGAAAGCACTGCCTGAGTGGACGACACTTCATAGGCTGAAGTGTTCCTTCAGGGCAGAACGAAAGAAAAGTAGAAGTGAGCACCAAAAACATGAGACATCGTGCTTTAATCGTAACTACAGTCATGTGCAAAGGTCTTCGACCACCACTGGCCTTGTTGTTTTAATGACCTTTTTCACAGCACTCATTTTCACACGGAAAAACAGTAAACATTTTATATTTTAGCTGTAAGCTTCAATCGTCTAAAGTATAGAACTAAAATAAAATCATGAAATATTACACATTTTGTGTTGTGAATCTTTATCCCTTTTTCAATGGAACTAGCGGAATAAATGAAGTTGTAATATTCTAATCTATTGAGATGTACCTGTGTGTGGCAAGTAAAAGTGTAGTGTAACAGAAAATCACAAATGCTTGCCACTTTCATGTTTTTTTTTTGTTTTTTTTTATATGTCATTATAGCATTTCTAATACAACAAATCTGTGATGCACAGGTGTGTCGGTCAGCCAATGTAATTGTTATTGCCACACACCTGGCAGAATTCTGGTGCTGTTTGTTCTTTTTGGAAGAGGAGTTATTATTGGACGACGGTTGCCTCATAACATGTGCCACTCCAACATTGAGCGTCTGGTTGGATGGGAGAGTGACGTGGCCAGCCAACAAGGCTGGCTGCTGCATGATGGGATTGTAATGGCTGCCATGAGGGTGGGAATTCCTGTAGTAGAAAAACAGTTTTCAAACAAAACTATTAAAAGAAGAACATGCAGCGGAAATTTTTTCGCTTGCAAAATCCTACTGGCACCTGGATTTCCTTACATAAATAATACCTCTTCTTGGAACAACAAAAGATAATATATTTCCATTTTGTGGAAGAGAATGACATATTAGTAAAGTCAACTTTTTATTTTAAAATGTACAACTTCTAACCCCTGTGGTCTGTTCAAATCCTTAACATTTTCATATAAACGTTTTTTTTTTTTTTTTTTTTTTTTTAAGTTTAACTCCAGTGTAGGTTAATTTTAAGAACCTCTTAAAAACATATGTAGATACATGAAAATGTAACCACGCACAGTAATAACCAGAGGGCGTTAAATACAAGATCTATTATCGTAGTTCCTCCCCCCCCCCCCCCGCCCCCACCATGAGCCAGCAGGTGTCAGTAGTAACTTTAAAAAACAAAACAAAAAAAAAACACAAAGAAGATAAGATGATTAGAGGGAATACGTGAGGTACAGAGCAAAGAGGGAGGGCAGAGGAGCTGACACCAGCTGCGGAGTGATAGCTCTGCAGAGGAAGTGCCACACTTTCCTGATTGTCTCTCTGTGGACCGCAGCGCTACAGCAGGAGGAGAGGGAGAGACAAGCGAGGAGAGCAGGAGGTGGGTTGGGGGACAACGGGGGGTGGGGGTCATCACAGATGGACGGTTGAGAATGAGTCTAAACATACATGTCCCCCGCAACTCTGCACATACACATTATAAACCCACATCCTGCTTCTCTCTCTGCAGATTGCCTTCTCGCTTCAGTCCATCCATTTTGTCAAGGCGTCTCACTGACAAGCATCGCGTGTCTCCGTGTTCGTCTTACCCATCTCCCGTAGGTGAATCTGCGCTTAGAAACGCACTAGTGTTCTCGTGATACGATAAAGATAAAGGACAGGCTGTCAGGGAGATACCGACTCCTCAGTCAATCACTTTTCCATCTTCATATATTACTTTTGGAGCTCTAACAGCCATGAAGACGATTCTGTGATTTATTGTGCTGTGTCTGTCTTAAAACTATGAATGCCTTCGTATTCTAAAAGTGTTAAAATGACAAAGTTTGGAGACACTTCTTCATGATATTAAATGACAGAGTGTGTGGAAACCTTGCTTGGAGCATGTTGACAGAGGACCACAGTAGGGATGCAAAAGAATAAAACATTTCTGGCACATTTTTGTCGGGTTTAGCTGGAGTATTGTATTTTTTTCCCCTTTAAACTCTTAAAGAAGAATGTACATTTTGCATTGGTTCATTTGTGAATCTAAATTTGATTAAGTTATTTCAATGCACAATAGAAAACATGTGGACTAGAATGAACAAATGTTGTACTACCATTGGCCTTCATGTGATGTAATGTGATGGAGGAATGCAGAGTGCATACTGTCGCCTATGTAAGAGTATAGCCCTGTGTAAGTAGCATGCTGTTTTCATGAGACTGCGGGATGTTTTAAAGTAACCCTAGCCACAACACACACACAGGGTCAAGACGGGCCGAGTAGTTTAAAGGGAGGAACTGCTGTTGTTTACCTCCAGTTGCTGAGAGGCTGTGCACTGCTCATGGAGTCGGGGATGACGGCGGCATGCTGAACGGAGCTGTGAGTGAGCTGCTGCCAGGCTGGAGGCAGCAGGATCTGCTGGGTGCCGCTGGGCCAAGCCTGCTGAGGTAGGACGAGACACAATAAATAGACAGTGGAAATGAAAAAGGCAGCAAAGGGAGAGACATTCATCTACTGTGGAAAGTTTATGTCGAAACATGAATACATGAGATCTTGGGATGATCAGTTTTAAGGGTGTGATGGATCCAAGTCTCACAGCAATGGCGAAGCAAAAACAGGAACTAATATTGGCCTCAAGAATACACTCTTTGACAAAAGAGATAAGACCAGGACTGAACTACATTTGCATGTTTTCTGTGTGTGTGTGTGTGTGTGTGTATGTGTATCCATTTGTGACAGACTAGACTTCAGTTTTTAGTTATTCAAGTTGTGGCAAAAGCAACTTTGGCATTTGTAAACAAGAGAAACAGGCACGGTGTGTGTGCGTGCGTGCGCACGTCTGCTTGCCTGAGCATGTTTGTGTGATACTCTGTGTAACACTAATAGTTGAATGCAGTTCTATTGATTAGTACTTTAATGTCAGGGCTACTGAATCGTTCATTTAATACCCTTTGCGCATCAATTTACAAAGGCATCAGTATGCGCTGCGGTGCATGTACGTTTAAATATTGTGAAAGGAAGACAGAAAAGAGCAAGCATGAGAGGGGGGCCATACAGTATGCAAAGCAGCTAATCGGCACACATGGCGAAATTCCCCCGTATTTATTTATTTTTGTATTATTATTATTACACTTTTTTAAAAATCTCTTTACTTTGGATGCTTTGGCTGAGGATGTTTCCTTTGTCCAAGTCTGCCATTGCAGGCGGCGTCTTCCTCCTCGGTGATTTCTAATGGAACATTCTGGCGCTTGAGATGATGGCCTTTACCTCTAAGGCTTTTTATCAACATGCCATTATGACACGCTAATCCATCCATCCATCTCCTGCTCCTCCTCCTCCTCCTCTTGCTCACTCTATCTCCACTCGTGGCTCTCTACATGCCTCTCTCACTTGGCGTCTGTGTTGTGTAACCAGTCTGTCTGCCCTGAAATGGTAACCCAGTTAAGAGGCCCTTTTTTTTCTACTCACAGAGCCCACCAGCACTATCAGCAGCCTGCCGCCTCCCACCTCAACCCAACCAACGCTCCCCGGGTGAAAGCCCTTTGTCACCTCGGGGCTCTGAAAGCCACAGCTCTCACTCCCTGATTGTTTCCACATTTTCTGCATTCCTGCACCAGATAAAAGTTCTGTTGGTTTCCCTGCCACACTGCTTTGGGGCGTTCTTCTCCGTGCACCCCCATGAAGGTTGGGGCATACCCTTTAAGAGGTGGGCATAGTGGGCATCGGGGGGCAACACTGAGGCAAATGTGGTGAGAAAAGAAAAGCAAGCCACCACCAATCGACCCAAACCAGAGAGACCTCACACAGTGAAAGGAATAAACACAGGGATACACACATACAGGCAGTTATTAGGTGTGCTGCATGCTGGCCCATATAAACCATCTGCTAATGTTAACGACTACCTCGTGCCTTTTTTGAAAATGCATCGACACACAGAGGGTTTGGTGTCGAAAAGCACAGTGGGGATCTGCACTTGAAGCATCGAAAAATGTTATTTACATTTCCTGCGCTCTTTACCAGACATGAAATTTTGTCCTAAGGAGATTCATTATGTATCGAAGAATTTGGTGAATCTATGAATTATCTGGTCTTTCGGGGGCCCAATTCAAGCTTCCCCTGACCTCTTAAGGTCCTCTGAGGCCTCTAATTCGGAGCGGCTGATTCAGAAGCAGCCCTGGAGCTAATCACCATTTGGTATCTGACAGATTAAGCCACCATAGAAACACAGGCATGCTCTCACACACATACACACACACACACTCAAGGGCTTTGCCGCCTGTGTGCCTGCCTGCCTAATGCATGATTAACTGGAGATAAGGGAGTGCTTCAAACTCCCATGATTCTCAGAGATATTTAAAGCCTTACTGGAAATTTCCAAGGGGAAGAAGGCGGAGTGGTGATGGAAGTGCTTGACAGTGCACATTCACGCTTTCTTCCTATAACATTCCATTAACAGCGAAATGTCACCAACTCCACTGTGCAGTGCAGGGTTCAGTGAAGGCCTTCTGTGTGAAAGGCCCTTGCCCAATGTGCTCCAAAGTGTAGCAGTTTCAGCTTCCAGGAGAGCAAAGCTGCATAGACAGCCAGTGAGGGAGCGAATGGAAGCAATGCAAGGGAAAGCTCAACCTAAATGCACTCCAAAAAAAGAAGGGCAAAAAAGCTGGCAGCAGTGACCAGGTCATCAACATTTCTAGCCTCTCATCGATAGTATTTTTCGTTTCGTTGTGAAGGTTTCCAAATACCAGATGCCGAGATGTTTTTTCTTCTTCTACAATATCAGTAACTGACAAGCACTTCAATCATTAAATCTATACCGTAAGGACAACTATATTGAGACACAGCTCCTGATCAATAGGAGGTACGACTGCACAACAAAAGTCCACGGTGGCACGGAAGAGTTCTTATTCAACCTCTTCAAACAACTTTGGCATGAACTACAAAAGAGTTCCGACCTCTCTGATGTCCGCCAGTGTCCTCTAACTTCACAAATGTTCTTCAGAAAGATTGGACAAAAAGAAAATCTTTCAAAAAGTCTTCCCAGAAGTGTGGAGGCTGATTTGTACTTTCCTTCATTTTAACTTTCTGTAGGTGGAATGGCCCATTTCTGCCCACACAGTGTATATTAGTATAATTTCAAATGGAATGCCTTTGTACCTGAGTAAGGAGGCCTGGTTGGATCTGCAGAGGCTGGGCGCCGGGGGCCTGTGTCACTATGGGAACAGCATTCTCCATCCGCATGGAGAAACCGTTGTGCTTGGAAGGCGATGCCTGCAGTCCTGTGAAAGAGCAGAAAACAAACAAAAGGATGTCAACAAATTTTAATTCAGCAACTCTTATTAGAAGAAGGGAATGATTGCGTTCCGAATTGTACCATCTATTTCAGAGAATATTAACAAAGAGAAAAATAAAAAGGATTGCCTCAAAGCAATCTTGGCTGTGGGAAGTGTTGAACATTTATTTATTGCCTTTTCAAGTTAGCATGGTCGAGTAAAACTGACACTGCTGGGAGTGCAGTTGGCTGAGCTTCGCAGCTAAAAGCAAAAACATGTCAGAAAGAAAAAACATGTCTTTGCACATGGGAGAACACAAAAGCTGACTAAAAACGGATGAATTTGACTCGATAACTAAGTTGAGTCTTGAAACAATGACTACTTTTAAGCTTAATAGTCACCACTTGAATGTATTTACATAAACAAAAACATTGTGGAAATATGTTGGGTTTTGGCTTCAGATCTCCAAAGGCTTTGTTTTTATCACAGTTCCCTGTGCGCTAATGCATTCTGACTGCTACGACCTTTTTACCTTGGAAGCCAGGAGGACAGACGATGAGCGCCTGCTGGAAGGGATCGGGCCGGGCAGCGCAGAGCTGAGGAGCCCCCGTCTGCAGGGGCACGCTCCTCTGGGCCACAGCTGCCATGGAGGCAGCGGAGGGCTGGTAGAGTGCAGATTGGTAGTTTAATATGGAGACATCGGGACTTGCAAAGGAAAGGGTGGAATTGTTGGTGGAGGAGGGAGCCAGGTTGGTGGCCTAAAGGAATGATGGAACCAAAATGGGGGGGGGAATGAGAGGGTGACACTGAAGTGAGTAGCGGGTAGAATTGCTCCAAGGTGTGAAAAACAATAAAGATTAAAGGAGGCACAATCATGCCATCAATAGAAGGTGGATTGCCAGGTACTGATGGAAACCCAAAAAAAATAATGACAGACAATCAATGCGCAAAATCTGAAATTAATCAGGCATGACGGAGCACCACTCCACGTTTAAACTAAATGAATGTATTTTGAGAATAGTGTGATTCTGCTGTGCAACAACAGTTACGCTATAAGCAAACGACATGATCTGAATAAAGTGACCAGCACTTCGCACGCTGTGCGTTTCTTTGAAACAATGCGACGTTTAGCAAGAATTGTTGCATTCCATAGATTCAAATATCTGTTTAAAAACGATACAAAATCACAATGAGCCTCTGTAACGAGCTGCTGGGAAATCTGGCATTTCATGTCGCAGCCTACAAATCAATATGCCTGACACGAGTCATTTTTCACCTCCAACAGTCATTCATCAATTATGTAACCTTCTCACCCAAGTCCAACATGTCTTGACCATAAATTAGGCGTGTGGAATACTGCAATTCCCAGGCTTCCCAAATTCAAACACGTTTGGAGACACTTTTTGCTCAGTTTATGCACATTATTTGCTTTGAAATACATCACCACCGTTTCGCCTTTTCATGACATGCGCACATATGGCCGGACATAAATACATAGCCAGCATTTTCATTTTTCATTTACTGTCTTTAACGTGCTCGATGAATACAAGGGGAGGGAACATAATCAATATGGCACTGTGACATTCATCATAAACAAGTGAAAGAATCTAAATACAAGGCAAAGATGATGTCCTGCTTTGCAAATAATCATCTGTTTGTAAGATCACCAGAACTAAAGGATAGTTAATCTGTGTAAGTCACAGCAAAAAATCAAGTTACATCCTACGGAGCGTGAGAATAGAATTGAAGATAACCATATTTAGATTGATATGCTAGTAAACAGGTTTGGGATTTGGAATTTAAATCCTGGCAAAGTCAAAAGTCAGCAGTCCCAATTCCCCGCCATGCAGAAGAGGTAAAGCGCCACGAGCTCAAACCAGGGAAAATGGAGAGAAATGAAGAAGATAGAGGAGGACAGGAACGAGAGAAGGGAAGGAGACGAAAAGGGATTGTCGAGGCCTTAAAGCGCCAGAATGCAAGATAAGCAGGAAGCAGGGCTTGTCATGTGTGCAATCAGCACTTTGTGACAATCCCATAGGACCTGGCTGCAGACGGAAACGCAGCCAGACAGCTATACAAGGTAGAAAGGCGGGATCGTAGGCCAGGAAATGTGCACACGCATGGGGGAAAAAAAAAGAGGCAAACAGCTGGTTATGAGCTGCTAAAGCTCGTCACATTTAAAGCATCAATATGTAGTCATTTTTTGCTTAGATGAAAGCTTCAAAACCATTTGCATACATGGTTTGAAATACCGAGAACAGCATTTCAGTTGCTCCGGATCACCTGTTAGGAGGTCAATTATTTTTGTCTGTTGTCATTTGCCTGTGGTGACACTAATGCTACTTTGGAGTTGTGTGCAGTGCCTCGACAAATGCTCATGCATGCAAAAATGATGACATTTTACAATGACTGGTAGGTTTCCTAGTGTCACATGAATTGGCTTGCCATCTTCGCTTCTGATCAAGTCACTATCTATTAACAAATTCAAGTCTTACTGCCGTCAATTTGTAATGAGCCAAAGTAGGGGCTCAAAAGTAAATCGCACTTTACAACAGTAGGGGGAGCCCTGGGGCTAAAACACATGCACTGTCCATTACTGGCCAACACGGTTCTCGACTGAAATGAAAGGAATTGCTCATTGTCAGCATGCACATATGAGGCTGGGGTCGTCCAGTATTGCAAAGACAGATTTTACACACCAATACATGTCACTGTTGCGTGACAGACGGAGGACAAAAAGGGTGTTGAGTGTCACCTGGCTGTGCACAGTGTTGAGCTGGTTGTTGAAGGTCATGGTGAGGTTGGTGGAGGTGCTGGGGGCCACGTGGGCGATGAAGGGCGTCTTGCTCTGGTTGACCGTGTCGTACATGTTGACGCGGCGCTTACAGATCTCCATATTCTGGAAGCATGATTTCACACTAGAAAGTGACAAAAGAGGGAATGCTGAGTGGCAGATACAAATACACCATCAAAGAAGAAGACATGGAGATAAATTGGTCAAATAGGAGTTCATACTGAGTGCTGTGCGGGAAATCGAGGAGATGCGACATGGTAACAAAAGGATGGTTGAGTGTTTCAATAGGTGTGATTCTCTTGTCTGCGTCAATGGTCAGCATCTTGGTTAACAAGTCGATGAACTCCCTCCTGTCAGCTTTCTCTGCCAGCAAGTCGCTCCCCTCCAGATCTGACGTCATGTTCACCTGCAGGCAGCGAATAGCGGAACAGTCAAGTGCGCATGCTTGTGTATTTGTAGAAGGTTGAACATGAGAGAAAATCCCCACGTAGCTTTTTCCCATGCTGGAAAAATCTGCAACCTCATCAATTCAGGTGTCACCAGGCCTTGCTCTGGAGTGACATTATAAACATTTGCAGTGCTATTTGTAGTGCCACTTGAAACATCTATACAGTATATCCATTGCTGAGTTGTGAAAACACGAGTTAATAAGAAACTGAGAATTCGACATCTGGTTAGTGGGGCGGAGAAAGAAGAGATTCATCCATAAAGGACACCATTCTGCAGAAAAAGCTGACATGGCAAAGTGAACCTAAACGCGTTCAGAAGCATCACGTGCCTTAATATGTCTTTAAACCTTGTGGCTCAGGTTGTGGCTAAATGCTAGTTTGAGCAGCACATTCCTGCTCGCATGCAAAGTTACATGGAGAGCGTGCATTGCTTTAACTTCGGGTCTTCTATCTTGCACCTGGGGCCACGGATCAGCCAAAACAGAGCGGAAAACTGCTCATTGCGCCAACTAATTGAATCTGCAAGTTCAATGACAATATGCAAGCTCACCTGGAAGGTCTTTTCTTTCTGCTGTTTCCTTGTGTTGAATTTTGGTTACTGCTAAATGCGCCATCAATTTTCTATGGCACTTATCTTGTTCCGACTGACAAGGCAAGTCTATCGTGGTCTCACCTCTCAGGGGGAGAGGCACTACAAGTTAAAGACTGAACAGCTGTCGCAGGAATGACACAGGAAAAGACAGTTATTCCCACCTATTGGCAAGTTATAGTCTTTAACGAAACATGTTTTTGGACGATGGAAGGAAGAGGGGAAATGTTTTGCAGCCCAATATATCTTTTTTTAATCGATAGTTATTTTTCTCCACCTAAATGTGATGGGACCATTCTCGTCACAAAACAGAAAACAATTGCACACAAAAACAAACAAACAGATGAAGCGATGTCAATGAAAACACAACCTCATTAGTGAAAGTAATGATTTATTACAGCTCCTCTGCGCCCTGCCAACAAGCAAACTAAACAACGTGGAAAAGATTGGACTTGCTGCGCATCATTCCCTGTGTTGAAACAAGCACCAAGGTCATGATATAGCTGCTCTTTGTTTAAGCCAACACGATTGTCAGGCAGTGCGAGGACACTGCGAGCAGACAGGCAGCCTTGTTTACCGTGACATGCAGAGGAACAGGTCTGCTTTCATAAAGCTACAAGCGCTTATCTGCAGGCCTGCTCCAGGGGCTATCAGATGCGCTGCCAGTCAACACCACAAATCTGATGCAATTCTTTTTCCCCATGCGTGTTATTCAGAGTTGTGACCACACCTCCCTGGAGCGATAAAGGAATAATCTGCGGAATGGGGTGGGGAATAATCACGTTGTCCTCAGATAGAGGAAGAGATGACTTTGAGAAAGGCGCACATGCAGAGTTGGTCAATAAAACTAGAGAAGAACTATGGATCATGTGAGATTTTGTTACCATTCTATTCAAATATAATGATATCATTTCAATATCCTTCTATTTCGTTCTATATCTTTATACTGCGTATTATTCAAAATGATTTTTATTTGATTTGCTCTTGAAATAATGCTGTTTTAGTGCCTCGCAATTGGGCACACAAAGTATATTTTGAATAAAGTTACAAATAAGGGCAGGATAGCCATAAGGAGGAGGAATGTTGGCCTTGCGTGTGAACAACTGTTGGATGGAGCCACATCTGCGTCTTGAGGAGCACTGACACGCCAATCAGGAGTGAAGACAGGGGCGGCAGATGGGGCACACAAAACCGAAGGAGACGTGTGGCAAAGCGAGCAGGATGCTGACCTGCATGCAGCTCTCGAGTACGAATAAAACTGCCAAAGTGACGACAATAACAGACGAAAGAAGAGCACTAACAAAGAGAGAGCGCATACGCCCGCCAAAGCTTGACCATTTGTCGTCAGGGAAGTGAGTTCGTAAAGGGTGCGACTGTGAGAGTTATAAAAGTCGGACAGTATAAAGTGGCGGGGGATGCAGTTCCATTGTGCTTGTACTGTATATAAGGTACTAATGCACATTACAGAATGTCTGCCAATTGCCAGACAGTTCGACAGGAGGGAGACGTGTGCGTTCTAGCAGCTTTCAACGATTTGACACAATATGTCAGTCACATCATTAAAGAATTAAAACGGAAGATAGTTTTAGTCATCCATTCTTTTCCACCTATTGCTTTTGTGACCTATATGTAGGTCATATATAGAGCAATAGACTGTAGAGATTTTGAAGCATGGGAGCCCCGAGTAGAGTCAAGCATTCTGCCCTTCCTCCCACCTATATGAGGCTTCCAATTCATTTCAGTTAGAAGGTCTCAAATGTACTCAAAATTAGATATACTTGGGACTAATGCCTCGCCACATTTCCCACAACAGAAAGGAGGTTTATTATCTTCCTGGCATCCGCAGCCCTCTTGTCTTTCAGGGCCTTTAGCTATGTCATCCATTATACACGCAGGGACAGATGTCCACAACACAGACTTGTTTATACGGGAGGATAGCGAGATGGGGCAAAGTCGGCAGTTTTGGACCACATTACGCTTGTTCAGCTTTATCTACTCTATGTGTTTTGGTAGTAAGCTGAGTCGGGCCGCAACAGTGAGAGGAAGACGGGTGATGGAGCTCGCGTCGGAGACAAAGATGACCCGGGGGATATATCAACACTCGTGCAGGCTGCCTTCATTAAACTATGGGCTGCATGTACTGTAAGTGTGTTTGCATGGCAACTGTAAATTCAACAAGCCCAGGCAGTGATAAAATCTTGTACTGGCCGAGAGCGTGTTATTCCAGACAGGCCTCAGAGCCGCCATGGGCTCGACTGGACAACCGTAATTGTCCCCATCACTTATGTACCTGCATGTACCCACATGGACAGTTTCCAGAGGCTGCAGCTGCTCGTGCATCAAGATGAGCACATTTCAAAGCAAATAGTTCACCGGCTTTGTCGTTATCAGGGGCAGAATCAAGCAGCATATCAGACGGGACTCTTGGAGAGGCAAAGGGGGGGGCCTGGGAAAAATAATGTAACTTTCCATTCCCTTTGTCGTATCTGGTAGCAGAAGCACTATTTGGCTGAGCGAGAGCAAACAAATGCTCACTATCATCTCAGTGTCAGGCATGTCCTATCAAAATGTCATGGCTACATGTGAAGTTTCCCACCGTGGAGGGGAGAGTTCACTGGGTGTCGCAAGGAAAAGTGACATTATGGCATCGTGTTCGTTGTCGATGTAGATTTATTGCAAGTCACTTCCTGCTGTTACACAGTGTCATCAAAACACATTCTCACTTATGACCTGGACAACTTTTTGCTAACATGAAAAGCACAAGCAATATTATGGATGCATTCGGATTAGGATTTCTAATATCCATCCATCCATTTTCTGTACCGCTTATCCTTGCCTATCCCCAGGGTCGCGGGCGTGCCGGAGCCTATCCCAGCTATCTTCGGGCGAGAGGCGGGGTACACCCTGAACTGGTCGCCAGCCAATGGCAGGGCACACAGAAACAAACAACCATTCACACTCACATTCACACCTACGGGCAATTTACAGTCTTCAATCAACCTACTACGCATGTTTTTAGGATGTGGGAGGAAACCGGAGTGCCCGGAGAAAACCCACGCAGGCAAGGGGAAAACATGCACGCAGGCTCCACACAGGCGAGGCCCGGATTTGATCCCCGGTCCTCAGAACTGTGAGGCAGATGTGCTAACCAGTCTTCACCGTGCCGCCGATTTCTAACATGTTACCAATATTTCTTTTAAGTTGTAAAGGGAATAAAAAGCTCCAATCCACAACATATCATTTTCTTGCGGGGGAAACAACCCAGCACAGTTTCCAATCTATGCCGTGGTGAGATGAACGGAATCACACTGCTTCTTAGAAATGTCATGAAATAACCCCATTACTCAAGTCTGGTATACCGTATGTAAATCCAGGATACATTATTTATTTTTGTTTTTTGTTTTTAGCTGTCACGTCTGTTAAGAGTGGTGCTTTGTGATATTGAAACCACATACCTGGGCCATATCATCCAAGCAGTTGAAGATGTACTTGCGCGCCTCCTTGGACTTGATCCCTGTTTCTCCCTCATGGTCCTCAGGAGTCTGTTGGGGATATAAAGCAGATGTTCCTCTCACACCCTCAACACGCTTCCCCTCTAGACCCGCACTATTTATATCTGACTCATTGTAGCCTCTTGTCGCTGATGTACAGCAGGACTCATCTTGCCCACTGAGCAAAGCCCTGGGTCACATACAAACGCTCATCTAGCATCCTATGATTGGGGCAATGCTTGCAAATGCATGAGCAAATATACAGTTAGTTGCACAGGAGGTAGGGATGACTCACCAACCCGTGCATAAAGTATGGGCTGTACCGTATGTTTGCATGTGCATGTGTTTATGTGGTAACATGGTAAAAATGTTCAAAAATCACAATATCTTTGGTATATCCTTCCAAAAGTAATATTACAAAAGATTGTTCACACTGAATACATGACGTTTAAAATACCATCTGCACATCAACACAGCTGTTGATAGATTAGACACCATGACTTCATAATAAAGATAATCAGTGACTTTCTGCACATGACATTCTACAGGCTCAAGTTCAAGCACTCGTCACGTTGCTTTCAAGCACAGCTGTCACATGCTGTAGATATTGACACATACATGATACATCGAGAATAAATCACAGCCAGAGAAGAATGACAATACAAACATTGAATTGGGTCGGGAAGTAAATAATAAAACTTGGAAGCACTGTGGTTAAAAATCATGTTCCAGGAAGAGATGTGTTTGATAATAAATTCTGAATTCTGAAATTCAATGGCATTTCCATGAAGCTCAATTTGACAGGAAAAACAGTGAGGCAAATTCAGAAAAGCGTTTCAGGATAATAGCGGTCTCGTGGATAAAGTGATGCACCCATCATGCCTTTTTCCTATCATACAAAACTGTATTTGCATTGTTCTTTTCTGCTTTAATGACAAGGACAATTATCCATTGGCACAAATGGTACAATATTACTTTAGGGAGAATGAGATGCCATCTAGACCTTTAACCCCATTGAAAATCTTTCACATGGTCTGCAAAGGACTTTGCGCAGTGATCTGACTCGCTTATCACTGATACAAAATCTTGGCCAGAAATTCAAGCAAAAAAACACTGTAACATTGTATAATTCGGTCCAAACTGTTGTGTGTGTGAGTGTGTATTCTTTGCATGTGTCTGTGTTTTTTGTTCACGATTTTAGATGAGTTCGGATGTACCTTAAGTCTCCACAGAGGATAGGTGGAGTCTGTGTCTCTGTTGAAGAACCTGGTGGTCTTTGTCCCTGCACTCAACAGATATTCAGCAGGCAGACCCTGAGTCTGTGAGATGTACCGGATCTTCAAGACAAAAAAAAAAAAAACAAAAAAAAAAAAATAAAAATAAAAAGTTCAAGGGTGCTGTTCTTTCTGTAGTTTGAGGACAAAGAAAGAACATTTGAGGAAACTAAGAATCCAAGCAACAGTTCAAATGTAGCAATGATTTACAAATGAGACATTTTGCCAAGCTTGTGTTCAATCTAACAAGTTTGTTTGGTGTTGAAGCAGAACTCTGCCATGATCTTGCCATGGATTCTGATTGAGGGAATTCAGCAATGTCTCGCTCTGGAGCACAGGGGCCCACTAATTGGGCAAGTGGCACAGCGGCATATGTTCCTACAAACAGGGGTGTCGTGCAAGACTCATAAGGGCTGTTGTGGGGATTGAAGCAACCCATAAAAAAATTAAAATAAATCCCACTGACAGCACACATGTATGCTTATGAAGTGTGTGCAAGCATCCAAACAACCAAGCATGTAAAGTCAACTGAGGGTCCAATACCTGATCGTACTCCGAGGCTCCAGGATAGAGTGGCCATCCCAAGAAGAGCTCAGCTATCACACAGCCAAGGGACCACATGTCTATCGCCTCACAGAACGGCAGGCCCAGGATGATTTCCGGAGCTCTGTGTGGTGAAGGTGGAGGAGGAGAAGAAGAAGAAGAAGAAACATTGCATTAAAAAACAGACCATCAGTTTCAGGGGGGGGGGGTTTCCCTCACTTTTTTCTCATTATTTTTAATGTGATCATATTAGATGGAACTGCTCCTATCATAATAGAACTTTTCTGTGACTGACACTTATATTAAAACCTCACACACACACACACACACGCACGTGTGACAGAAGCGGCAGGCATGCAAAGAGCTTATTTTTCACACATAATGTGAGCCTGCTGAGAGACGCCAAATGTACTAAGTGAAAATTCAGAGCCAGAGAAGTGAGCTGTCCATAAATAGGAGCAATAATCTCAAAGATACCAACTAACGGCATCATCTTTCGACATAACTACACATTACTGACATGAGAAAATGTAGGATTTTTAAATAGATTTTTATTTATTTTTTCTAGAACCGTGATTATCATCTACAATCGTCCATCTTCAGATGAGCCTGCACTACAACAATCACAGAGCCCAACCAGAGGCCGGGCATTCCGAATAGGAACAAGAAGAGCGCTGAATCCTCGCCGACTTGGGGCTAGATGCGAGGTACAACCTGGATTGTGTAAGTCATTTGCAGATACCCCGAGAAAACCAGCACAAACACCAGGAGAACATGCAAACTCCCCACCGTACATAAAACCTAAAATCGCTCGAGCGCACATGAAATTCATTCTCTTTTAGTTGGTTCCATTAATTTCAGTATGTTTGTGTCAATTTCTCACATGGGCTTGTCCCAGTACGTGCAGACGTACAGTGGTGCACAAAGATCAGTAGACGAGATAAATATCTATGATTAAATGAAAGAGGAATCATGTCCCACAACAGTCCTGAACCATTTCCAAATTCCAATTAACACGCCGTTATGGCCCATAGATATCTGAGCTGATACAAACACGTATGCTGCCAAACTAAAAACACTTTCAAGTCGTTCCCAAGAGCACTCTCTCTCTCCCAATGTGGATGTTTTAGTTCAAATCTATTTCCCAATTGTGAAATTTAATTCCCAAAAGAGAGAAGCAAGCACAGTTGCTCTCCCATTTATCAATCTGGACTATTTAGCAGAAATATCCTTGATTATCCATGAATGGCATAACAGCAAAACATGGTGTGACTGATTATGGAGTAGCGTTGCCACTGTGGATTATCAATACCGTGGTAAAAGTAAGGGAAACAAAGGACGTTGTAAACATTAGGATGAATGACGCTGGACGTCTGAGGTCTGCATCGGGGGTGATTTGCATGTGGTCCAAAGTTAAATGTATATAAATAACCTAAAGAAGCAAAATGTCAAATGGTAGCTGCCCCTGCTTGCTATTGACTGCTAAATGACACCAGGCTTAAATTCATTTACAGGTACACCAAAAGTAAGAATTTATAGAGACATCAACAAGGTAAGCATATTTGATTAAAACCAAACACATCTAGCATCACTATTCAAACCTACTGCTGAAATGATCTTACTCTAAAAATACAGCATTAACCTGAGAAAAATTCAATTAAAAAAACCAACAACTAAATATGTTACTTTTCTTTTAAGTACAATATTTATCACTTTATTACATGAGTAGCAGAGGCTAGTAAATGGGGCACCATTGGAGCAGCCACCAGGTCCAGAAAGCAGTTTTTGACACCATTGCACAAAGATAGAGACACCTTAACACACAAAAGGCCACATCTATAAAAGAACTTCGCCAGAGGCATCAAAGAGGCTGCAAGCAGGTGTGACCAGCAGTAACAGAGAAGGTTTGCTGAAAAGTGAGATGGACACCGGCGTGGTTGACCCAGAATGGCCTGTTAGTCTGGAATACCAGCCACCGTTTCGCTATGGTGGACGGCAATACTCTAATATGGATCTTTACTTATTTCATGGCAAAATGTTTTTCACTCACAAAACCCTGTTGGACAAAGACTTCTCTAGAGAACAGAGTTTAGGGGAAACATGCACACATAGCACCTTTATCTCCTCGTCCTTCATTTCATAAGCAGTGACTCGACTGTCTCGACTGTCTAACATACAGAAAATCATACGCAATTGAGCGGAGATGTGACAGTTGTGGTATTACGGTTGACGTCCAAGGCATAGACACTAGCTACTATAAACAAATGGAACATTAGGAAGTGATTAGTGCTTCAGCTTTAGTGAAAAGCTTCCGTGCACAAATGCGTAGTAGAGCTTCAAGGCCACATGAACTCTGCACCTGTGTGTGCTGGTGAAATGTGGTATGTTGACGTTATGCTTGGATCCATTTCAACCAAAACCTTCCTAGGTTACGCTCTAATACACTGCTTAGACCGTTGGTATGGCTACGCTGCATGGGGCTGCTCATGCCGGAAGCTCCTCTGGTTCAGCAAGCCACAAAGATAAAGAGAACGAGGCGGGTACGAGAGAGACCAGAGTGACAGGAAAAAGAAGAGAGGAGAAGGACATTGTTGCTCACGATGTCAAACTACAAATGTAAATCAACATCTGCCAGTGCAATGCTGCCATCACACCCGGCAGCAGCAGACCTTTCACTAGAACCAGTAGAGAATTCTTTTCCCCCCCTTTCAATATTACTGCGAGTGGTTAATAATTCATGCAGTCTGTGTGATATAGTTTAGACTGGTGCCAAATTGCACCTTAGTTCCGAGCCTTTTTAGTACCTTTTAAAGTAACAAACATGGATATGAAGCCTTGTCTTAGCCAACAATACCTTGTCTGTCAGTGGTCTTTTCACCTGGCAAGAAACAATATTGAAGTGCTTGGATACAACAGCTGATAAAATTGACATTTAGCTGACACTGACGATTCATCACCATGTAATCTGCAGCACTTTAAATTCATCTGCAGATGGCATCACATAGCACCTTTTAATGGGATGTCTCATGGTGCAGCAATATGCCACATGCAGCACAGACCTTGTGCAAACCTTTGGTCAGGGTCTTTCTTCGGATTTCAACGTGCCTTGATAAATCCTTAGTGTTTGGGTTCAAGGCATGGGCCCTCACAAAAGACAGAGTGTATGGAAAAGACGAGAGAGTGCATGCTCACATCCTCCCAGCTGGCTTAGTCATTGATAAGACCAAGTCCCTTAGGGAGTCAGAGATGGCACCACTCATGAATGGAGCCTTTCTTAGCCCCCTCTCACCCATCCCCACAGTCAGTGCAGAAAATCCCTACATGCCCCCCATCCCCCTGTTTCTACCTCACCCCCTCCATAGTACCCTTCTGCCAGCTAAACCCCCTTTCAAACACCTTCAAACTAGGGCATAGAGGGCCAGACTAGCCCTTCAAACCCTCCTCTCTGCCCTCTGCTCTGCTGAACCGTGCCTGTGCTTGGCTGGTCTGCAAGCCCACGCACACATTAACACACATGCGGACACACAGCTGACTTCACAGGCTGTGTGCATGTCAGGATGTATCCATCAGCCTGACCTTCCCTTAGCTTGGGTCCAGACGTGAGATTGATGGATCCCTGGAAGCCGAAAGCATTTACACACACAGAGTATAAACTCACAATCACACACAGAGACACACATATACACATGGACATGGTACACAATCTATAGTAGTGGATTCGATCTCTTTCATTGCAGCTTCAAAGACTTCATCATTGGCCCTAATGTAACTATGTTTTTTTTTTTTTTTTTTTTTTTTCTTTTTAATAGCCAGTCAGGTAGTTATACTGTAAGTGTGCAGCATGTACTGTATACTGGATGTAAATAACATCAACGGAGAGAGAGAGAGAGAGAGAGAGAGAGAGAGAGAGCTAGCCACCAGTAACATGAAAAAGCACTTCATGAGAAAGGAGCCCATCAGTAACTGTCCTCTCGAGCATTTGCTTTCTTCTTTCCCTTTCCTCCCCTCGCTTTGACTCTAACCCTCGCTCCATCCAGTGCTTTCCCCTCCCTAATGGAACAAGCTTGGGTCTGTGCTATGAATGGCTTCCTGGCTCTCCCTGGGTATTCATCTACATATTCATGCCCCCGAAGGTTCCTTCGCAGTCTTACTGAATGCAGACCATGGAGAAACATATTTTTCTAGCTATACTACACGGTGGTGATGGACTGTGAAATCAAAGTTTGGCCCTCCATCCCCTGCCACGCACCTGTGGCTTCCAGAAACCAACTCCATTCCCAGACACGCTTATGCTCCAAGTCTTTCCGACTTCTCCACCTGCTCTCATAACTTCAGCAATTGCTGTAGGAATTGTGTACGTGCCAGACATTAGATGCAGGGATCATGTAAATGCACATTTTTGCAGGCAATTTCCATTCTCAGAGCATCTGCTCCAGGTGGTTGAAGGACGGGGGCTGAATCTGGACAAGGCAACCTTTTTCACAGACCTTGAGAAATGTTGCCTCACTCTCTTAGCAGGGGCGACATTCCCGATGCTCAAGGTCCTGAAAACAGTCCTCCTCCTCCTTTTTTCCTTCCTCACGCTGAGAAAAACTGAAAAGTGAAAGTGCTGACAAGGCAGCCACTGCTTTACCTGTAAAAGTACAAGCAGTCCCAGTGGAGTGCGCAATGCATTACAACAAGACAAGTCAAAGCATGGGACAAAAAAGGGAAGCAGAGTGAGGGATAGGCACATCACATTAAATACGCAGCTGTCATGAAATAGCAGGCTATTCGCAACAGGGCTTGCTTGAAAAGGTAAAATTGCAGACGTGTCAACGTTTCAAAAGAAACTGTTACGGTAATACTTCTAATATGTCATTATACGGTGATGTAAACTATGAATTACTGATCTCACATGCTTTCATTGGTTGAGCCAACACAGCCTGACGTACAGTCTAGCGAAGGAGAGCAGTCAAGTACTGAAAGGTGTTTTTTCCTCTCTCCTCTTTCAGGTAGTAACATAATGAGGTGCTGCTCATCAGAGAGCCACCAGCTATTTTAAACACGGTACAAACTTAAGTTCTATTTTCAGTGTCACCACATATACAGTACGAGACATGGGCGGCTTTTCAAATGTTTGTAGCCAAGCTATAGACTTTATATGAGGTTTGTGGACTAAAGTATTGGGACTTTTGAAAATTAAAACAATGGGAACTGATAATGGATGCATTTGTACATGCGGTGGACTTTCTCCAGCCCCCTGCTGTAAAAGTACATGTTACACTGGTTTAAGGGGACCAACCCCTTAAAGATGGGCTGTATATGTGGAGCCACTCACTCGCTCACTTTCTAAGGATTTATGATTGGTTAATGATGGGAATCTGTCACAGAGTGATCCTTGAGAGCAGATGTAGGGAACACAGAGAGAATGTCTCCAGCCTTTTGCAACACTATTACGTTAGTGGACTGACTGTAAGACAGTATTAGCCCAGTCTGTACTGGCCAGACTTTGACCAAAGCCTGAGGCATGTGTCCAGCTTTGTCATACTTTTGTCTGTATATAGTCAGACTTCTGAGGAAATTAAGATCTGAAATTCATATCACATTCTGATATTTAAAAGTTCATACTAGTACAGGGATACATTTTTAGGGAAAGTGTTCAACGCTTCAAAATGATGGCCGTGCACCCTTTATACAGTCCCGATTATGCAGGGCCACACAACGAGCAAGCTATTGTGGACTAAAGCCAAACTAAAAAGCGGGAATGCAAACAGACGATAATGCATCCTTACAAGCAGTCAGTCAACCAGCTTAACCAGCTGGTGTGCTTGTCAGGGAGGCTGAGATGCATCACCGAAGCAGGCGGGGGGCGGACGGGGCATCTTGGGCAGTTAAGCAGCAGGATAACTGTGGAGATGGCACAAGCGGTCAAGTCAGACAGATGGAATTTGACTGCTTGCGGAGGGAGGATGCTAAACTGAGGCCTTGAACGCTTTGGAAAATGAAAGCATATGACACATTTAAATACATTCTGCTCCACCTTCATCAGCATCAGACAAAAACAAGAAACAGACAGACAAAGAAGACCCTTTGACAAACCTGGAAAATTCATTCACTGGACTAAAATATTGAGAGACATAGCTATTATAATTAGAGGGAGTAAAAATATGATTCAACCCTTTGTAACTACAGACTTTCATTTCATGGTATTTACATCTAGATGTGTTAAACAACTCAGGACAGAGCAACTTTTGCTTGAAGCCACCCACCTTTCAAGTGAGCAAATGTATTAGAACAGACATGATTAAATTAAATTAACGTGAATAACATTTAATATTTGGTGGCATAACCCTTACTTACAATAACTGCATCAAGCGTGCGACCCATTGACTTCCCCAGACTGTTGCATTCTTCATTTGAAATGGTTTTCCAGTACCTTACTGCAGCCTTTCTTTTCTTGTTTGTTTCTGGGGGTTTCTCCCTTCAGTCTCCTATTCAGGAGGTAAAATGCATGCTCTATGGGGTTAAGGTCCGGTGATTGACTTGGCCAAGACCTTCCACTTTTCCCCCCTGATGAAGTCCTTTGTCCTTTGAACCATTTTGTTTGGTAGTTTACAGAAAAATGCATCCAAACTAATCGGGAGAAGCTTCATCATGCAACAAGACAATGACCCAAAACACACTGCCAACACAACAAAGGACTTCATCAGAGCCCTTCTGGGTTTATATTCCATGAGCATTTCTTTCATGTATTCAGGACCTAAACCATTTGATTTATAGACCAGTAGCAGAACTTTAAAATCTATTCTAAAGCTGACTGGAAGCCAGCGTAAAGACTTTACAATTGGAGAAATATGCTCTGACCTCTTTGTTCTGGTCAGAACCCGAGCTGCAGCATTCTGAATGAGCTGCAGCTGTTTAATGCTCTTTTGGGGGAGTCCAGTCAGAATACCATTACAATAGTCACGTCTACTTTTGAGATAAAAGCACGGATGAGCTTCTCCTGGTCTGCTTGGCACATCCAAGCCTTCACTCTGGATATGTTCTTCAGATAGTAGAGGGCAGTTTTAGTAATTGATTTGATATTGATTTGAAAGTCAGATTCTGACTATCAGTACACCAAGGTTTTGGACTTGGTCTTTGGTTTTAAAAGAGAGTGACTCCAGGTATTTACTAACAGCAATCCTCTTTATTGCCAAAACCAATTATCTCAGTTTCGTTGTGGTTTAATTGAATAAAACTTTGGCTCATCCAGTTATTTATCTGTTTTAGAGAGTGACACAACACCTCAATTGGACGATAGTAATTTGGAGACACGATGATGGCCTAACAAATCAAAATCGACAATTGCTTCTCTGTGCATCTCATACTTTATTTTCCTCGGCAAGTCTCAAAGCATTTGTGTGATTTCTGTTTAGTTTCTTTCAGCCCGACTGGAACAGGTTTGGAGGGTTACTGCATCAATATAGCCAATTCTACTGATTTTGAGAGGCTAACAAAGAGATCAAGCTATACCGGGAGAGAGCAGGGGGCAGTCAGGTTCTTGGTTGTGTGGTAAGGGACCCAGTGGAGATCCTGAGATTCCATTCGAAACGCAGTGCCTGCACCACAGAGACGTCAGCTTTTTGTCACAGTGACATATGCACACAAAAAAATGTCATACACTTTCATTCATTAACATGGCTGCGTCTGACTCGAGGCTTTACGGGGAATACAATACATTTCTATCCCACTATTA
This sequence comes from Phyllopteryx taeniolatus, assembly GCF_024500385.1. NCBI lineage: Eukaryota > Metazoa > Chordata > Actinopteri > Syngnathiformes > Syngnathidae > Phyllopteryx > Phyllopteryx taeniolatus. The sequence continues at coordinate 8,078,157 of NC_084506.1, forward strand.
TTTCAATACCCTCTTCCTTCCTCCCAGTCAAAAAGGGCAGTATCATCATATCCTTCCTAATCAGGTTGACTTAAGGTGTGATATGAAATCTTGTGGCTCAAGGCTTCAAGAAAAAGCTACGAGGTCACTGTGATCTGGAACTAAAGCTAACTCAGGCCTGATGGCGCTGGTTCTCATCTTTGCCCTCTATGACAGGGACAAGGAATCTGGACGTGATTACATCTGCGGGTACGTGCGTGCCCATGCATGATATGACAGCATGCCACACTTTATGGTAAATATATGCACTGACCCAGTGTGCGGCATGTAGGCTCACTGTTAATTATAGACTGACAGGCACCGACTTTATCCCATCCATTCATTGGACACAACATTAGTACACCTGAACAAGCTAATGAGATGCAACACACGAGCTGTATGAAAAAAGATGCCTTTACATAAGATTCCTCTGTCAAAGCCAAACATCTGTGTCCTATAGATCAACATAAAACTAGCTAAAGTCCTGGATCACCAATATTAAGATTTGTGGATATCAACTGTTTAGTTTTTGATGCTGCAGTAAACATTCTTATACTGTAAATAGTACAGTACATGCATACTACAGGATGTGCAAAAATACTTTTAAACACTGAAATGTGTGCCCTGTTTGTTAGATTATTATTTATTTATTTATTTTTAAATCACAAAGAATTGACATCAAAAGGAGAAATATGGTCTCATACTTTTTACTGTATAGTTTTACATTTTGTCTGGCTGCCACTGTTAACTCCAGTTAGGTCGTAGTCTGAAATATAGGATCAATTGATGATTGAGAATGTATGTGTTGACATTCTCAAAGTGCTATGTAATTATTTTACAATATGGCTATTGTAACTTGGCTAACTTTCTCAGTAAGCTAGGGTGAATGATGCCCAGGAAACTGTAACCACAATAATAAACAATACTCTTCGCTGATGACAATCAAAGCTAGGAAATTTTTTTTGCACTGCATTTTTGGGACACAGCTCTTAGATTGTAATGTTGCGATTGGTGAGGGCATGCAAAGCAATAGGATATACGCAAGTCATTACACAAACGCGTCCTTCAGCGCGTCCTTTGGGAGAGGTACAAACTCTGCTGATCATAAGGCCTTTTTTCCTTCAGACTTGTGTCCCAATGTCTGCTGTGCCTTCACACATGTACTGCTGCATTCTTCCCTGGCAAGAATTAGAAGTGTCAACACGTAGAGAAATAACTACAGAATTATTGAGGCTTTATGGAAGAATTTGGACGACCGGGCGCCTTCCTTGCAGCCTGGTCAGAAGACTGTCTGCTTGAGGCAAACAGTAGTATGAAGGGTGTGTTTAACAGTATAAAAATATGCTCAGCAAATCAGAGTTACAAGCAGAAATATTTCCAAAATGATTTGTGTTCAAAACAATCACAGTCGCAAGTAATTCATTTGACCTAGAAATGGTGCGGTGCGGTCATTTGAAGGCATACAGTTAATCACCGCTCAATGATAACACCCTCGCAGTCATTTTCATTCCCTTTTAATAATATGCAGAGATTATTTTCTATAAGGCAAAGCATGACAAACAATGAAAGCACAATCAGCGTATGTTATGCTGATGTCATTTCAAGGAAAATAATTATATTCCTTGTCAATGTAGTCTACTTGAAGATTCAATTATTATGGGCAAAATTACACCTTATTTGTGGCTGTTGTGGCCTCAACCAGAGAGACAGCTTTGATTCTGTGACAGTCATTTCTAACAAAATTCAAATCGGAGCCTGTCGTGTGAATTTTATTCAATCCCAGCAATACATTTAGGTTGAAATTTAATTTACAATAGCTTGGACTTGTTAGCAACCTGTTAGATAAAGAGTGGAGAACTGAAAATGGTTTGCTAAATAATTCGTAATTGTAAGGACAAAGGGGGTAAGTGGGGGATAACAATTTAGGAGCTAAGCACACATCTCATCAGATGTTTTTCAAAGTGGCTACGAACAGAAGCGTTGATTATTTTTATTTTGCTTGTGCATTATTCTACTATGCCCTGAAATTGGCTGGCGACCGGTCCAGGATGCAGAGAGACGGGGTCTCTTCGCCAAGTCAACTGGGATCGGCTCCAGCTCACCCACGACCTCAGTGAGGACAGGCCAAGTGGATGGATGGATCATTCTACCTTTAAATTGAAAATGATAGCATTATGAATTTGCTTTCACTGTATTAAAAAGCTGCATTTTCTACTGACTGTTCAATGCAGCTGGTCACAATGAGGTTAGATTTCAAAGGCCAGTAAAACTCAAAAGACAACGGGGTGTTTGTTTTAGATATGATTAAACATATCTAAATGTATTAGTTTGTAACTTAAAATCTTTTTTTTTTTTTTTGTCTTGGCTCACTTTGACAAGAGGGAACATCTTCACAATCTCCACACATTCTTGTTGTGGATGTGGAGCGCTGCACAGTTTAAAGTACATGCACAGACTTTCGAGCAAGTGCTCTTACTAGCAGTGCTCATCATGAATTATAAACTCGTACTAAACATTCACCATTCCAAAAGGTGGGAAATCAAAACACTGAAGACTGGTGACTTTTCTTTCCCTTTTTTGTTTGTGCCCCCTTTTTCTTCTCTTCAGTTTGTGAGCAGTGGCGGGTGCTGCTGGATGAATTCCAAAAGGACACAGTGTGAAATGAGCACAGCTTGGACCCCACACATCCCAAGCACAACCACTGAGATCCCTTCTCCCTTCTCCCTGACGCGTTGGGCAGCATTGGCTGGTGGAAAAGAAATAGGACCAATGGGAATTCAAGTGGCGGGAAAAGGAGAGGGAGGAAGAGTGTGGGGGTTGAGACAGCAAAGGGGCGGGCAAGGGAGTGGTGCCTCAACTCCATGATGCACTTGAAGCGACCCTTTGCCTAAAACTGCACAGGAAACCTTAGGAATAAACACTTTCTGTCATCTCCTGCTGACAAAGCTCCTCTCAGCTGAGTGCCAATGTGACCGTTCCTTGTCCTCATCAGTTTGTGTTGCACATTCCAGATGCAAAAGAGTGTGCCCGCCTTTAAACAGGAAATTCGTCACTGTGTTATTTCTTTCATTGGGAAGTCATTGACCGGGTGGCCAAAAGAGGGCCACAGCAAGCGCCTGTTAGACGCAGGCGTAACACGTGAGCGTTACCACAAATTATACATGTTTCCTCTCTTTTAATAAGTACACATGGATACACATGAGCGCACCCATCTCACAGACATCACTGCTAACAGCTGCATCCCCGAGGCCTTTGCTATCTCCAGCCCAAACACACACTCGCATCAGCCACATTCCACAGTCCTCGCAGGCCCCGAGGGCAGCTTTGCAGCTGGGCATCCAGTGGGCCGCTGCGGCTGTTGCTGCCTGCTTCCGCCCCGTTCTCCCTTCCTCCCTCCTCACCATTACTGTGCACACCTCAAAGCAGGACACATCATGCTCACTGCCTGCCTAATTATTGGAAATGGTGTTCTCCAGAAAATGTTCTGCTTCCACTGAGTTATTATTGCAACAAAAGTGGTCAAAAACCAGCGGGATGACCAACAGGAGGGACAGTTTCAAATGCTCAATAAAATCTCACAATAATATTAATTCAATCAAGTCTTTTAAAATAACCCAATGTTTCAGCTAAAAATTAAATATAGCATTGTTAAAATCGTTATTTGGAACCGTTTCATCACGTCAAATGATTTATATGTGCAAGTTTTAACTTGACTTTTTATTTTAAGCTTGTAGCCTTTTATTTTGAAGGATACGCACCGGAACTCAGCATTTTGGCACGAAAAATAACTTCACACGGCACCGGTGATTTTTAAAAAACATTTTTAATGGATGGAACCAAATGTTATAAAACCCTGATTCCTTTCCTTAACCACCGATGAGGCACAAGGTTAAGTGTTTGTGATCCTGTGAGACGTTTATGCAAATTTGTTCCCAATTCATTGTGATGTAAAGTAGCTACGGTGAAATTTAGCTCAATGTTAAGCTTTTTTTGTTTTTGTTTCCGAAGTGTTGTTTCAAAAGTGCTCCCGACCGTTTACCTTGTTAGCTGTCTCAATGTTCGTATAGACGTATTTTATTGTTTCACTCACCCAGTTGACTGAGCTTCACGGTGTAGGCTGAGGCTCGGAACGCGGCAGACGCTACACATCGTGAAAGCTTCCTTTGCACAATATAATCTTATTTCAAGTGTTGCATTGAGTTGACTGGTCATTCATTTTAACAAAGTTAAGACACACGCCGCCATTGGGCACAAGCACATCACCGTGCGCATTCTTCTTCGTTGGTTTACGCCGCTTCGTCATTGTTTTTCGCCACTTCTTCTTCGCGGCTGGAGGACTAGGCATCGAAACCGGGAACCGAAATGTTTCAATTTCAACGGTTCCGGGAGAACCAGAACGTTAGCCCCGGTTCCAATCGGTTCTCGATGCCCAACCCTAGTGTGCATAGAGACAACTGAATTAGGTCTTAAGAAATATGAAATAGATATTCTGAAATCTCTATGTGCGTTACAGCGATATTGTGGTTAAAAAAAAAAAAAGCAGGGTAAATGGAGAGAAAACCTGAACCCACACAAACAGCCAGTGATACATTTCAATGTTTGAATGTCAACGTGTGTTCAGATGCCTGTGTATTAGAGATCATTCATGCATGTCTGTAAATAGTGATGGCTCCGTTTCATCATTTCAGCAAATGCCAAGCCAGTCTAACTGCATACGTCTCGGGCCATTTCCATATCTGTAAATAGAGACAGCCCGTCTCCCATTAAAGCATCTCCTTCATTGTGCCTGGAGAGCCCAAGTAACACAAACGTGTCCACGAATGTGCACATTGCATCTCTGATGAGCTGACACAGAAAAACAAATCTATCATGGGGGGGTGGGCAATGGAAGAGATGGAAAATGTGTGTGCGGATAGACGCGCATTGTTGTAGACAAACACATACACACACAAACAGTGCGTAAAGTGCACCACTCCTCTCAAACAGACCTGTGACACAAAAACCTCAAAAGCATGCAAGCTTATATCTCAGCAGATCCCCTGAAATGGAGAGCAGCCCCCAAAGAGCTCCCTGGTGCTCGACGTGTCACATTCAATTAGTTCCACAAAGAGAGTCTTCCGCCACCAAAAAGGAAGACGGGAACTCATTTCTGAATTCCTCTCTAGTATCTGATTTGAAATCTAGATCAGGAGGCTATGTTGGACTGCTGGGACCCTGGATGTAAACCGTCTCGAGCCGTGCCAGTCAAGATGAGCTGCGCCTCGTAGATTAGACTCTTCTCAGGTTTATCAACTCGAACAGCTTACTCTGTATCTCACCATTAGCGCCCCTTCCTGTTGTTTGCTTTCGTCCAGCTTTCTCCCGCTACTATACAGGCCCCCCAAGACAAAAAAAAGGGGAACATACCAGCCTGAAAAAGCTGATGAAAGCAGCATAGGGAAAGTGTGAATACAATATCACTCAATGGCATAAAGGTAAGCCACAGAGGTAGGCTTATATCTGGCAGAATAATTTTGGTGTGAGTGTTCTGTTCCTTTCCATGGCAACATAAGGATACAAATAACGTGAGTAACTAAAATAGACAATTTACACCTAGATCAGAATCAGAATCAGAATCAGAATCATCTAAGCTGTGAAATGGACTGTGACATCTATTCAAGTCTGCACTTTCTGCATTATTGTAAGACCATGTTGATATATATATATATATATATATATATGCAGCTGATGCAGTTCATCTGCTATGCTAATTTGCCAGATTGGTTACACACCCGTGGCAGAAATGCAAACTGAATCAGAGTGTATCGTAGCTTATCTGTGCTCACTGGAACCAAACAAAACTGCAACACTTATTGGTGACAATAGTAAAGGTAATGGGCATCACTTGCTGTTTTCTTTCCTGAGGATTTGTGAAAGTAGGCATCACACCAGGTGACTACTTGCCACTTATCAACTAGTAATTTGAGGATATTTGTCATTTGGATTCATGCATTAGTCACTGAGAAATGACATATCTTGACATCTCAACAAAGGGGTGTAGGGGTGGTGAGCTTAGCATCTTTATGTGGAACTGCTTCGGTCTAACAGTCAAGGTGAATCCATCTTCTCATCTGAGAGCAGTCAAGCAAACGCTACCAGAATACAAGCTCAGCTAGTTAATGATTTCCCTACAGAAACAAATGCAACATACCCGCCATCATCTAGCTGTTTATCTTGTGACTGATCTTGTCATTAACTACACACAGACATCCATAGTGATGTGCCACATCCAAAATACAGTTCGGGCTGACTGTGGAGCTGTTTCTCGACTTGAATGCTGTGTTACATTTTATGAACTAAAGCCCATTGTCTAAACCTAGAAAATGGGCCATCTAGTCAATCAAGCACAAGCGAGAGAAGCGTCAGACAGGGGGTAGACACATCACTAGTGGAGATTTGCTAGCAATGGTGGAAAGAGGGCATGGCTGTCATAGAAGTAAGAGAAAAGTCTTGATAGTCGCTGATTTGCTAATTACTGTTTGCAAATCCAAACAATCACAGTAAATGCCTGGGCTTTGGCACTAGTTAATTGCCATAACAATAAGAAAGGAGAGCTTCCTTTGAGCACAGGAGCAAATTAAACATTAGTTGGGAGGATTTTTTTTTTCTTCCCCCCTCCGCGACCGAGGGATGTTATAATTACCCTGAAACCAGCACATCAGCACTTTGCACACGATGTGACCCACTCTCTCGGCGTGGCAGAGGAAAACAAATGTTTTTCATATTTATGTAGCAAAGAGGGTGTGTAGGTGTACCCAAAGGGATGGGGGCAGTGAAGGGCATGGAGAAGGATGAGAGCAGAAAGCGAGGGCTGGGGGAGGACAGAGATGGAGAGACACACAGAAGGATAATGTGTGTGTGGGGGGGCTGGGGGGGGGGAATGCTAGCCCGCCACTCTAAACACTTCATGCTGGTCGCAAGACATCAAAATATACACCCACTATTAGGACATTGACCCCACCACTCTCCTTTGCCCTTTTCCCCTCATTTTTAGCAGACATGGTACACTGGGCAAGAGAAACACAAACCAAGGAAATGAAACGAGAACAATGAAAGCCTAGCAAATGTGTGCGACCAAAGGGCTACGTCGGCATGCATTTCATCAATGCGGGCCTGTGCAGTCGAGCATGACGCAGGCGAAACAAACAAGGCTACAGCGAGACGCTACAAGCCTGACGAGACATCCTTGGGTCTCTTCTCCTCTGGGGGAGCGAGACGGAGACCCTGAGCCAGTCAGGAGTGCTGACAACAGGCCGTGAGCGATGTGACACGTCTTGGATGACTGCTGGGCTCTATGCTTGATCTATGTCTGAGGGCAGCCACAGAGCTGGACACACTCACCCAGTCGGTCTAACCTAAATGTTCATTCAAAGGGCCTGTCCGTCTCTCCCCGCAGACAGACCCTGCCTCTATCTGCCTGTCTATTTCTTACCATTTTGTCTGTGTGAGCCTGTGCGAATATGTCTGGCTGTTTGTAGGTCAGATAGGCCCACCTTGTAGCACACTGCATGGCTGTGTGAACACATATGAGTCAATGACCATGTCCTGGAAATCTAATCACGCAGCACAGTTGAATGTTTGTGTTTGTACACACAGATGTGAATGCAGCTGCATGTATGTCAACGCAATCGCACGTGAATTTAGTAGGAAATCATACAAAAACAGGAACTACTATATATATATATATTTGCACCTCCAAAACAATAGAGAGTTCTTCCACAACACACACATTAATAATTTAAAAGGTTAAGGCTATACATTTCAGATGAAAATCAATTTTTTTCCTAGAAAACAGTTTAGGCAAAAATGATTTATACCCGGGGAAGCAAAGTTTTTATTTGGTGAATTTAGGGCTGTTCCATTACGGCCAAAATAATAATCCCGATTATTAATCACAATTATTCCTATCCGATATACTCTTAATTGCCTGCCTCCATTAGCCACACAAGCCATGTAAATAGCACCAGGAACTGTACAGGTCCACAAGCAATTGCTCGTTTTTGTGAAATCAGCATTGAAGCGATCCATCGAGCGCAGTGATGTGAGTTAATGACATAAATAGCAACTGTATCAGACAACATAGAGAGATTATGACAAAAGGGCATACTGAGGGGCTAAAGGGACACAGCACGGTGTTTCTGACAGTATAATTCAGTTGTATAAAACATGTCACAGTTTGACTGAAAGTCCAAGCTTGAAGAACCCTCTCCACCCAAAAGACACAGAGCATCATGTAAAACAGCTTAACACCAGGAGCAATTGTGGAGGCAAGAGGATTTGTTTGTTGGTTTGACATTTCGAGGCTGATTCGAGGATGAACCACTTAAGTTTTTGGTGCAAATCTGGATAAAATGCAGAGAGTGAATTTGATCTTCTCTTTTTGCCATTTAAGTCCAAAGGGAATCGTTCACCCCGCTGCAAAATGTTATCTGGACTAGTGCATAAGACCGTTCTAAATATACGGGATACTTACCATCAGGTGGCGGTCCGATGCTTCCTCCCCCCAAAAATAGCAATGAACAAGACAAAAGTCTGCTAACAAACGGACAGACAAACTAACAAAAATAAGATCAATTTTCTCTTTGCTCTTTCAGTCAAATGGAACCGTTTTCTCCACTCTAGACTTTAAATTGGCATGTTCCCATCGTCTTAGAGCCTCCTCAGGGGACTCCAATGTGTCTTACTGACATAAGGACAGAAAAGCAAACACAAAAATACAGCCCTCCATGATTTTATTTTTACTTTTGTTTGGCCTTTGCAGAGGTCTGTAATGAGTACCATTCTAGTTTTGCACGTTTAATTATAGTAGGTCTGGCGGTGAGCACTTTCATTTCCATTTTACATCAATAAAAGAAACATCAAGCTTGGTGTTATGTTTTATGTAGACCTGCCATTGAGCTTTACAAGAATGTTCCGGGGAGTGAGCGCGCCACCTCCTCATCACTAAGCCTAAACTGTCCCTTAGACATGCTGGAACCCAGCGAGGATATCAAAGCTTATGTGATCCAGTGGCTGTTACATTATCCCCGCCAGCCCCCCCACCACGCGGCCCCCCTGTTATGGCTGAAAATGAAGAGAGCAAATACTTTGACGAGGTCTGCCCTAAATATGACTCCCAGTCAGGATCTTCATAGCTGCTGTAATTTCCCCCTTTTTGACAACCACATTTTGAGTCAACTTGAATTCCCATTCATTTCTATTGTAGACGAAACAAGTGATGGTTTTGTGCTGGAAGCATAAATAAGCAGCAGCAACACATGACTCACAATATTGAATTTTTAAAGTCAATGTTCCAGGGACTAATTATTGCTGCAGAGTAACATTTATTTCAACAGGCGTCCTGCTGTCCTCATCAGTGATTTGTCTCCCTTGTGTGGACTTGTGGAGATGAAGTGAGGAGACAAGCACGACTGGACTGCTTTCTTTCTTCAGTGGAAAAGCATCTCAACAGGGCCCACTATTGACCACATCCATCATGGGAGGGAGCGGGCCAATGTAACCCAGAGCAGGGGACCATTGTAAGCCACTTAACTATAATCACTAAATGCACCTCGGTTGCAATTAGTGCAGTGCGGGGCCACCCTGTAAGCGCTCGCTTTGCTCACAGCTCTGTGAGTTTTATTGTGCTGCACAAGAACTCTGTAATGCAAATAGCACTTGTCATACCTCAGCTTGACAATAGTGGTGTCTTCGCTCTGTGTTGGTTTCAATCAAAACAACTTTTTTAACAATTTACACCTCTTTACGTGACTATTACATTTCATTATATTATTATTCATAATGAATTGTATACTCAATATCTATGGGCGGCACTGTGGATTGACTGGTTAGCACACTGCCTCACAGTTCTGAGGACCCGGGTTCAAATCCGGCCTCGCCTGTGTGGAGTTTGCATGTTCTCCCCCTGCCTGCGTGGGTTTTCTCCGGGTACTCCGGTTTCCTCCCACATCCCAAAAACATGCAGGGTAGTTTATTTGAAAACTCTAAATTGCCCGTAGGTTTGACTATGAGTGCGAATGGTTTGTTGATATGTGCCCTGCAATTGGCTGGCAACCAGTTTAGGGTCTACCCCGCCTCTCGCCCAGAGTCAACTGGGATAGGCCCCAGCACGCCCGCGACCCTAATGAGGAGAAGCGGTGTGGAAAATGAATCAATGAATATCTATGTGACGACACTGACGATGATGATGATTTCTCAAGGTTGGAAACAGATACATATCAATATGCAACACTATTGCAAGTGTTTATATTTTCAAATGGTCACTTCTACAACATTCCTAGGAAATCACAATGTCCCATCACCTGTGAACTATTATTGGAGCAGGCCCGCAGGCAACGCATGTGATCTTTGTGAAAAGTATCGTCTAATGTAAGGTGTGTACAGTGTCAATTTGGTGTTGTTAAGTGGTAAAGAGAATGTATTATTGGTTGTGGATCAGATCGAGTTTGTGTGTGGGGGTGTGGGTAGGGGGTTATTAGTCATGTGTGATGTTGCCATTTTAAATATTGATTCTGTATTTGCGTTTCTGTTAACGTAACACTTTTTATATCTGTCCAGAGTGCACCCCACTTCTTATCCGAAGCCAGTCGGGAAATGGAGTAGAAAATGAATGGATGGAGAAAGACTTCACAGTTAAAGAGATCTGTAGTTGTGTAAATGTACAGTCCTCCGATTAGAACTCAAGAAATAAATGTTTATCTCTATCAAAATAGTCAGCAGATTAGGAGGTCAGAGTACAGAGAAAAGAAATGGATACATAGAGCGAAGGACAGTGTTGCGATGGAAAGGATGGGATAGGAAAAAAAATAAGCAAAGTGGCAAAAAAAAAAAAAGGGGGGGGGGGGCAGAGGTCGGGGTCACTAATGAAAAGTTCCCTGCTGCTCTCTTAAGTTCCCGAAGCAGTGCAGCACATGAGGCCAAGGACTGTGGGTATGCTCAATGGACCAGCTCCCTCCCTTTTCATCCCCTCACAAACATTCACATAGAGAGAAGGAGCACACTTACAAATCACATCGCAATGTAGGACGCCTTATCTCAAGCCTCATTGTCACCATGGCGACAGTTTGAACAGGCTTACTTTGAGAGTTTTTATGCTCTGACCCCTGTATGGGTGTTTTTTCAGGAACTTGGCATGAATATTGAACCAAGATAAGAGTAGAAAACGAGCCTTATAAAAAATGTCCAAATTTTACATTTTCCAACAACAAGGTCAGGCCATGATAAGAATAAAATTAGAGGTCAATTCTGGATTTGAAAAATTTCTGTGTACGGAGCCAAGACTCAAAGTACATCATTTTCTTTCTTTTTTTTTTTTTTTTTTTTTTTTTTTTTTACCTACCAGGGTTGGAGAAAACCACAATGTACACAGCTGGTAACTGCAGATGAATACCAATTTGGGTATCTTTGTGTAACTGAGTGCTTCAGTTGAACCACAGGCCCCTGTGGAACAAAGGACAGAGGAAGCCAGAGAAGAGTAATATGTGACTGGATGTGAAAAAAGAGCCAGAGAGGTGAGGGAGCGGGATTATGAGGTGCGATGGGGGCCGGACACACGCCGTTCGGGCCCACCTGGGCAAACAATAACCCCAGAGAGACCAGAGTGTGGCTCAAGTACACAATTGTCAGTGTCGGCTGGCGGCCACGTCTTAACTCCTCCGCTCCGGTTCAAGCGTTGCGCCTTTAATGACTAGAAAATGCTGGTTGCCGTGGCAACGGTTGTCCATAGTTTCATTTTCAAACTTGCGTGATGTGATTAATGTGCTATGTTCCTTTAATTGAGTCTAAACTAATTGCAGAAAAAAAACCACAAAAAAAAAACAAGGGACAAGGCCTATGGTGATGAATACAAATATTAGAATTTGAAATTGTACACCTCGTCAAAGAAGCTTGCTGGATGCCTCTTCATGGATTTGTATCAGATGAATTCAGCATGAACCGTTTAGGGACTCTGTGCCTTTTGTATCATTCAGAGCACTTCCTTGCAACCACAGAAGTGAAAGCTGAGTGCGTGTGAGTGTCCAACAGCCTCCATGTTTCTCGTACGTATGCACAGTGCTGTGCTTGAACCGAGTTTGCTGTAAAATCTCCACATGAATCAGAAAAGCTGTGGGAGAAGTGCCAACTATTCTCATGTGACTAGGTACAAAGGACAACAGCGTCTTTGTTTGAAGAGCAGCCTTATATTTGATGACGTATAGATTGAGGCTGTAATGAAAGATGGTGTGCGGAATGTTGCCGTGTTTTGTTTTCAAGGGTGATGTAAGCTGTGTTCATGCCAATATGGCACAGTGGGATGACATGTTCTCTGTGTTCAGTGACTGAGGCCAACCTGTCGCCATGATGAAAGATTTCAAGCAATATGCTGGAGCTTCTGCAGCATATGTGCAAGTGCATTTCCAATACAATATGTACGGTATACGGGTCGATGAGGCAGGGCAATTATGGTCTGTGGACAGGAATACTGAAGTTGTGTGTAGTTGTAGAGGACCATACACCTTTTAATGCTTTCTTTACAGAATTTCTCCTTTGTACTCTTTTGGGGGGTCTTCTGTGGCTTGATTTATAGCTTAATGCTCACTGGTGCCTCTCAGTTTGGCAGAACAAGTTGAACTCCACAGACAATATGACACACATAAAATAAAGCACTGAGATTAGTGCTGAAAACTCAATATCCTTGCACACTGAGATATTACATTGCATGTTTCTGTGTTGAAATGTGGCAATGTTGATTTTAGCAATAAAAGAGGAATTTCCCCACGTCTGCTGCTTGGCTGTGCCTCTTCAATGGTGATTTCAAAAGGAACCAATTTGCTCACCATAAAACACCCTTGCCCTATTGTGAATACTAACGTTTAATATTTAACCAGAATCCAACACAAGAGTAATTATTTTTCCAAACAAATTACGTCTCAAGACGAAACCGACTCGATCCGATAAACCACAGCAATACGTCCTCTGTCACAAGCAGCTATTAGTCATTTTAAATTATTTATCAAGCCAACGCTAGATAGGATTTGCTTCAGAAGCGGTTTTATGAATGCTTCTTCTCCAACACCATCTTGACAGTCTGTCCTATTCCAGAAAGGCAATTTTTATGAAAACCTGCTCTGGCATGAGAACACGTTTGCAGCTCACAAGGTAGAAAATAACATCCATCCATTCATCCATTTTCTGAGCCGCTTCTCCTCACTAGGGTCGCGGGCGTGCTGGAGCAAGCGTGCCAGCTATCATCGGGCACGAGGCGGGGTACACCCTGAACTGGTCGCCAGCCAATCGCAGTCAAATAAAAATAAGAATATGCTTACGTACTGTATATCTTTATGACAAAAGATGGATTTCACTTTTTTTTATTGCCATCTTGACTACAAATAAAAACTCTTACAATATGTTTTCATACTTCAAAGCCGAGTGCCATAATTGTCATGCACAATTTCTGGCTTGATGGGGGTTGCTGAAAATAGCCCGAGCTGTACAAGAGCTGAGCCTCGTTCAATTCTGCCACTGACAATGGAAAGGAGGAAGGTTTTTAGGGAGTGCGACAACACCCACCCTCAATTGGCGCTATGGGCTTTACACCAGCTTCTGTCAAATGAACATATTTAAAAGCACATAAAAAGAAACCACTGTAGAGAAAGAACGTTACTGTGATGGGTTAAGCAATAGATGGGAGGAGGTCATCCAAGCTAAACTTTGCCTGACTCAAATTAGCCAAAGACATACATCCAGTCAATTGCTTCAAACTATCTTTGTGTGTGTTGTTGTTGTTGTTGTGCTGAAAAGCACTGGTAGTGTGGTTGTCTATCGTGCAGACGGTGCGGGTTGATTCCCAAACCACCATTCGCACTCACATTTACACCTACAGGCAATTCAGAGTCTTCAATCAATCTACCATGCAGGAAACTTGAGACCCGGAGAAAACCCACACAGGCACGGGGAGAACATGCAAACTCCACGCAGGCGAGGCCGGGATTTGAACCCGGGTCCTCAAAACTGGGAGGCACATGTGTTTACCAGTCGGCCACTGTGCCGCCAATACAGTATTTTTATTAAAAACAAATCAATCAACCAAGTTACACTATATTAGTAAAAGTTTCCCCAAATGAAAGCTATTCAAACTAAATTGAACTACTGACACATTAAAATCGACTCTTGTGTTGGGTGATCATATAACCAGAAGAATCTTTAACAAATATTTTTCTGATATTTCAATTACATTAAATTAATATATTGTAGCTGTCTATATATAGCGAGAGATTTGTGCAGGTTTTCCCACTCATTAAAATGACAACTCTTTTCCGAAATGTATTACTATTATTATTATTATTTTTATTATTATTATTTTACATCCATACAATGACATTCCTGTAACTTCAACTTTTGGGGCTCAAATAACACAACTCTACCCTCAAAACATTACAAACTGTTATATTAAGATGTTATTATTGTAAATGTATGACTTTTTCCTCATTATTTTAATATACTGTACAGAGAGACGGCATCGATTTCCCTCATCCCAACTAAAAATGATCTTTGACAGTCGAGTCAGCTGTCCTCTCCTCTCCACTAACCCACCTTGAAAATTCCTTTTTGTATTTTAAGCATGCCTTCTCTCTATTCTTTCCTGCATACATTCCCTCCTGATGTTTAAATATTCATGCAAGTGGATGGAGGCGGTGCAATCTGGCAAGGGAAGGTGGGAAAAGAAGAGAAGCAACAAGAGCAGCACATGGCGATGGGGGGCACCCTCTTTCTAGAAGCTCCCTTCAGATGGATGGCGGGTATCCTGGAATGGCGGCGAGAGGGTCAGCAGGACGCCATATGATTTATTTAGACCCGAGAGCGCCGGTGCCAGTCAGCGACTGATGACAGCCAACCCGCCTGCGCTTGATTCCAGCGAGGCAAGACAAACAAGAGAAATTTCACCCAACCAAACGGTGATTTTCAACCTAAAATAAAAAGAACATTTTCAGTCTTTTGTTTTTTTTGTGTGTGTTCGTTTTTCTTTGCTAGACAATGTCAGGTTTCCGTTCACAGAACGGTGTAAAGCCTTTTCCGACACCTTGCATGGCTGAACGAGGTCACATTGGTGTGAGGTGAGCGAGCCGCGCACTCCTCAGGCCCCTGTGGGCGGCTCGCTGAGTTTTATCAAGGAGACTTTATTTCCTTCGGCCTAATGACCTGGGCAATGTATGAAAATTGAACTGGGAGGGAGAACAAAGACGAGCAGCGTGGAGGGAACAATGTGGTGAAACTGACAGAGCTCTGGTTAATGGCTATGCTGTTTAGTGGTTGCGTCAAGGTGGCAAAAGTTCCCATTTTCTCTTCAACGGAAGAAATTCTTTATTTATTTTAAATGATTATTATTTGGCTTGAACGACTGCCAGAAGCCGACAACTGTGTCGGTTTTGTTTCATATGCTTTACTACTGGTAGTTAATTAGCTTAGCTGCGACATGTCTCCTGCTTGCTGGTTGATCCGTGGAGACGCATGCAATAGTTGCCCAGAGGCACATTAGAAATGAAAGAGGTTATTAGGATTCTGTCATGCAACTAAGGTGTTATGACTGTCATGAAGAAAGCGCAGCGGTGAATACAGCAAGACTTAATGATCATTTCAGCGGTCTTAAGGTTGTATGCAAGTTAGCAGTGGCAACCTGGGGGCAGTGCCCCAGAGCCAGGAGACAGACCTAATATGTATTTTATGTACTACAATATGCATTTTATATTCAATACAGAGTAGCGATTCAATTACAGACTGAGTTGGGAAGACCATAGCGGGCATAACTAGCAAGTGGGGCACAAAGCCAAGCCTGGTGCCAGCCGAGCCATGGCTTAAATTATTGGGGCAGTCAATCGATGATTTTTTCAAAATCAGATTAATCACACTTTGAATCCAGGAATTTTGATTAATCGTGATTAATCCCAGGCACCAAATGTAACACACATAGTACCACATTTTTGCTTTGAGATGGTATTTTAAACTAAAAAAGAGAGTATAGCGCTGCACTATTGTGCAAATTACCTTTGTTTTATCCGAAGTCCCATCGGGGTGACTTTTAAAGCAAGATTTGCTGCCGAGCACACCAGTCGGAGTTTCCTCACTCATCTTTGCACTAGTGTTGACCTGATCACTGATCTTATAGCAACCGACGCCGCCTTTCAGATATCCATTCGCGGTTATGATGAAGGAGCATCAATGGTCAAAATACATTGTGTGATTAATCACAGTTAATACATGATTAATGCGATAATTTATTTGTGACTAATCATGACTTAAGGCTTTAACTTTGACAGTCTTGAGTTATTATAGATAATTTGTAATATTAAACGTTAAATATCATATTGGAATGAAAGTAACCCTTTTTCATAAGCCCAAGGTGTCAGTATACGTCTATACAATCTGACAAATTGTAGTAATTTTCCTTGTACCTATGCATCATACGCACCCTCAATTTGTAATATTATACACGAGAAACACGCTCCTCGCTCAAAGCTCATCTGCATAAGTAATATTGTGCCGTTTACTGGTGGGAAAAGGGAGCATACTTCCAGGTACGGGAAAGGATTGCAAAACAACGACCTCCCAACACAGCTGCACTTCTGTCACTCTGCTGTCTCCTGCCCGCTTCACCTTCCTCAGATTCTTCTCCTAAACAGTGTCTGCAACTTCAACAGCATCACTGCCTCTCTGTGCCTTTCTTAGTTCATCAGGAGCGATCCCATCCTGACGCTTAACTAGCTTTGGCACATGTACACATCAACAGACGCTTCGCAGAGCAGGGACTACTAACATGCAGCCTCCTGCATTAAGATGCCCCTCAGTGCTTCTTGACGTGGTGGCAGAGTCAATGTGCCGGAAAGTCTGCACTGCCTGCGTGCTTTGCTAGCGGCAGGCAGATAGACAGGTGGGGCTGAGGCTCCTCTTACCATGCACCGCCTCAATCTCTGATGGAGATATACAGAGTTCAGCAGTTATTAAGGCTGCAACATAAGCCTTGCGGTTGTCAAAAATCCTACGGTAGCATCAGTCCCATTCGTCTTTGCCAGTACAAAGTACTGTGAATATATGAGGAAATAGAATTTAATCATGGATAGAGAAAATCTGGCAGTCTAGCTTGTCAAAGCGCATCTTGAGACTGTGCCTACACAAACATATTTTAATGAATGTAGATTTATATGCATTATGGCCTTTTGTTCACACGCAAACTCTTTTTAGGTCATCCTAATACCTCTGGCGAGGACAAAAGCTTTCTCAAAGCATTTGCCTCTCTTGTATGATGTCACAGTGCGCATACTGTAATTCCATATAAAATCTTGTGTTGTTTTGAGTTCATTTTCAGCTGTGATGTCCAGGACAAAATACACTTCATCTTGAGATTTTTGTTTTGACATATCTGCAAATCATTACAGCGAAACCTCCTGAATCAAGCACAAGCCATTCCCTGACGCTGGTTGACCTCCTTTTTTCTACAAGCTCAATTCCAATGAAGTTGGGACGTTGTGTTAAACATAAATAAAAACAGAAAACAATGATCTGCAAATCATGTTCAACCTATATTTAATTAAATAAACTACAAAGACAAGATATTTAATGTTCAAACTGATAAACTTTATTTTAGCAAATAATCATTAACTTGGAATTTTATGGCTGCAACACGTTCCAAAAAAGCTGGGACAGGTGGAAAAAAAGACTGAGAAAGTTGATCAAACACCTGTTTGGAACATCCCACAGGTGAACGGGCTAATTGGGAACGGGTGGGTGCCATGATTGGGTAGAAAAGGAGCTTCCCTGAATTGCTCAGTCATTCACAAGCAAAGATGGGGCGAGGTTCAACTCTTTGTGAACAAGTGCGGGAGAAAATAGTCGAACAGTTTAAGGACAATGTTCCTCAACGTACAATTGCAAGGAATTTAGGGATTTCATCATCTACGGTACATAATATCATCAAAAGGTTCAGAGAATCTGGAGAAATCACTGTATGTAAGCGGCAAGGCCGAAAACCCATATTAAATGCCCGTGACCTTCGATCCCTCAGGCGGCACTGCATCAAAAACCAACATCAATGTGTAAAAGATATCACCACATGGGCTCAGGAACACTTCAGAAAACCAATGTCAGTAAATACAGTTCGGCGCTACATCCATAAGTGCAACTTGAAACTCTACTATGCAAAGCAAAAGCCATTTATCAAAAACACCCAGAAACGCCGGTGGCTTCTCTGGGCCCGAGCTCATCGAAGATGGACTGATGTGAAGTGGAAAAGTCTTCTGTGGTCCGACGAGCCCACATTTCAAATTGTTTTTGGAAATTTTGGACGTCGTGCCGGGCCAAAGAGGCAAAGAACCATCCGGACTGTTATGGACGCAAAGTTCAAAAGCCAGCATCTATGATGGTATGGGGCTGTGATAGTGCCAATGGCATGGGTAACTTACACATCTGTGAAGGCACCATTAATGCTAAAAGGTACATACAGGTTTTGGAGAAATATATGCTGCCATCCAAGCAACGTCTTTTTCATGGACGCCCCTGCTTATTTCAGCAAGACAATGCCAAACCACATTCTGCACGTGTTACAACAGCGTGGCTTCGTAGTAAAAGAGTGCGGGTACTAGACTGGCCTGCCTGCAGTCCAGACCTGTTTCTCATTGAAAATGTGTGGCGCATTATGAACCGCAAAATACGACAACGGAGACCCCGAACTGTTGAACAGCTGAAGCTGTACATCAAGCAAGAATGGGAAAGAATTCCACCTACAAAGCTTCAACAATTAGTGTCCTCAGTTCCCAAACCTTTATTGAATGTTGTTAAAAGAAAATGTGATGTAACACATGACCCCGTCCCAGCTTTTTTGGAACCTGTTGCAGCCATAAAATTCTAAGTTAATGATTATTTGCTAAAAACAATAAAGTTTATCAGTTCGAACATTAACTATCTTGTCTTTGTATTCGATTAAATATAGGTTGAACATGATTTGTACATCATTGCATTCTGTTTTTACTTATGCTTAACGCAACGTCCCAACTTCATTGGAATTGGGGTTGTAATTAAATATATAAGGTATATACAGTTGCACCTTGCTTTACGAGTTTTTGTTTTTTATTTTTAATAAAGAAAAATAGCAGAGTAAAAACATGATAAAATATAATAAGAATATTGTTTTCATTGTCATTGTAGCAGGTACAATGAAGAGAATGTAAAGAAATTGAAGAAACTGGTTTTATAAAGTGTGATTACTGTACGTACTGTAGTAGCCGTTGATTCGTGGGTTGAATGTGACCATTTAGGGATGTGGCTTCATGAGTGATGTCAGTAGCTGGAGTTCGGTTGACCTCATTTTGCATTTGTATGCTGGCCCTGTTCAACAAATGGCTGAAAGTGCAACTGGGACTGTGGCTCTCCTTGCCCACACGCGAGGGCATTACTGTACTTAATTGTTAGACAGAGAACAGGATGGTGTTTACGGAACAATTGTTGGACCCACTCTAAAATGAGATGACTCATATCAAGGGGTAATTCAATAAAAATAAAGGTTCATATAATTCCATCATTAAGTGGCGTCTTGAAAGTATTGCTGGAATTTATGTGCTGGCAGATGCATTAGAACACATCTTGAAGTTCTTCCAGTGCAGTAATGTGCTGTGTGTCATCTTTGTTTTCACACACGAGCTGAAATCTCGTGTGAGATTTGCCATCACACATGGAGATGGTTGAACTTGAACATTTTTGTTCCATTTTTGAGGCATATTTATTTAAAAAAATAAATAAATAATTGGGTTGAAGTCCAAATGATGGCACTTTTCAACTTTGTTTCAATCTCAATCTCTTATTTACTGACAAAGCTTTACAATAAGAGGCCAAAGCGCCGCCTGTTGCTACAGAATCCACCTGACAGCCTGTGAATACATTTTCACCTGGGCAGAAAATTATTTATTTATTTTGCCAAATATGCATACATGTAGATATACACTGAGAGCGCAACAGGCTATGTCAATTATTGGCAATGACAGCGGGTCCTTACAATTGAAACTGACTTGGTTTCATTTCACCTCAAACTGATGTCACAGAACATGTGTATGTACCCAAATGTGCAGTATGAAAACCTGCATAACTGTATGAATGTACATAATTGATAATTACAGTTATAGAGTTAGTTGTATAATTCATTCATTCATTCGTTTTCCGTACCGGTTATTCTCACTAGGGTTGCAGGCGTGCTGGAGCCTATCCCAGCTGACTCTGGGCGAGAGGCAGAGTACATCCAATTTAGAGTCTTCGATTAACCTACCATGCATGTTTTGGGGATGTGAGAGGAAACCAGAGTACCTGGGGAAAACCCATGCAAGCACGGGGAGAACATACAAACTGCACACATTTGAACCCGGGTCCTCAGAACTGTGAGGCAGATGTGCTAACCAGTCGTCCACCGTGCTGATAGTTGTATAATTATGAGTTGCAATTACAGATCAAACTGCTCTGTTTTGCACAAGAACAACAGACTGTGAGTGATTTAAACATCACCAAGAATAATCAAAGGCTATATTTGCTTCATAGTTAATGTTTGTTTTGGGTAGAATGCAATTTTGTCTGATACCCTGACAATTTCCTGTGACTCTGAATAATCCGCACACCTCCTAGACTCAGATATACTTTGCAAGATTAATTGCTAGAAAAATGTGCCGAGTCCATGGTTGAAATCATGGAGACAGATCTCTGAAAACCTAAAATTTCAGATAAAAGCCCAGTAACAAAGCACATCTTCGCCACTAATTGACAAACTGCAGTATGTCTCCCTTCTTCATCAGCTGCCACTACAAGACCAGCTTCCTTCACAGGCCTTTTGCCTGATGAGGTGTACCGGACATAGACAACTGAGACGAGAAAATAATCAGTTTACGTGGAGAGGTGTAAGCTTGATGAGAAGGCTTGCCTGTTGCGTCATTAGCTATAAGCAGATAGAGGACAAGAGGTACAGTAGCTACCGGAGCAGGATTGGGTCACCAGATGAAGTAGCTAGGATTTAGCTCAGTGGGTCAAAAATATTACAAACACCTCTCAGTATGATACAGCGCCGTTCTACACTGCTTCAAACTATCAGCAATAATGAACATATTGTTCAAATAATATATTCTTGTCAATCAAAACTGATAATGATGATCTCGTTTCCCAATAAGTGGCTGAAGCAAATCCCAAATTTCAGGTAATATTACAGTTTCATCAGCACCACAACTCTGCATTAATGAGGCACTGAAGCAAACAAAACCGAAACTCGAAGGACCCGAGAGCTGCTCTCGTAAATAGCAAGCTTGAATTCTGCTTTTTTTTATTTGCATAAGTCAACGTTGTGGAAAATCCATAACTCCTTTGTTAAGGGTCTTTCAGTGTGTACGTGAACATAAACAAGCACAGTCCATGTATGACATATAAAGTACAAACATCTGTGACTGACTGGTATACAAATCTCAGCAAATGGATGTAAAGAAAACAGTCATAACAGCTCCGAGAGTGCAATATCTATAACGGGCTTGAATGTAATATTGCTTTCGTATCAACTACGAGACAACCGAAATTGGAGAAAAATGCAAATATGCTGCGCCCACAATTCCTCTAAACCATTATCCCACACTTATATAACTTCACCACATCAATCCAAAAGAGCGTTTGGCAGAAGAAAAAAAAATAAAATAAAATAAAACAATGCACAAGGTCATATTTAATTCCACTGGTCTCAAAAGGATGAAAGAGGAATGTTTTGGCTAATGTGGGAGAAATGAAGTAACACAAAACCAGTCTGAGCTGCCAAATGACAGCCGTGTGTAGTCAGCAACCTGTAAGGGAACCAGCAACTATCCTGTGATCATCTCATCTCAAGCCATCAAAGACTATTAAAGCTCTGATCTGAACCTTTGAACACCCTGTGAAATGTACCCGAAGCTAAAGTGTTTCCTGCCTAAACTTCATGTGATGCACTGACCATCTCCCATTAGATCACGCCTGAACTAAAGACTGGACTCAGTCATCAGAATCAATCAGATACTCCTGTTTTGGACCCGGTGTATTGTATAAAGTAGAGGGGCTTTCAAGAGTGACTAAAGAACACCCGAAAAAAAGTACATTCACATCACATGAACGTCAGAGGCATTGATCTGGTTTTTAGTGTCGAATTTTCTGGTTTTCCTTCCCGTCTGCTACTTTCCAAAGAAGAAATGAAAGTATGATCCTGCGCCTCTCATCACTCACAAAAACAGGTTAAGGCTTCATTATTGACCTCCAGTGACTAGCTCCAGTGAGACAACAAATCAAACTACGTACATTCGTATTTTGTGTGGTATATATAGTCATTTAGCCTCTTAGTACTGGACTTTCTCCAGTGCAACAGAACCTTGAAGAAAGCCATTTCCAGAACAGTGATGAATTGAGAAAGGAGGATGATATTTGTGGACTGCTAGCGAAGGTGCATTGAGTAGAGTAGTGATTCGCAACCTGCGTGCAGTGGCGTTCATCTATCAATCGATGTCATCGACATATAGTGACAATCAATTGCTTTTACGCGGGATGGCAGCTAACCCGTGTATCCACATTTTGAGACATTTTTATCTGGTGGTGTACAGTGAGATTTATTCTCTTGTAAAAGATGTGCCTTTGCTCAATAAAGGTTGGGAAACATTGCAGTAGAGACACCAGGTCTTGTCAGAAACGTAGCGACAAACTATAAACGGAAAAACAAAAAAGTTCAGTAAGACATATGTATTCAAAAAAATGAAAATAACCCCAAACAATCGAAAGAATGAGTTGTACCTTGACAGTTACAAAACGACCACCTGGCATGTGCCTGTGGGTTATGTGTTTTGAGTAGGCATATTCGTAAAATACGTGAAGTATACAGTACTGTCGCTCTGACACATCTGCTATTTCCTTAGCTTCAGCTCCGACACGAGGCCGGATCCCCGAGCACAGCTCAAGTGTCTCTTTGGGTGAGCATTAATGATTCCTGGCCGCTGCCTCAGCTCAAAGCTAAACACGTTTTTGCTTTGGTTAAAAGGGAGATGTGAGAGGTACAAGAAAAAAACAGATCTTCCCAGGGAGTCATCTGGTTCTAATGCAGGGCCCACTGGTGTGGATTTCAGGCACATAATACAGGAGAACTTGGGCTGACCCCCCCTCATCTTTATCTCGGGGGAAATGGGAGCCCACCATGGTGAAGGGACTGAAGGTCCAAAGGGATACTGGGCAGTGGAGAGCAGTGCGGGGAATACCGGCCCCTCCTGGGTAGCTTCCATGATTGGTGCCCGTTTTCAATGAGGGGATCACGTTGTGAAATCTTAACCTGGCTATAAAACATAAGTATGTCGCTATAACGTCAAATGTGATCACCACAATTTTGTTTATAACAGAAATTGCTTCATTTGAACCACGTACATGCACGCACACACACGCACGGACACATACACACACACCCCATGTGTGACCATTGCGCATCAACATCCCCATCGCATAAGGGAAGAGATGAACAACTTCAAAAACAAAAGCACAATGAGGGATGGGAGGATTTCAGCTGCAACAACTACTGTGAATGGCCTACAAATCTGCTTTTCTTTGAAAACATTCCCATCAACGCAAGGATAATTCTAACAAGATTCAGAGGTCCAACTATTGCTCCAATAAAAAGATCAGGAGCAACCTGTGGAACATTAATAGAATGTTATGAACTCGTACCTGTAGTATCTGGACTGTAGATAAGTGGAGCAGACAGCTTTGGACACATGGCTAGCTGAGCCAAAGTCAATGACTTTGACTCTATAGGGCTGCCGAGATGGATCTACAAGCATGATGTTTTCCGGCTTCAGATCAGCGTGGATCAGACCCAGACTCTTCAGCTTCATCAGCGC
The DNA here is from genome assembly GCF_024500385.1 of Phyllopteryx taeniolatus. NCBI lineage: Eukaryota > Metazoa > Chordata > Actinopteri > Syngnathiformes > Syngnathidae > Phyllopteryx > Phyllopteryx taeniolatus. Next base: position 8,102,099 of record NC_084506.1, read on the forward strand.
TGTAGCCACCTGCTGCAACACGGGTCTGATGTATTTAAGCGGCAGCGGGCTGAACTTGTTCTGCTTCAGGAAGTCGTACAGGTTCTGCTCCAGCATCTCAAACACCAGGCACGTGTGGTTCTTATGCTGGAAGCACTCGTAGGCCCTCACAAAGTTGAAATCATCTGCACTCTCCGTGCTGAGACGCGCCAGGATGCTGACCTCGATCTGACCCTGCCGTGCGTACGACGGGTGGTTTTTTAGAATCTTGATTGCCACAATCTCATTGGTGCCCCTCTTCCAGCACTTAACAACCTGCCCGAATGTTCCTCGTCCCAAGAATTCCAGCACTTCATACGTGTTTGTCATGGAGCAGAGCACCTCATGCTGCACCAGTTGGTAGTCCCCCTCATTGTTGGAGCCGCTGTTCTTCGATGTTGCCGTAGACCCAGCGGTGGCCACTGTAGCCACCGTGGCGCCACTGGCTGCGCCGTTTTGGATCATCAGTGGACCGTGCTCCTCTATTATCTGCACACTGCTGTTGTTGTCAAGCTCTTCACTCTTGCGTTTAAGCCCACATCGTTGGTAGGTGTCCAGGAGACTGACTGTGCTGCGGCGAGTCAGATTGTGAACCCCGACACCGCTGCCACCGCCACCCCCTCCGCTGCCGTTACTGCCTCCACCTCCGCTGCCCAGCAAAGACCCTAAACCCCCCGAAGTGCTACTGGCTGAGGCGACCACAATGTGGCCCGCACTTGCTGGGAAGATGAGCGCCTGCTCGTACGGCAAGGTGGAGCCGGCTACCTGCAGAGAGCTGTTAATTCCGAGGGGGCCGCTCACGGCCGACACGTTCTTGCTGTTGTGGCTGTAGACTTTGCTGTGCGTGCCGTACCCTGTCATATCCCAGTTGCAACTCTGCTCCACCTTCAGTTTCTTCACGCTAAAGAAGGCACTTGACTGAAGAGTGTGAGGGGAGAACACTTGCACTTGCGAGGCCATACCTGTGACAAGAGGGCACAAGAGGGGAGGGGCAAAGAAGGGAAAATGAGAGGTTAGGAATTTCAGAGTCCATGAAACATGAGTGGTAGCTTGAAGCTTTAAATAAAGACAGCTTGGGTCAGAGCAGGTCATTAAAACACCAAGCGTATATGTAGACGCATCAGCATGTTAACATCATTAATAACACACTAAAGGCAAGTATTAAATATCCTTTGAAAAAAGGTTTTACCATGCTCTTTTACAATATTTACTTCTAGAAAACCTGCCATGAAGCACATGCAAATATACTTTTATTGGAAAGTAGACAAGCAGGTTAGCAAGTGTATTGTTTGGTAAAAGTCATTTTGAGGAAGTGTTGTTTCTCCTCTCCAGAAAGCCAATAAAGTGGATGTAAACCAAAAAGAACCTTTCAAAAGGAGAAACAACATAGACTCAGAGACACAAACATGGACAGTTCAACAAAAACCTCCCAAGGAATGATTGCAATTTCCTTCTGTACTACAAAACCCAGTCGCTGCATTTATTAGGAGGCAATAACTCACTTCGGGGGGAAAGACATTTTTGTTCAGAAAGCTATAAGAACAGCAAAAGGGAACTGAACTCTCTCATCCACAGATCCTGCAGACAGCAAAACAAAAGCAAATCTGCACAACTGTGCACTTAACTCTTGGGAACAAAATGCCTTAGAGTAAGCAAAAGCCTCTCCAAGCAAACAACTGCCCAAAAATAGTCACTTCTTTATCTCCCTCCTTTGCAAACAGGCTTGTTTGTGGCATTGAAATGATTATCACAGCACAGAGAAGATTATATGCAGCTTGTAGTTATGCTTTGCACTTTCCAGTAAGCTATATAGGTGGACTCTAAACAAAGTAAGAGCTTCCACCTGGTTATGCTCACATACACACATTACGTTTCATTACTGATTAACTGATGCCTGATTGTAACTCTTTATAAAGGCAAGGAACCATACTCGGTCACTCAAATTCAGCCCACCCACATCACTATAAGGTAGTTGAATATGTTCGTCCTTCCAATGAGCGATGAAAGTAACATGGTAATAAAAGCAGTTATATGATACAATGTTTGTAAATATAATGAAAATATTTTTTTTAAAGTCACTAGAGTAGACAAAGTCTTGTAAAGTGCTACACTAAGTTTTAATAAGTAAACGTTCAAATATCTAACCAGAAAATGTAATTTCCATCCAGGAGCACAAAGTGTTGTTTTACTTCATCATTTGAAAGCTGGAACATGCTGTACATTCTTATGACATTAGGGGAAAGCATGCATATTTCTATAATCTATTATGTGAACAGGAAGCAGAAGGCACGGGTAAATGCCTCGTCACTTTGTCCTGAGTGGTGATCATGATTAGTTCTGTAAAAACGCTACTGGCTCTCTATTATACATTGCTGGATTTGTATTTTAAACAAACTCTTCCTGTTCCATTTTTGTCTCCCCTTCGGCTTTGCACGGACGTTGCCGCTATCTCTACAGTCATCTGGTCCTAGGCCTAATGCTGTAGGATTGGAACTGTAGTGCACATTACAGGGTTTACAGTAAGCCTGATAAGTGCTACGGCTCACGTAGCACCTCCAAGTGTCCTACATTAGATACTAAAGCTTTTTATATTAATGTTTCTACATGATCATCAGGGTGTATTTTTTGTTCCACCTAACACTGACAGGTCTGCAGGTACGGATTGGCCAGAGAGGTAATGAAGAACATCCGTGAGGCTATTAGGGGCAAGGCTCTGTGCTAATCACATAAGCTCGGTAGGCCAGATGTCACTTCTTGTATTACCAAATCCTATGCCTGTACTTTTCTCTAAATATAATTTGAATGATGGGTTGCATCACTGAGTGGCGTCAACAGAGTGTGACTGAAAGCCAGACAGGATAATCACAAGCACGGACACTAAGATGGCTGGAAGGACACAGAGATAGCCAGTACTCATTCTTGAAAACTCCAGCATATCAACTAGCGTAATGAGGGAAGTGTTTTAGCGTTAAAGGGGCTCTCTGATCACAGTTACTCAGATGCAAAACTGCGGTCAAGGGGTTCACTTGATATTGGCTGCATAGTGCAATGATCTGAAGGCCACACGTTCCCTAAAACTGGTTAAACCCCGGAATTAGGAGTGGATGTTTAGAAATATGGACTAAAAGCGGGCTGCCTTGTTATGAACGTGCGTCCAACTGCTTTTTTGTTTTTTGTTTTGCCATGAATGTAAAAGTACGAACAAAAGTGCAGTGTTGAGGCTTGTGGAGCACAAATAATTAATTAAATGAATCTACATTAAGAGGTCATATGGCTGGAACGTTATCTCATGACAACACACACACAAGCAACAATGTGACTAATTATACATTATTATTAAGCACAGCTCGTGAAAATTTCAGACACGGTCATGACTTTTGAATTTGAACCATGATGCTGTCAGAAGTAACCTTTGCTTAAAAATGTATTATAACAGCTACTGAACTTCTACCTTGTAAGACTGTAAAGGCCCTTTGCGACACATTGACAGAGTTTAAATGCCTTCGGGAGCCAAGATTTTCCATTAAGCATACCTAACTGAACAGACTGCAATTAAGGATTCCTGAGACTCATTTTCCACTGTGCTGAGGCAACATGTTGAAATGGTAATAGTCAATGTTTTCAGAAAGATTACGTCTCTGTCAGAGGGTTGTTAATCTTCTTTTTGGGAGGATCAGGGCTACATACCATGCGAGGGACAGCCTGAATACGAGAGGAGATCAGAACGTGAAGTGGTTCTGACATTTTATCCTGTGACCTGCTTCTGTTTGCACACTTTTATTAAATGTGTCATTTCTACTCCAGCTGATGAAAAACCATGTAAAAATACAAAATTCTACTCTACTACAAAGAGACTCTTTCTTTCACCAGCCCAGAGTTTTGTTTGAGAGGATGGAAACCCGTTTTTCATTGGTTTGTGGTTAAATCTCTAATCGTTCAGTGTAAATATGAGCCAAGCAGCAAATGTTCCATGCTCAGCCTGCACCGTATTGGATAGGTGCAAAAGGAGACAATAGCCATCGCCTAGGAGATTATCCACAGACAGCATTCATGTAGAGATGGCGACTGCATATATTTGGACTACTTGTGGAGCTCGCCAGTGTCCGTGTGGGGGAAGGAGAACTTATTAGTCAATGAATTGACTTCTTACTGGGTAGACAAAGAATTTTCTCACCAATGTTGGGTGTATGCATGCCACTTCTCCTCTCCTTGATGGCATATAGTAGCATAGTAGCGCTGTGCGATAGTACGATATATAGTAGTGTGATTAAAAAAACACAAAAAAAACATCATCCTTGTGCCTCACTCTCCAGGCATGACTGATCGATTTAAGATCAACCCAACTGTTCCACGAATGTAACAGTTAAGCATGGGTTGATTGGTCATGGTTGGAAAGTGGGGATGACGTGCGAAAGAGGCACCACTGTTCGCTGTTCAGTTGTGAGCTGAGTTAAATAAATGGAATCTGTGCAGTGTGCCCACACTCCAAGATAGAATGAGTTTGTGAGTTTTTGTGTGAAGAGACCCCACAACAACAGAGTATTAACTCATTCACTGCCATTGACGGCTGTTGAATTCAAAGATCCATGTTAACATGGAGGCCTGCCAGTGTTAAGAATGAATGAAGGTTAATGTAACTGCAGCAACCCTGCTACTTGGCGGTCGCATTTTTATATCACCCACAAACAATCCTTTACGGCACTGCAAGGGGAGCATGGATAAACAGCAACGTATAGTACATTACATTACAATGTATTATTTGACACCCTTCTGTAGAGGTACCTAACAAATTGGTACGTTATGATACTGTAGAGGTAGGACTGAGCTAAATAATGTGCTTTTGCTTGGATAGTTAAAAGGGATAACTAAAAAAAAAAAAACAAGAAAGTGGATTGAAATATGATGTTTCAGGAATATGTCTACAGTGTCCTGTTCCAATTCTCTCCAATTTCATGATGGGTTACAATGCTCCACACTGGTATGACGCCACGTTATTTAAGTAGCTGATAAAAAGATCGCCATTCCTTCATTAACTGTACTGCAACACACTGAAGTGTTCATTCATTCATGGCTCTGAGAAATTACTCTTCTTAACTGTTTCAATACGAGTACAGTATAGTATAGTATCTATACAGTAGATAAATAGAAAAAAAAAAGGTGTGCTATACCCAATTCCTTGAATTTGAAACCCTCATCTTGCCCATATACAGTATTTTGGACAATTCATTCAACTTTTCGGGGAACAGATTGGAAGGCCCATTTCTGTTCTAACATGACTATGCATAAATAACGAATGATAAAGGCATGGTCGGGTGAGTTTGGTGTGGAAGAATCCCAAACAGCTTTGAAATGAAATTTTAACAGACTGTGAGCTAGGCCAAATGTCGCAGATGTTCTTCTCTATGAATGGGAAAAAAGAATACCACAGACACACTGTTTCAGAAAGTTTTCCTGTAGTAGCAGAAGCTGTCATACATATTTGCAAAGGTGGAGCAACTCCATATTTTCTTGTATTTTGGACTAATGTTTTCACTCATAAGTTTACCTGACATAGTGTCTATAGGGCTATCTGTACAGTATTTTCAACCAGTGTAATATGTTAAATTGAAGGCTGATCATTTGCATGTTTTGACTTCTTATACTCCATTGTTTCAACAGCAATAAACCACCGGTAGTAATGGTAGTGACGGCCACGGTAACAACTTTTGAGGGCTCAAAAGACTCGTGAAATAAATTCTGTGGAGGATCATACTGTCCATATAGAGCAGTGTAGTCTTGTGGCGAGGTGCTGAAGCCTGACGCTGCACAGGCACTCGCACTCGCCCGTGGATATTATTGACCATCCTGTTTGCTTTTTTAGCCCTCTCATCTCTTGCTTATTTATAGAGCAATGCATCACACAAGCTTGCAGGAAGATACTGACATGTAGGCCGCTGCTCCATCAGGCCTGGCAAGTTCCCTCATCTCTCTAAAAATCCACATAAAAGAGAGCAGATTCATCTCGCAAAATGACACCCGGCAAAGCAATTATCAGTGTTGTCGGACAAATGTAAACGGCTCGTAAATCAGCTGAATACTTGCAATAACTGTGACGGTCGACTCAAGCCAAAAATATGCCGTGTGCGCAACAAATGATTACAAGTTATTGTAGTTTTTTTTTTTTTCTTTTTTTTTTTTTACAACACAACAGTTGTAAAGCAGAATCTCACACACACTAAGAACACAAACACACATCCTACGGCATACAATTTTAGGGTGTTGCTTAGCCATGTTAACTCTGCCTGACAAATGTGGCAAGATAAGGGCAATTCAATTCTTTTTAGTGTGCCCATAAAATGCCTATTGTGAGGGAAAACATTTGACTTGTTTATACTGCAAGGTCAGCCTCACCAGGCACGCAACCAATGGTTGCAGAGCTGGTTGCTCTGCTTCAGCTGGATTTCTTATTAATCAGATCACGAGTGTCACAAGTGTACAAAGAACAGCGCTTCTCTTATTCTTTATTCTTCTTTATTCTCACAGAGAGAATAAAATAAAAAATAAAGGAAAGAAGGAAAGAGAATTGAGGAAATGTATCATTGAACAAAAAAAAAATTTTTAAATTGGGAGGTACATGTCTGTTTGTTCATGTCTCTGCACCACCTTCTGTTTCATGGAAGATGACATAAAATATTATAAGCAGACAAAAGGGACTATACTATTTTTGGTTCTGGGTTGGGGGGGGGGGGGGACACACAGCTTTTTCGTTTATCCATTTAGGACTTTCAGACTCATGGAGAAGGATGTAACATGTGAGGAATGGTACGAATAGGACTCTAACATTTGCATTGTGAGGTGGGCGGAAAAATGCCATTGTGACTAAAATGATGAAAAGAGGAAAGAAATTCCTCAAGTCGTGTTTGAATCCGGGTTTGTACCAGAATGCGATCAATTCTGCTTCGGTACATTGCGCCAAACCTTCACAATGTTTCATGGAAATTGGTTGTGTGTTTTTTGCAACTAACAAAGGGTAATCAAAACAATACCTCTTGCTCTCACAATTTTATGCTTGGTGGAGGTAATAAATGCTGTTAGTGCAGCAACAGAAACAAAGATATCGGCCTAAAAAGGTAAGCAGCAAGCTATAAACATACTGTGATTAAACATATACTGTATAAAATGCACACGCTCACTTAAGACTCGCTCACAACAACACCGAGCCTCACTGCAAACGTTAAATGGTGCCCAGTCTTAATTACGGTGGCGTATTGAGCCTCGCAGGGGTTCACACCTGATAAGCAGCCACGCATAAACACTTATCTTGAACAAACCGCGAGGAACAACTCCCTATAACCCACATCCTCTCAGGATCAACAATGACAGCTGGACACTGCACAGAAAAGACGTCAACACGTGGGAAGGCCATGAGAGAAAGATCTGAACGAGTACATCGTGGGTGAAAGCAAACAATGGAAAAAGTGCATTGAAAAGGGGTGTTATGTGTCGCGTTATAGCCACTGACAGATATATGAGGTTTGATTGTGAAAGTGAACACATGTGGCCGTGGGTAGGCTACGGCAAGCCAAGGTTTCAGAAGGACAGCTTTTCAGGAAGTGAAGGACAAAAGGCAATGACACGCAAACAACGTGACTTATAATGATGCTGATAGTCTCACAAGGACACAAACAACTGGGGCCATTTTCCCCCCAGTTATCTTTTTTGTATATAGGATGAATTGCCCACAGCAGGACGAGATGGGGACAAGAAGCTTACAGTGAGGGAACCGAAGTATGTTAGCTTTTTTGTGCCCTGTTATTCATACAAGCATTCATAACTACACATCAAGTTTAGGGGATAACCCTGCTGTAGTGATCGACTTGTTAAATTAGACATTAGTTTTTGAATGGAAATTGAAATTGCCGGTGGCAACGTGTGATAGTTATACAGTGGGAGGAATTTTTTAAAATGAACAAAACAGCAATGATGGAAGGAAAAGACAGAATTAAAAACACAGACAATTATAGGATTAAATCACAAACCTTTTTTTTTTTTTTTACTTTTGCGAGTTTTTTGTTCCCTTGATTGCATTGCTATAATTCAGCAGCATTGCATTTCAGTGAACTGTGGGCAGTCGGAACAGTATTATGGGCTAACAAATAACATTAAAAAAAAAGAACAAAACAACAAAACAGGTCATGACTGCTTGAGTAATCTTTCACCTGTTAAGTGGTGATAAACTAAAGAGGAACAACAAAAGGTAATGATGAATGAGGGGGGAAAAGATCTCTTAAAGTGGTAATTAAAGACGGGTAAGGTTTGCTCAACAGTCTAAATATTAACAACAACAGTTATTAAGTACATTTTATAAAACACTTAAAACATTACCGCGTTCAAATTATGATAATTTACTATATCGCCATCCATCCATTTTCTATACCGCTTGCACTTATCAGGGTCGTGGAGGGGCTTGAGCCTATCCCATCTGACTTGGGACATGATGCAGGGTACACACGGGACTGGTGGCCAGTCAAACCCGGGCCACATAGACCGTAGACAAATCTCACATTCACACCTGCGGACAATTTAGCGCCTTCAATGAACCCAACATGCATTGTTAATGAAATGTGGGAGGGGGTGTGAAGTACCTGGAGAAAACCCACGCAATCACAGGGAAACATGCCAACGCCACATAGGAAGGTTGGAGTCGAGATTCAAACCCAGAACCCAGAAGAGTGAGGCAGAAGTGCCAACCACAAATTCCTCATGCTGCCTCCACTGCATTTCACTTCTTTCAAATCACAATAATTACAGTGGAAAGTCAGATGTCCCTCAGGTCATATCAATTGGAATTCAACCTAAATTTAGGGGAAAAGTCGCACACACAAAAAAATAAAATCGATAAAAATCATGTCTGACCTCAAATGAGACAATATGTTGTGAGACATCAGATCAGTAAGCACCTAAAAGGATTAACTCCACAGGTGCTTTGCTTTTCTGTTTTTTGTTTTTTGTGCATATCTGTGATTGCACCCAAAAAAAAAGGTAACCAGTGAGGACATCTGACGGCAGCAACGAAACAATGTCTGTAAACGTAGAACAGTTACATTAATTTAATCACCACTATTTCCAATGGGGGAAATAGTTATTTGGAAAATGCAAGGTTGAAAATTAAAGGTTGAATTGCACCCAAGAACAAACAACAAGAGTGTTCAACATGAATATGTAACTTGCTGATGGCGAGGATAAATCGTTGCTTTCCACTTTCATATCTATCTATCTATACTCAGTGCCTGTTTTTAAGTTGCTGCTATATCAAGCAAAATACTTAATCCTATTTCAAACATATTTTCACGTTTTTATTCTATTTATTTTTGTAACAATCTGCTGAGTGCTGTTTTAACCTGTACTGCAGTAACACTGGAATTGGTCTGTCCCCACAATGGTCTGTTCTTTATTTTACAAATTATGAAACCAGTTGAAAGTGTTGAAAATAGCTTGCTGTCTTTAACGATAGAATGTTTAAAAACTCAAACAAATGGGCAATCTTTTAAAAATTCCTGGAAAATAATGGTTTTGGAGGATTCTGTCCTACAGCGGCGATATGTTTTTGTTGTTGTTATTTTTTTTATGATAAAGGGTTTCAAAAGCGGCATCACTGTCCCATGGCATTGTTTTGGATGCGTTCATAAAGTCGCAGTCTGTTGCTACATGATTATCCAGAGGCAGCTGGTATATTGCCTGTCCTGCTGGCTCACCCTCACCGCACACACCCACCTCTCCATTTGCATGCCCCTTCCAGTAGGTGAGCCAAACATCAACCCCCCCGCGTGCCTTTTCTGACAATCGTCAAAGGCGTCACGAAACTTTAAGCTTCTCGAGCACTCCTCAACGACAGTATATGTCAAAACTCTGATGCCTAAACAGCAACTACGTGCACTAAAACACCATCCCAAAACCCATACCCAAGGGGATTAATGAAAAGCCCCAGCCCTCTGGAACCTTGCAATGAACCTTGACAAGCGAGGAACCGGTCTAACCTGAACAGGAACCTTGGGGACCAGCCACACACAAGACAGGACCTTCACTTCCTGTATTTCCAAAACACAGCAAAAACATTCCGCTGAAGAAGCACATCATAGAAAGTAAGCGGGGAATCGTTGGACTGATCTGTCGCACCGTTACTTAGTTACAGCCTAAAAGCAGGACATGTTCCAGAAAAGCCATCACATGTTGGTTTTGTGAAAAATGCTGATGCTCGGAAACATAATTTACGAGCAGAGAGCCACACACCCGCCATGTGTCTCACATCAGAGCTTGTATACTTTATATGTCTCTGATGTGGTCTCTCAGGGCACCCCTCCACCTCCCCTATGCAATCAAATACAAAGCGAGGATGCTGCACATGCCTCTCCAGGCGACAAGAGTATGTGATATTTCATCAGCGGGCGTGAAGCTCTTTCCTGGGGCCCCGCTAAGACTACAAAATAGACCATTTTGGACCACGTATGTAATGAGATGTTTCATTTTGTACTCTCTGCTTCGTTATCGCAGGTACTCATCCATATGCTTGCATATTAAATTACCTTACTACGTTAATCTTGCCTCATCTTCCTCTTTTTAACCCACCCTCCTGTATTTTGGCGAAGTAAGGAAGCCCATCGTGCTATTTCCACAGCTTTTAGCAGATCATACCACACACAGACGCATGCTTGACTAACAATTCAGCCAGGCATATGTGTCCTTAATCCACTTGACAGTGCGTCGTAAACATGGCATGGACCCAGAGCACAGGCAATAAATTCAGCTTGCCGAATCAGCACTCCGATTCAGTCCGAGAATCGTACTTCTGCGGCATCGTTTTTTGGAGTCTTCATTGACAGACGGCAGCCAATGTCAGCCACCATGTATGGGAAATGCTTATGCACATATTGTATCTTTAACTCTTGTCAGGTACACAATGTATAAGAAACAAGATCCATAAGACGTTTGGACCAGTTCCTGTAGTTCTGACATCTGATCCAACACTTCCAGTTCCAAAACTGGCTAAATGGAAAGACATTTTTCTATGACTGTTAGCGTGATGAAAGGAACTTAAAGGCACATTGCAATTTAGTCACCACTAACATTCTGTGATTAACATGATATGCATTGGCCTGCTAGGTTCACTGTGGTTTAAAGTTAACTTCAGTCTTTTTTTTGTGGGTCAACGTCTTTCACAGTAAAAGGGTGGAAGCGTGTTTTGTTTGAGCAAGCAGCTGCTGCGTTTCATCAGAAAAGCACAGGAGATCTGAGTCCAGATGTAGGAAAGAGACCGGCGAAGGGAGATGATAGGGTCGACGACCCCAGTAACATCCCCCTAGACCCCACCCCCACTAACCTCTGCCAGTGCCCCGGAGGCCCATGGGCCCCAGTAGAGGGGGTTCATCTCTCCAACCCACTCCATTACAGCCATCTTTTTATTTCTGCGTACTTTTCAGCCTGTGTCACTCCCCATCTCGCTGCCCCGTTGTATCTGGGGTTGAATGGGGGGTCAATTCAAAAGGCTGTCTAGCTGAGCGGGTGGCTGGCCTCCGGCTTTGAAGTGAGGATTGGCTCGAAGCATCTTGGGTGATCCGATCCCACAAGGATGGCTCTTAGAAATGGGAATTTGGTACAGGATGGGTGTGGCTGGAAAATGCAAACAATTTCATCTTTGCAATTGGAAGTGATTTACCGTATATGTGTAAATTCAGGGCAATAAGAACCAAATACAAGTGCATCCTGGAGAAACAAGTGGAGAGTTATTTGTTTTTTTAAACAAGAATTGACATACTCGAGCTTGGCATTCCTAAGCAGATCATCAAAAGAGCTGTGAACACGTTTTAATGCTGCAGCATACTCGGGCTCAGATGAAGCAACGGCTGTTTCTGTTCCCAAATGGTGTTAAGTATACACGGAATAAATATCGAAATCTGAAAATAACAAAACATTACAGCAATGGAGCTATTCGGGTGCCCACGAGCACAAAAGCTCCAAATAGTTGAGTTAATGCTCTGTGCACTCTAATACAACTACAGAAATGAAAGATAGGTTGAAAGGGAACATTTATTTGTAATTTTTTTTTTGTCATAGAGTGACAATAACTACCAAATTAGTTAGTTAATAATGATAAGAAATGAAATGCAAAGATATCATTCACTTGGTTGCAAATGCAGTTTCTTTGTACCTCAACATTGCAGTGGTGGCGAACTGTTTGTAACGGTTACTCTTGGGACATGAGGTTTTTGGACTGTTTTGACATTTTAAAAATGCAACTTAAAATTTTAAGTCACAGAAGTCTTACAGTATGTTTTAAAAGCCCATTGTGCCAAAATTGCTTATTCGTGCCAATAGAAAAAGAAACCAGATCATGCACAATAATTTTAAAACAGAACACAAGATTTAAAACATGAGTAGCAATTGGATAGAACCGATTGGCTCCGTGTGTCTGTGCGATCATAGACAAAGTTTGACTCCTAGCCCGCTGACACTATTGACAGACCCGACTGCTGTCTGTTGCTTTCTGCTTGGCCTCCTGGCTTTCGGCAGTGATGGGACTCAATGCTCGTTTGAGCTTTGAAGTTCTTTGGTTATTAGCCAAGCATGGCGTTGTACCTGCAGCCATCTGTGAAGAGCAGCCCTCCCCTTGCGCTTCCTTCCGTACTCGCGGGCAACAAGAGTCAGGAGTGGTCGCTCTAACTGTCGTTCGTTCAGTGAATTGCATCCATTCTTACTATTTTGTGCTGACTAAATAATTACACGTCCCATCTGGCCACTAAAACTGTCTTGCTCCTGGAACACGAAGGCGCTTATGAACAAGTCATTAAAGGTCTGAAAAGCGGTTTTTCACTCATCTTAAGGTAATAGTTGATGAATTCTAAAAATGGGAATTTGACTACATTTTCTAAATGACTGACTCCTACTATCATCATTTATCTTTTTTTTCTCTCTTCATATTTCTAATGGGGTTCGAGAATCTTCCTTGAAATGTTCTCAACTCCTGTTTCTATGATAGTCTTGTATAGTACAGAATAATGCTCAATGAGGGAGTTGTGCATGGATTTAGCTCAACTTCCTCTAGCAAATTATTCTTCAGCTTGCAAACTAGTTTCGACTAAATCAGCAGTGGCTCTGCTCTTTGCAATCATTTTGCCTCAATTGCTTGGTCACACTAAATCAACAGTTTCACGCAATCAACTAAAATACAAATTAAAAAAAAGATTATTATGACAACTCGTAATCCTTACATCATGTTAAACTATTTTAAGGACTTGGTTCAAAGGTGTTTTTTTTTTTTTTAGTTCCTGTACTAACTGTATGACACATCACTCAAGTGGACAAGGCTGAATGTTGCAGTGCTAGATGAAGCCAGCACATCTTTTTCTGAGAACGAAAAATTAGGGGGCGACCAAAAACAAAGGGATTATGACCTGTGATAATAAATACAAGTTGATGGTTTTCCCATCGGGGATTAGTGATGGAACAAAGCAAGCAGACAAAGCAATGCCCGACGATGGTGGCATGGTAATGGGTGGGGGGGGGGGGGGGGGGGGGGGGTCATGATTAAGGAGGACAGAGATGCTGCAGTAGCCAAACCATCTTATCAAGCCAGCACATGCACACACATACACACATACACACTACTTGTACATGTGCCGTACAATCTGGCAATCAGACTGCTGCTAAAGTGTCACATGGGCACCATGTGTGCTGGCCAATGGCCTCTCAGCTTATCAACAAACAGAGCATGATGGAGGGACAGATAAAAGATTTGCGTAGGGGGTGGGGCAGGCAAACATCGTGTGTGTGTGTGTGTGTGTGTCTGTGTGTGTGAGAGAGAGAGAGAGAGAGAGAGAGAGAGAGAGAGAGAGAGAGAGGGAGAATTGAGAGGCTCACCGGCGGCTGATAAGAGATGGCAAACTGAGCGTGCAATGTGCAGTAATTGGAAGTTTGCAATATGCTTAACTATATGTACACCCTAAAAACCTATTTGACATGATCTGCACCCAAAGTGACCTTTGCTCTATGGCGTACGAGTCAAACGGCCGGCCCGGTATGCAACTGTTTGATAAATAGCGTGGAACGGGCCCACACAGCCAGCGTAAAAAAGAACGTGAACATATAGTGTCTTGGCTATCGTCAGGGTCACCTACCTTATATTTGACTCCAAGAGACAAGTGGTAAGCTAGTGCTGCAATAAAACAGTGTGACATTCATTGCACTAACATTGGAAACTCAGTGTGCCAGATTCACCGCCACCAAAGCAGCGATAATTTAACTGTGCACGATTCGAAACGACATCGCACAGTCTGTACAAAATATCAGGTTAAAGAGGCACGATAACGCAGTCAAACGGGATAATTATACTACAGCAAAGCATGCTAAGAAAACCCTCCTCCTCCGATTCCCCAACACACGGCAATCTTTTTTTAATGGTGTAATGTGAAGTGCTGATGACACACAAACTAAAAAATCCCATAATGCAGCGCAACAGCTGCTTACCCATCGGCTACCCGTGATTATTCCATAGCTTGCTAAGATGCCAAGTATGCAGCGCTGACAAAATGGCATGAGAGCAAAGAAAATGTAAATGTTTGATTTGTTCTCATTTAAACTTTTACTGAAATTATTCTTCATATTCTCAGGGTTTTGTGTTTAATTTTGGAATCATATTTTGTCATATCCATTTCAATTCACATTCATGTTTAAAAACATTCCGTGAAACGTTTATCCTGTTCCGCCAGCGACGTGCTTTGAGTTTTGGCCTTCTCTGCGATTGAGTTTGACATCCCTGCTGTTGGAATCACCGTGTAATTATTGTTTAATGGGCCCAACAGAAGGTCTTCTTCTCTCACTTTCACGTGGTAACGTGTAACTCTTTGTTTGAACTGTGGCTCACATCAAAGCACAGGATGTGTCAGACAGTACAGAATGTCTCTCTATCGTACTTAATTACACCATTGAGCAGTTACTGTTGGAATCAAGTTTAGCGGCACAGAACAACATTCATCAGATTTTTCTCTTTTAATCGTGCTGATGCCTGAACTACAAAGGCCTACCATTTTTAGGAGGTTGGCGCAGGGAAAACACAAAAATGGTTTCTTAAATGCTACAAATCCATTTTTAAAACCAAGTATACGCAAGTAAAAGCAAGCAATCATGGATAATTGTCTACTTTTTCCCAGAGGGGAAAAAAAAAAAAAAAAAAGTTTTCAGTTACTAATATGTACACAAAACATTGTTATGCGCACTTCTACTCTTGAATACACTGTCGACTCTTTGGCCACATCATTAGGTACACTGTGCAATGACATGTCACGGTGATGTACAGTTGCACTGAAACCGCAATCATGAAATGAAAGTATCCTTATCTTTAGAAAGACATATATCATTACATTGCGCAGGTCCACCGAATTACGTCAAAGTTGACATTTAATTAGTGGACAAACTGTTTGTGTTATCATACCATTAGTACTAAAATACATGGGCATGTATTTTTGCAATGATAAAACATGAGATGAAGCATTAATTGTAGGCCTGCAGGTAGAGTAACTGGTGTGACGCCCAACACGGTACATCTCTCCTCCATACTGGGGGCCATTACTTCTACTCAGAGCCAGAAGCAGCTGTTCCACACAAACTGACACCATGCATCAACAACAGTGCAAAGGCAGAGAAAGGGGCCTTCAAAACACTCACTCTTCCACTTTGATCTAAATTAACTGTCAACAACTGATGTGGTAGAGACAGCCACGCTTTTCAGAGCTTTCCAGAGGTCTGCAAAATGTGTCAAGAACACTAAAATAGGAGACTCGAGTGACTGCAGAGAGCATCAGAATCATAAAGACCCTTAAGCACTTCAAGCCAATGTAAAAAGCCGTCAGAAGAGTATCGGGGTCACGTAGAAACTAATAAGTTGCCCCCTTTGAAATAGCCAACGCTCCAATTCGAGAGTGGGCCTCCTGCGGCACCCTGGTGTCTTCCGTCCTGTCCAAGCTCATCTGTTTCCCAAACCCTCAAACACACCTCTCGACTATTTTAAGAGACCTCAAATATTTCCATGTCTTTCGCACGAGAAATTTGCATTTCATCTCATCTACTGAACGCTTTAGCAAATCAACAGCACACAAAAAACGCTGTGCTTTACTTTTTTTTCACTTCTGCAGCTTATCCACTTTCAGAACCATTTCTGAGCAGGCCACTTTCTGAAAAGTTGTCAGGTCATCAAGCAGACCAGAGGAGGATTGTACATTGTGTAGACCCGTTGGGGATGGTTTTTAGTTTTGTCCTTGACATTCGTCGGAGGAGAATATCAGTGCTTGTTGTTTTGTGCCTTCGTGGCAGCATGATTTTTTTCAGCACCGTTTTTCTTAAGGAGAATGTCGGCGCTTATTGGAACGTCGCCATTTGACTCTGATGCTACGACCCCGGGGCGCATGTTGTTTTGTGCCTTCACGGGCAGATTTTTTTTTGCAACAGCCCCGTTTTTGTTCAGCGGAAAATGTCAACACTGTTGGTGTCTGCTGAAGAATGAGTGTCGAGAGAAACGACTAAAGTGGACTGGAGAACTGAATCGATCTTTCTGTATGCGTGTTACTTGAATACGACAGTTGCCTGTTTACTTTCAAACTTAGCCTGTAGCAAACGTGGGTGACGTCGTGCACGCTGTGATCGCAACATCTGTAATCACGGCGCCCTCATATTTGTCAATGGAAGATTTGAATCTTGATCCTCTCGCATCTGTAACAGCTTCCAACAACGTGCACCAAGAGGGAATAAAACTGCACCTTCTGTATGTGAAGTGTCAATGTCAAGGGACCTATGCAGGTTTCGTTTGCTTATTTATGATTATTGTTATTTTATGTTTGGTGTACAGTGCTATATAAATAAAGTTGAGTTGATCATCTGAAAATACAGATAGACTATGAACAAACGTTTTGGGACACACCTCTTACAATCTAGACATTTGTAATAATTGTCTGGTTACAACTGTGTGAAAAGAGTTTTGTGAAGGCCCTTTTCTGTTCCAGCACTGCTGCGGTGCCCCTGTGCGGAAAGCAAGGCTTGGTTCGACGAGTTTGGTGTAGAAGAATATGAGAGGTCTGCTCAAGCACCTTCGGGATGAACACGAACGGAGCTGGTGAAAGCATCAAAATAAGGTTCTTGGTTGAACGCACAAAAAACAGCTGCCACAAACACAAAGTCTTCCCAGAAGTGTGGAAGTACAACTAAAAAGCACATAGTACTACAAACCCAAACTACAAATAAGAACAACATTTTTCTGCCATTTTCACTTCCTGTATGTGTTATGGCTAGGTGACCACCATGGCACCAAAACAGCGATGACTGCTCTTCCCTGCAAGCTATCATCAGCTAACATTTAGGTTCTCCTCTGTCCTCGGGCCTGAACTGAATACAACCCCCTGAACGATTGGGAATCCATACCCACAAGGTGTGGCCCGGCTCGCTCTTCCTGCAATTCTAATTCAGGTTTAAAAAGGCACAACCTTGGACTGTAACCCTGGGTCGCGGCCGATGAGGAAGAGATCAATCAAGCAGCTCCAAACAAGGGTGAGTGGAGGAAGGAGAGAGATAGCGCTGGGAGTCATTTCTGGGAACGTCGCTCTGTCCTATGAGGAGAAACTTCCTTCCAAGTAAAGGCAGTGTACATTCCCTGCACCAACATTCCCCTTTGTATAGATCACACAACGTAAAAAGCCACATCTGTGGCTGTGTGGGTGGATTAATCAAACATCAATCTGCCGCTGGCACTGGGGTGCCAGTCACAACCTTCATCCTCAGCAGGCTCTGAGTCACACTTTGTCCATCTGTCTGGGCAAGAACAAATGAATCTTCAGTGGAATACTGCTTGACCTATGAGCAGATGGCCGCTGAGCAAACAGGTGACGGAGTATACAGTACACAAGCTTATACCGTATACGTGCATGTATGCACTTAAAACCCCAAACAAAGCATCTGCTTGGACTAAAGGCAAACACAATTGGGTTAAGGGTAAAGCAACAGGAACATCGAGGAAAATAACGAGTGCATAAATTGATCCGTAAATACAAGCAAGCGAAAACGTGTTTTTGTCCATCGCTATGTGAGCAGGCCACTTCCTGATTCATGGATGATGAAGTAAAACAACTTAAAACAGTAAACAGAAAAAAAATTCTTCTAACAAACGAGGGAAAAAAAATG
Organism: Phyllopteryx taeniolatus; assembly: GCF_024500385.1. Lineage (NCBI taxonomy): Eukaryota > Metazoa > Chordata > Actinopteri > Syngnathiformes > Syngnathidae > Phyllopteryx > Phyllopteryx taeniolatus. The sequence goes on from NC_084506.1 coordinate 8,120,315, forward strand.
TGGCATTTCATCTTTGGGTGTTTGTGTGTCCATGTGTTACGCCACTTCATGGTTCACAGAGGATGACATAACTGAATGGACTGTCCCATTGATTTTATTCTGGGGTGAGAGGAATGGTTGAATTAGAATTCAAACAAAATAAAGTAAACTGAGCAAATTTGGAATATTTTTTTTTGGGTGTGTGCATATGTTAGCAAGTGACACGATGATTGGGGAAAATTCATTGACTAATTTTGCCGGGCAATGGAGTGGTCCATTTAAATTCTAACAGTAAAAAAGAGAATCACTAACCTTAGATTAAAAAAAAATTATAATAATGTGTTGGGTCAAAAATGAGCACTCGGAGAACATGCAACATGCAGTTGAGATTGAAACCCAGAACAACTGAGGTTCCACTGTATATGTAAGGATATGATGAGACAATTATACAATTATATGGTTCTACATTTATCATCGCCCTCTGAGGGAAACCATAACTGCAATGTGGCCCGCAACAACAATTAGCCCGATACCCATTTGAAAGAGTTCTTTCAAAGTTTCGTGTGAACTGGTTATGTCGTTTTGATGTAATCCTTCTAACTAACAATACCGCTCACTTTTGCTCTTGATTAAATCCCCCCCCCCCCCCCCCCCCCCCTAAAAAAAAAAAACGCAGTCTGACACAAGAGGTGTCTGCTGTCAATTGATAAATGTAACTATGGGAGCAAATAGTTCATCATACACGAATTAGGTGCCCTATAGCCATGGAGGCGTCATCAAGATGATTTTATGTTAAGGCCCACAAATATGTTGTTTCCAAAGGAGACTCTGGTCATTTCCATGATGGCCGCACATAACAGCTCTCTCCAACTTTGAGGGGGAACAGGCAAGGTAATTAATTCCCCCCGGTGTATCCTTTTTCTTCGCCCTCTCAGAGGCAAAGGGAAAAGCCGGCAATGTAATTTACACTAATTACCTTTTGCACTGGCGCCTCGAATTCAACTTTCCGTTTCATGTCAGAAAACCCGAGAGTCAAAGCTTCATCACCTTGAATGAGGATAAAAAAATTAAAAAAAAAGTCTTCCAATAAGGAACACGATTGATGCTCAGCAATTTGTAGTTTCTACTTTTGAACTGCACTCCTCGTGAATGGCACTCAAGACAAAGACGTTCCACTTTGATCCCAGCAGGGGGACTAGAGAGCAACTGGGGGTTAAATAAATACAGTATTGGAGACATCAGGGGTCATTATTTGCTTTGTGACGCATTCTCATTTGCATAAGGCTCCGAAAAGAATGCAGGCGTGCATCACTTAGTAAAAGAACACCGTAAGAGGTGTCAGAGCCTTGTCTTGTTTTGTACGGCCAATGCATCTCCAGTATGCAGGCTACTAAGCATAGTGAGTGAAGCATTGCTGCGTTGTTTTTTTTTCCCCAAATCGTAAACAGCCGACTGTTTCGCTATACGAACGTCGCCAATTGCCGCTCGTACGAGGAATGAGCCCATCGCGTTTGCAACACATTTGAGCACGACTGCAACGAGTTGCGTTTATGGGAATTGCAACACTCGTCACAGTCTTCCAGTACTTAAAAAAAAATAATAATCATAATAATAATTCAATTGGATTAGTCAGGGGCACGTTTTTTTTTTTCTTCTTTCTTTTCTTTTTAAAACAGTGGAATCAATACAGTCAGGCACAGCAAGAACGTATTTCCATTGCTTTTTTTTCCGGGTTCAATTGCAGATAAATACGAAATAAAACAAAAGAAGAGAGGGGATTGCAGCGTGAGCGTGTCTTTTTTTTTTTTTTTTTTTAATTGCTTCGAGGAGCCGCGGTTGGATCTTTTGCAGGTGTTCGCACGCAGACTTGACTCTTCGATGTTAAAAAAAAAAAAAAAAAACAGAAAAAAAACAAACAAACAAAATAACCAAACACACACACACACACGCCGAATAGTCTTGACAACATCGTAGGAGCCGCGGATCGTCTTTCAAACGCACAGCAAGTTAGCGAGAACATTGCAGCCGAGTGTTTCGAATAAACGCAAAGTAAACAAGACAAGACGTACGTGAGGGTGCAAAGCATCACACCCACCCCCCCGACCGCCCCCCGCCGCCTCCGTTTCTCCGTTTCAATGGGGACGCATGCACGCATGCATGCACTCACTCACCTTCGTATACAGGGGCCATCGGTGCAAGGGTTTCTGTTATTCATGGCAAACAATAAATAGACACGTCCGCTCAAAACTCAAGCAAAATCTGCCATCTTGAACGAGAGACGGTCTCGTGCGTTACTGGCCCGGTTCATGCGGGAAAATGATCCGAATTCCCCATCTGGTCCCGGGCGTTGCTCTCTGCAACGAGCCACGATGACAGCTTGACATTCAGCTATTGTGCGACATGTCGGTGGAGTGAGGAGTCTGCAAAAGTTGCAGAGGGCTGACTGAGCGCAGCGAGTTTGGTGGACGGGCGAGGGAGCAAGTCGAGTGTCGAACGAGTCGATGGGGAGAGGGGGAGGCAGGAAAACCAATCGTCATGAAAACGTGGATTTGGAATAAAAAAAAAAGAAAAAAGAAAAGAACAGAAACAAGATTTTTCTTAAATGTAACAGACAGCAAAGAGAGAGAGAGAAACAATTGATTTGCCGCATTTGTAGATGACGTGTAAAATATGTCAAAAGGTTATCTCATTACATTCTCGGGGTTTAAAATGGTCATTGTCAATCAATTAACCAATTATTTGGTCAAATAAATTAAAAGTTGTTCAATGTGTATGTGAAAGGTCATTCATATAAATCACTAGACAAATTATTTATATGGATAAATGAATTTTAAATCCAAATTAATGTCTTCACATTGTGCTGTGAAAAAGTTTGCATTGTTGCCTCACTTTAATGTTTAAGATCATATCAGACAAATATAACCCAAGTGAATTTAAAATGGCCTTTTAAATGTTTTGGGGATGTGGGAGGAAACCCACGCAGGCGCGGGCAGAACGTGCAAACTCCACACAGGCGAGGCCAGATTTGAACCCAGGTCCACAGAACTGCGAGGCGGATGTGCTAACCGGTCGCCAAGTGCAATAATCACTAATACTGTATTATCGTTTAAGGCAAAAAAAAAAAAAAAAGAATCTAATTTGATGTACAAATGTACCTAATGTTCTGGCCATTGAATGTTCCATTTTTGTGTGTGGCATTTCCAATTTTGCCTGCTGTGCCTCTCGGTTGGACGATGCTGTGCGTCTGCTCATATCTGCCTTCGACTTCCTAAAACTAAAGCCTCGCGTATGACGACACGAGATTTGCACAGAATGAATTTGAATAGGATCGGATTACATAGGCGCGCACCAGTGTGATTAATCTGTCATTTAGCGGCGACGCAGCATTATGCACACCAATCTCGAAATGAAACGCGTATACTGAGACTTGTGGGTGGACGTTAGCGAGTGATGAATTAGTGCGGCTCAAATTCACTCTCAAACTCTAATCCCACAACAGTATATAGTATAGCTTTTTTTAAATGTATTATTTGTTTTTTGTTTGCATGAAAGCATTTCAGTAACAATCGTCATCGTATAAACTAGGGATGTTCTGTCTTCAGCATTTGCCAAGCTTTGCATCTTGTTCTGCAAATAAGAGCTTAGTATGATGTACGTCACACAGCTTGAAGCCTAAACATACGTCATGTGCAGCTGACCATTGACCAGCTACATGGTGATTTAACTGTCAGACGGGCATCAGATTAGCTCTTAGAGGCCCCCGGGGGTTCGTGCACACCTACCTTTGCTTCGTAACAACACCATAACTAATGTAATTCTTGACTGTTAATTGGCCCTGGGCTTTCTCAGTGAAACTGCATATTAGCGGGATCTGTGCGTTCGGCCATAATTTGCCGATCGACTCAAACAATATATGTAGATACAGTGTTGTGCAAAAGGCTATATTGACCATATAACAGTATCTCATAGTAGAGTACAGACGGCCATCGTTGTATTTGTTGTTAGATGACTGCTTCCTGAATCATGGATAACAGAGGGCGTTGCCATTTTGTTTCTGGGGGGTGGACGCTTCTATTCATTGACGTCCTGGTCAATCAAACGGTGAAAATGAAATTACTGTATTGATAAATAAGTCGATGGTTGTAAGGCACGGAGAGGGTTTTAACCCTTGATCATCAGTTTACAGGACTGATGCCTTATTATCATGTATCCGTCGCGCTTGAAAAGAGTCTGTACTTTTATCCAGATCCTCACATAAACTGGTTCTCATATCGCCCACATAAACTGTTGTGCGTGTGTTTTTTTTGTTGTGTGGTTGTTTTTTTTCGATGAGCCTGCAAAATCCGTTCTGCTATTTTTTTGTTTTACGATGTCAAAATCATTGTTGTAAAAAGGGGTCATGAAAACAACAACGCTGGTGGTGGTGCTGCCTTCCAGGATTCAGCTGTCATTGTAAATGCCAGTATGTTCAAGTTTATCCCTTCCCCTTCCCCTTCCAGAATGACCACGCTGCAATGGATGTCGAGTGGGCAACATTTATCACATAGTCTGGTGCGATGCAAGATGTTGTACAATGTTCATTAAGATGACATAAGAGTCCATTTAAAGAGAAAGGTTGCCGCAGAGTAGACAAAAGTCTTTGCTGCAAAGTTTTGTACTAACTGCAGGCTTTTAATTCTAGACGTGGGAAGACCAAAAAGCAGCATGTTACAATAGTCGGGTCGAGACGTAACAAATGTGAGGACTACGATCTCTGCGTCGCTAGCGGACTGGATGGGCCATATCTTAGCGATGAAAAAAAACAAAAACAAAAAACGCAGTTTTGGTAACATTCTTTATGTGCTTTTGAAAGCAGAGAGTTGAGTCAAATATAACACCGAGATTTTTTGCTTACTCGCTTTGAGTAATGGTGGCTTTGTCAAAACTCAGAGTGGTGTCCTTAAACAAGTGCCTATGTTTAGCAAGGCCGATAATCAACTGTTCAGTTTTCTCAGGGTTAAGGAGAAAAAAGTTACAGGACTTCCACTGTTTCATCTCAACGAGAGACGACTCCAGATTAGAGCAATCGCGTGGGCTAATTAGATTTAATGGCATGTATAGCCATGGATCTCGTTTGATGTGCGTCCCCGTGTCCTTGACGTACAAAAATGATGATGGACGCAAAAAGCTTTATGAATGTGCGTCCACTGATGCACAACATTGCTTACCTACGTATTGTGTGCAAGGCTCAGATTAAGCGAATTTGCATGGCAATTTCCGGGTGAAAATTCGCATTTTCCGCATCAAAAAACACATTGAAAAGCAATTTTTTGTTTTTTAACCGTGACAAGGACAGTATAACGTAACCACAACGGCACGTACAGTGGGCTTTTTTGCTCAGTGTAGTCGCTGTGTGACGTATGTCCAATCTGAAGATCCGTAAGTGGCAAAACTTTGACTCAAGTCGGTGAAAAACATTGCAAAAGAAGAATAAGAGTCAAATGGATCATCATCATGGACCTCAACAGAGGAGGGTTTTGGGGAAGGGAGATGAAATTCAAGCACAGATGTGGGTTAGATGAATAGTTCAATTCAGATTCAAAATGACTTGATCAAATAAATAATTGATAAAGGTAGGTTGTAGGTTGTAAGTGTAACACTTATATTTGTGCTCGGTCCATAAACATGTGCTCTGTAATCTTTGCTGCTTCCTGGTCTTCAGTTCGGGTGTATAATTATGTGCTAAAATTGACTTACGCATGTTTTCTATACATATAGCACCTCAGAAGTTATGCTCAAAGGATAACAAGGAGCACAAATTGGTTTCTTCTGTTTTTTTTCCATCTAACCCTTTCATGTCAGTCGAAAACCTTCTCACTTTACACTGACCTTTGACCTGCTCGATTACACTGATGCAGCCGAGTCTTGGCTTTGTTTTTAGGTCCAAAAATTGAGCAATGATCTTCTTTTGGCTTCTTGAATGTGTGATAACAACCCCATTTTTCTTCTTCCAGTATTTCCTCCTACTCTTTTTCACAAGCTCAATATGTTTCCCCAAACTCTTATTTTCGTGTAAGATTCTGTTCTGTGTCACTCTGTGCCCGTTGAGTGATGTTCGTTCCCATCTGTGTTTAAGTTGTCACAGCCTTCAGGTGTTTCTGAGGGTTTTGTCTCTGACATGAAATTACGAAGGATGCAATAGAAACAACCTTCTGCGCCACATTGGAGGGGAGTGGAGCTGAGGGTACAAATCTAATGTGTTGTGCTTGCAAACCAGCAGACTCATCTCGAGACATGTGACTCAGCCAAACATGTTTACTGCTATTTTCACAACCTGAACTGTTTTTGTTTTTAATTATTATTATTATTATTATTATTATTTGGTGTGGTGGTAATGTCTGAGTCCTTAAACCACTACAGCGACAGTAAGGACATACTAAAACTGTATGACTTGCCATAGAAGAGTTATTAAACACGAGTGAGATTCAGTTCAACCGTCCTTATATAGTAGGTGTTTCAACTAGGAGTGAAAAGTCATAAAAAGGGAATGTTAAGTTAAAAGGAAGCGAACGCACCTTTTGTCTATTCAAGTTCAATTTCAAGCACCTTGAGGAACTTTCGAGATCACAGTTAGCAAGCTTTTCGAGGATCATTAAACCATGGCCAATTGTGTACCCTGGTCTGTGAGTCAAAGTGCTTTTTTATTTCTAACATGAAGAAAAAAAAAATAAACTATTTTCATTTTTGTTTATATGGTAAAAAGGTTTCATTTTCAAAATTATTCCGTCTTTCTCATAACAGGTACTTCCAAATTTCTACATTCACAGTGGATTAGAATCCTCGAGGATGTTCCAATTTTATTGATTTATTATTTTTCAGTCACATCATTTCCTGCCGGAAGATACTGATTCAAAATTAACTTTAACTCCTCTGGCTGCACATTTTCAAGATGTGACTTTGTCACACGCAAAATGACAAATCATTTCAAGCACCCCCATTTTTTTCTGTTGTGCTCACATGTTGCAGACTGAACAGTGTACATAAGTGTTTATAGTGCAAGCCTCTGTAAAGAAACCAGCAGTTATTCTCTATTTGAGGAACAAGAGGATCAGTCAACAGAGAGAGATTACACCAAAGACTGTGCAGCATCTAACCGAATGGCAAACAGCCATGGGGTTTATACTCACTGAGTGATAGAAGGAGGTCTGATCATTTGTCAAGAGCCAGCGTCTGTTAAATGTGTCGCAGCACTCCACCTGTTTCACGCATAAAGGTCAGATTAGTCATCAACTGGCTCACGACTCCGCTGGCGAAAAGAGTTGTATAATGTCTTTTCTGGTCATGGGGAGCGATTGCTAATGCCTGAGAAAATACCCAGGATGATGTCATTGTCACTATGACATTAATATGGCTTGTAGCTTCGAATAGTTCAAAAAGACACTGATCTCTCAGATGCGTGCATGGCGTTTGAAAGACGAGAGCATGGATTACAGAGAAACGTCTGAAGCTGAACACCCCTTCGGACATCCAATTCGGAATTCAGCCTAGAACTGCGCTTGTCTCTTCAATTGCACAAAAGTCTGAGTTTATGAAGCCCTCCTGCATGTAGCGATGCGAGATGGCGACATATCATCCAAGACCTCACGAGACCTCAGTTCAGGAAGACTGATTCATTGTTTTACAAGTAACTGTGGTCACCTTTTTACACTTGTGTGACAATTAACAACTGAGGCCCATATGGTTATATATTCTAATCATGACAATGTTTTATGAGCAATATTCTCACCTAGTGGCTTTTTATGAATACGGCTGTAATTAATAAAATAAGATAATCCTTGATACCCAGAGGAGTAATTCAAGTGTTATTGCAGCGTAGGGTTCAGTAGCATACAGGATGACAATGAAATACAGTAAATAATACGATTAAAAAGTGTTGTTTACAAATACTGCCAGTGGGATGATGTAACAGCAGATTAAAAATATGGATTTAGTATGGACACAGTCCTTTAGTTTATGGGTTTCTGGCATTATTTTCAGATTGGGGTGCAGTGACAAGTCTTGGCCTACATTGCAGTTGGAAACTCTCATCTCCGTGGGCACAAAGGAGCGCCTGAAGCGCTCAGTTCTGGTGCTGGGTGGAATGGTGCACTGGCTAAACAAGCTGCCCATTTGAATAAAGCCTTGCTCGTCAACCAGTCCGGGGTATAGAAAATGCATAGATGGTTGGATGTATTGGTTAGACTGTACTAAGCCAGACTCTCATAGGTCATCGTAAATTTGATTTCTGGTTACGTGACCATCACACTCCATCTCTGGTACCTTTGTGTGGTGGCATCACAAAAACAACACAAAAGGGAAAAGACATTAAAACAATGGAAACTTTCATTTAGTTATTTGTTTATTCAGAATTTCTGCATATGAAAAGGTCTTGTAAATAAATCAGAATAAATCACCCAATTCCACACGATAAAATCAGCAAACGATATTGCATTTTACAATTGACCTGAATTTATATGAACACTGCAACTCTGAGACTGTGAGGTACTGTCTGTTTGAGCAGTTGCTGTTACACATTTACCTTCAGCATAAAAAACATATTTGCATGTTATCAAACCATAAACATGTATAGTTGACTGTGCACCGCCTGACAGCACCATGGACTGATACATTTGTCCTCTAATTCCAAAGTTCAGATAAGGTCAATCATACTGTGGGTTTGAAGTTTACTCACGCAAACAAAACAGTCCTGAAAACACTGAAGTTCTTTGGTCTGGTGCACTGCTGCTTTGTGTCTCTTTGACATGCTGAATGGTACAAGTGGCAAGAATATCTCCTCCATTTACGTGACCAACGCTGTCACAGTTTTCCATGCATCAGCCGAAGAGACCACTAATGATGATGATCTCATCGTGTTTTTAAATGCTGCACACCGAAGCAGTTAAGCATACTAAATACTCTCTCTGTGCACATGCATGCAAGCACCAAGGCGAGGACAGAACATTTCCTCCTCTTGGGGCCTGAAGTTCATGAGTCCACAATATGGCAGTCTGACTTTGGCACTCCTCTGCTGGGCAGGAATGAACCTCTGGTGAACTCTGCAGAGGAAAAAGATTTAATGACTGATTGACGGAGCCCCACCAGACAGTCCGAGGCTCGTCTGGGGGGCAGCAGCACAAACAACACGAATGAATTTCCACACACATTAGCATGACATTTGCTGCAGTCAGCCTTACAAGCATGGAACGTTAAAAATAATAGTAGAAATTGTGTCTAGTTTCCTGTTGATGTAGAGATTTGTGCATGCCCAAAAAAAACAAAAAAAACAAAAACAGAAAATATGTGCTACTTTAGTTTTGTTCACTGATGAAACAAAATTTGGGTTGAATTAACCTAATGTTGCAGTCTATGAAAAGCATGTACATCCATCCATCCATTTTCAACACCGCTTATCCTGGTTAGGGTCGCGGGACGCTGGAGCCTATCCCAGCTGACTTCGGGCGAAAGGCGGACTACACCCTGAACTGGTCGCCAGTCAGTCACAGGGCACATATAGACACGGACAACCATTCGCACTCACATTCACACCGTCACTGAGTGTGAAGTGAACCCACGCTGCCTGCACCAAAGTCAGGCGAGTGTACCACTACACCATCAGTGACAAGCATGTACAGCATCTCCTAAATATTGTGATTGTTTTTAGTTTCATCAGATACAAAAAAAAGTGTTTAGGGATATGAGCAAATTGCTTCAGAAAAATGTGGCTCCAAAGTCACCCCAGCCAAATCATCATGCATGACATCAGTTCAAACTTACTTTAAAAACTATAGTATTCAAGGATTTATGATGGCAGCAGTTTCACCCACGAACTGATTGTTTCTATTTGTTATGGTAAAAATGGTTCAAAATCTGACTTATGAGAGGCAGAGGTGGGTAGGAACGCCTTACATTTACTCCGTTACATTTACTCAAGCAACATTTTGGATAAATTGTACTTGTCAGAGTAGTTTTTAAAGTGGCATACTTTTTACTTTTACTCGAGCATTTGTGTTAAGAAAAAACGGTACTTTTACTCCTTTACAACAATCTACATGCCGTTCGCTACTTTTATTATCAATAATTGCGTGCGCAATTTCGTTTTAGACTTTTGTTTTCAAATTTCGTATCGGGTGCCGTTGCTCCAATCCACCGTCATTACTACCGTGATATTTGTATGTGTGAATGTGAGTGCGAATGGGTGTTTGTTTCTATGTGCCTTGCGATTGGCTGACAACCGATTCAGGGTGTACCCCGCATCTCGCAGAGTTAGCTGGGATAGGCTCACGCACGCCCGTGACCCTAGTGAGGATAAGCGGTGTGGAAAATGAATGAATGAATGAATAAATGAATGACTTAAACTTTCTTTAACCAGGTAAAAGACCAGTTAAAACATAACATCTCTTTTGCAATGGTGACCTGGCCAAGAAGGCAGCAAGTTCAACAAGTCCAAATCAATCACATTCAAGTTTATTTCAGTTGTTTATTTTCACCTTCCCTCTTAAAAAGATACAAAAATAAATCAGTTGAGTTTTCCAAATTCTGGATCACATTAATGGTGGAAAAAGTTTGAAAATGATTTATCTTGTTCAAAATTCATTTACGACACAAAAACCTGGCATTTGAAAAGGGGTGTGTAGACTTTTTATATCCACTGCAACCTTGTTCGTGTTTTTGTAATCTGCCTGGTGAGCCGACATTACTGTGCTGTTTAACAAGTAGAAACAGTACAGTATAAGACCATTTCTTGGAGCTGAATTTGCCTCAATTTGTTATTTTACAACAATTTATTGTATAAAGATTTTATTTCTCTTTTAGATTAAGTGATATTGTTCAGCAAAATCAATTTGCACATTCATATTTTATTTAATTATTTTAATTTTAATTGACGTTCATGCCCGGCACGGTGAGCGACTGGTTAGCACATCCGGCTCACAGTTCTGAGGACCGGGGTTCAATCCCCAGCCCCGCATGTTCTCCCCGTGCCTGCGTGGGTTTTCTCCGGGTACTCCGGTTTCCTCGCACATCCGAAAAACATGCGTAGTAGGTTGATTGAAGGTTCTAAATTGCCCTTAGGTGTGAATGTGAGTGTGAATGGTTGTTTGTTTATATGTGCCCTGCGATTGGCTGGCGTCCAGTTCGGGTGTACCCCGCCTCTCGCCCGAAGATAGCAGGGCTAGGCTCCAGCACGCCCGCGACCCTAGTAAGGATAAGCGGAATGAAGCGGAAGTTACTCACTAGTTACTCAGTACTTGAGTAGTTTATTCACTGAGTACTTTCGTACTCTTACTCAAGAAATTATTTGGAGGACTACTTTTTACTTTTACTTGAGTACAATATATGGCTACTCTATCCACCTCTGATCGGAGGACACCATCTGTGCTTCTCAATGACAGTGTGGTCAATAAAAAAAATCTAGTTTTTGTGGGCTTCTACATTTAGTGCGAGCATTACATTATAGATTTTCAGAGTTTGGACGGAAGATACCCCTTCCTTTATAAAAGAGAGCAGATAGGACACCTACGCCATCAGAAGGAGGCAGCTGGATGCTTCTGCAGAGTGAGTGCTGACTACTCGCGGGTGATAAAACGCTCAATGTAATGTCCAGATTGTTGAGGAATGCTAGCGAGGAGCTCCATAATGTTCTTTTTCCACATGACAAAACTGTTTGGACTCTTCAAATCGCATTCAAATGATTTAATCAGGATAACTGCCTGTTGGCTGTCCATGTTTTCCTGAAATTGTACTGTGCTGAAATCTGAAGCAGCTGGTCAGAAAGGGCGAACTGTAACAACTACAATAAGCTAATTTAATCAAGACTTAAGGCTGATGTGCATGTGTGTCATGAGTTTTGCAGAGGACAACATTTAACGTTTCCTGCACTTCTTCTCGTCAAGAGGTACATCACAGGCAGACCACGGTCCGGATCCAGACCTGGACACTAGAAAATCAGAAGTAAACAACACTTTGGCTGCTAAATAACTTACATTTTGGCAAATCTGCGGCGGCAAAACACATTGCTGTCACTTACACATTTGTACAATTAAAATGTTCCAAGACTCAACAACAGATGACAAGAATAAGACATCAGTGAACAATTCTATTGTTCTTGACGTCTCATCTATCAAGAACATTGTCAGTCATGACAAGATAAAGCACCCAGATCCTTCTTACAAACAAAAGTGTCTTAGGTTTCAGAAAGCGCCTGCTAATCTTCACCCTTGTCTAATTTACTACCATGCTGACGTCAAAGGCCAGGTCTCTGTTACAGATCCCTGAGCACTCCCAGATTCCCGAGCCTCAGATGCAAGACTCACACCAACCTTGTGCTTCCTTGTTGAAGTCCAGTAGAATAGCAGCGTGCATTAAGCCACAGCATGTGCTTCGTGACAAGAAACTTGGCCTCCCCAGGGGACCTGGCTGTAAATGTCACTGTTGTTATTGTTGTTGAGGTGGATGATCCGCTCTGAGGGGAAGGAATGCACAGTGATGTGATGTGTGTGTGTGTATGTGTGGGCAGGATCACCAGAGATTGCAGAGGTAGGGGGGATCCATGTGACCTGGCTAGAGAGAGGCTATGGATTAAGAGTCACAAGCATTGAGTGGAAGGTAGACAGGAAGGAATGGTTTATTTCTCTCCTCTCACATCTACATGTTAGCATTCCATGGCACATCTGACCTACAGCGTACAGTACACAAGGATTTTCTTTATCCTTTGTTTCCTTTTTTTCCTGTAAGATCCCATTGAGAAACAATAGCTTGTCTTCCAGGTCATAATCACAGTCAGCCTTCTCTCATTCCTCCACCACTAAGGAGGCCATTTTATTGGATTTTTTCCCCCTTACCATCAAATGGTGACAAAAGAACTTATAGAGTCTTAAAAAGGACAGGACAAGAACAAGCAGTGGAGGGCTGTGCATTTGGTACCTGGTCCTTCAATGGGAATTTACCAACTTAATCCACCTCTTATTACCACTACGATCATGTTGCAATTATAGAAACCGTTAATACTAATATAAGTAAAAGTATGCAACTGTGCCGAATACATCATCTGGAGCAGTTCAGAATATAAATAAAGTACATCCTACTCACCATAGTGGCTGATTATGAAATATATGAATGTGTGCAGATCGCTGCAGACGTTTTTGTCAAATCGAAGTTAACTATCAAGATTTGTTCTGACCAACCAGTGATTCTGACGGCCCTGGGAAGATTAGATTGACATACTGTAGCAGCATTTAAAGGTTGAAATCTGATCGGTCAACAAATCTAAATTCACAGACACACACACCACTTCAGCCAAGAAAAATGCTATGTAATGAAGAGAATAGACTTTGGGGAATAATGAAGACAATTTCATAGAACAAATATTGTGATTTAGCTTTTAAATGTAGGACGGTGCTTCTGATAATGTTTAGGCCAGCAGAGAAGGTATTGCTGGCATTGAACACCATTAGTGACAACAAGAGCTTCCTCAATACATGTGCGCCCATACTAAAAAAAATTAAGAACGACAAGATATGAAAAGTACAACCCCAATTCCAATGAAGTTGCGACGTTGTGTTAAACATAAATAAAACAGAATACAATGATTTGCAAATCATGTTCAACCTATATTTAATTGAATACACTACAAAGACAAGATATTTAATGTTCAAACTGATAAACTTGATTGTTTTTAGCAAATAATCATTAACTTAGAATCTTATGGCTGCAACACGTTCCAAAAAAGCTGGGACAGGGTCATGTTTACCACTGTGTTACATCACTTTTTCTTTTCACAACATTCAATAAACATTTGGGAACTGAGGACACTAATTGTTGAAGCTTTAAAGGTGGAATTATTTCCCATTCATGTTTGATGTACAGCTTCAGCTGTTCAACTGTCCGGGGTCTCCGTTATCGTATTTTACGCTTCATAATGCGCCACACATTTTCAATGAGAGACAGGTCTGGACTGCAGGCAGGCCAGTCTAGTACCCGCACTCTTTTACTACGAAGCCACGTTGTTGTAGCACGTGCAGAATGTGGTTTGTCATTGTCTTGCTGAAATAAGCAGGGGCGTCCATGAAAAAGACGTTGCTTGGATGGGAGCATATGTTTCTCCAAAACCTGTATGTACCTTTCAGCATTAATGGTGCCTTCACAGATGTATAAGTTACCCATGCCATTGTCACTAAGACAGCCCCATACCATCACAGATGCTGGCTTTTGAACTTTGCGTCCATAACAGTCCGGATGGTTCTTTTCCTCTTTGGCCCGGAGGACACGACATCCACAATTTCCAAAAAAAATTTGAAATGTGAACTCGTCGGACCACAAAACACTTTTCCACTTTGCATCAGTCCATCTTAGATGAGCTCGGGTCCAGAGAAGCCGGCGGCGTTTCTGGGTGTTGTTGACAAATGGCTTTTGCTTTGCATAGTAGAGTTTCAAGTTGCACTCACGGATGTAGCGCCAAATTGTATTTACTGACATTGGTTTTCTGAAGTGTTCCTGAGCCCATGTGGTGATATCCTTTACACATTGATGTCGGTATGAAACAACTGAGAAAGGACCACCTTTTATTTGAAGCCACCCACTTTTCATCCATCCATCCATTTTACGAGCCACTTCTCCTCACTAGGGTTGCGGGTGTCCTGGAGCCTATCCCAGCTATTATCGGGCAGGAGGCGGGGTACACCCTGAATTAGTTGCCAGCACATACAAACAAGCAGGGCACATACAAACAAACAACCGTTCGCACTCACATTCACACAAACGGGCAATTTAGAGTTGTCAATTAACCTACCATGCATGTTTTTTTTTGGGATGTGGGAGGAAACCGGAGTGCCTGGAGAAAACCCACCCAGGCACGGGAAGAACATGCAAACTCCACACAGGTGGAGCCGGGGATTGAACCACAGGACCTCAGAACTGTGAGGCAGATGCTCTAACCACCGTGCCGCCCACCCACTTTTCAAGTGAGCAAATATATTGGAACGTGACTGATGGGTGGTCATAGTTGCTCAGATGTTGCCTTTTAGATTGATTGCTTAAACATTCGATAGTGCTTGTTTTAGGCTTTAGGTTCCACCTGTGAAAACTGCATTTGCTGTTAAGCAAACATGGAGACCAGAGAGCTGTCGATGGGAGAAAAGCTAACAATTTCGTAGCTGAGAGAAGAGGGAAAATTGATCAGAGCTATTGCACAAACATTCGGCATAGCCAA
Organism: Phyllopteryx taeniolatus; assembly: GCF_024500385.1. Taxonomy (NCBI): domain Eukaryota; kingdom Metazoa; phylum Chordata; class Actinopteri; order Syngnathiformes; family Syngnathidae; genus Phyllopteryx; species Phyllopteryx taeniolatus. Next base: position 8,135,517 of record NC_084506.1, read on the forward strand.
TACAATAATTTGGAATGTCCTGAAAAAGAAACTACTGGTGTACTGAGCAACAGACATCAAACAGGTCGGCCAAGGGTATCAACAGCAGTTGATGACAGAAACATTGTGAGAGCTGTGAAGAAACCCCCAAAGACAACAGTAAGTGACATCACTGCCAAGCTCCACAGGGCAGGGGTGAAGGTATCACAATCCACTGTTCAAAGAAGACTTCGAGAGAAGAAATACAAAGGCCATACCACAAGAGGCAAACCACTCAGCAACAAAAAAATCGGAAGGCCAGATTGGATTTGGCATAGTACCGAGATGAGCCACAAAAGTTTTGGAACAAAGTTTTATGGACTGGTGAGACCAAGATTAACCTCTACCAAAGTGATGGAAAAGCCAAAGTATGGAGAAAGAAAGGATGTGCTTATGATCCAAAACACACAAGATCATCTGTGAAACATGGTGCAGCTAATGTCATGGCTTGGGTTTGCATGGCTGCTTCTGGAACGGGCTCACTAATCTTTATTGATGATGTAACTCATGATGGTAGCAGCAGAATGAATTCTGAAGTCTACAAAACCATTTTGTCTGGCAATTTAAAGAAAAATGCATCCAAACTAATCGGAAGAAGCTTAATCATGCAACAAGACAATGACCCAAAACACACTGCCAACACAACAAAGGACTTCATCAAGGAGAAAAAGTGGAAGGTCTTAGACTGGCCAAGTCAATCACCAGACCTTAACAAAACAGAGCATGCATTTTACCTCCTGAAGAGGAGACTGAAGGGAGCAACCCCCAGACACAAACCAGAACTGAAACAGGCTGCAGCAAAGGCCTGGAAAAGTATTTCAAAAGAAGAATGCAATAATGGTGAAGTCAACGGGTCACAGGCTTGATGCATATAGTTATTGCAAGTGAGGATTATGGCACCAAATATTAAATGTTATTTACTTTAACTTCATTTGTAATTACGTCGGTTCCAATAATTTTGCTCACTTGAAATGTGGGTGGCTTCAAACAAAAGGTGCTCTGTCCTGAGTTGTTTAACACATCTAGATGTGAATACCATGAAATGAAAGCTGGAATTCTGAACTTTGGTCTTATATTCATCTTTTGATCTGAAACCCAAATGTCTTCAGTATACAACAAAAACAAAGGAATTGACCTTGCCGTTCCAATACTTTTGGAGGGGACTGTATATGTTGCTGCCATAGATAGACTATTTGTAGTGAATAAATAATAATTTTCAGACCAATTAAGTGCATTTGGATAATTTCCTGTGGCACACCTGGTGATCTGTCGTGGGACATTAGTGGTTGGGAATCATTGCGCTGGGCAGTGCATGCCACGTTCAAGCACGCTTGATCCCTAAATTCTGGACTATTGGACCAATGTAAGTGCACCATTCCTAACGGGCAATCAGATCGTGCTAGACTCAGAGGCGCCGCAACAGGGCCTTGGGTTACAAGACACCTGACATTGGTCAATATATCTATGTCCCCACACTTCCAACGATTTCAGCAATCTAGCTAGTAGGGGGTACAGAGAAACGACTAATATTGGTTCATATCAATGACAAGTGGAAATCCTAGTCAAGACGGCAATGACACATTGGGGCTCGGGAATTTCCCTAATGGGGCCCCCTACTACACCCACAGGGGGTCTAGAAGCTCCCCTGGCTAGACTCAACTAGACTTAAGCATGGTTACTTATTTTTACACATCAAGTCATGTTATGACACATGTATAGTATATCATCATTAAGCGTCTTCAAGGTCTCAGAGTCAGCACAGGGGAACTGGATATTTCCTGACGTGCCGGATTCCAAATCGTTTTGTTTTTAATCAGCTTGCAAGGCTTTGGTTGTCGTTTAAGCAAGCATGCGGCAAAAATGAAAAGATTTTAAAGGCCACAGTAGGAGGCAGGGGATAAATTAGAAGTTAACGTCTGCATTGCTACTCATGCTTGGGGATGAGACATACTCTACCGTACCTAAGTCCACCACTTAAAATTATGCTAGTGCCTGACAAGTATTGAAAATTAGCATGCTCTAGTCAAACAGGGTCACATGTTCCTAAGCATGGTACAGATTGCGTACCTGAACATTCATCACGTATTTTATTACTTATTTCAAAAATTCTGTCCTTCCAATTTTGTGGGCTCGCTCTTTTGTGTACCAGACTTAATGTGCTGTAGTGCACAAATCAAGATCTGTAAAGGTATAATTAGAAAAGTTTGGTGTGAAAGAACTTAACTGGCATGCATAGATCTCTGACCTCATATAACCGATGGGGCGGATTCCTGGGTTCTTGGAAGGTTATCTGTGCTGTGGCCCTGACATGCCCGTGATTACTGTGTCCTGCAAACTCTCTTAGCTTGGAGGTGTGGGATATGCAGTCCAGCCTCTGTTGATTCCTGAGGCAGCACCTCACTGCACTGGTGAAAGGTGGACTGCATGATCGTAGACCAAAACATGAGCTACCACTGCAACCCAATCTGTAAGAGAGTAGTAGTGAATTACAGTACAGTACACCCTGAACTGGTCGCCAGCCAATCGCAGGGCGCATATAAACAACATTCACACCTAAGGGCAATTTAGTCTTCAATCAACCTACCATGCATGTTTTTGGGATGTGGGAGAAAACCGGAGTGCCCGGAGAAAACACACGTTGGCACGGGGAGAACATGCAAACTCCACACAGGCGAGGCCAGATTTGAACACCGGTCCTCAGAACTGTGATGCAGATGTGCTAACCAGTCGTCTACCGTGCCGACCCAGTCACAAACATTATACAGTGAATACAAGAAAGAAAGAAAAAAAAGAAAAAAAACATCTAATCAAGCCCTGCTGGAATGCCTCCCTAAACAAATGTGTGTTAACTGCTTTTTCAAAATATCTACAGAAGATGCAGCTCTTAGCTCAAATGGAAGAACAACCGACAATTTTGGACTGCTAAGCTGTGTCACCTTTCAGATCTGTCTGTAGAATCTAGAACCTGTAGTGTCGGTCCAGGCCGGCCAGGGAGTTGCATCTGTATTTGTGGCCATGTAATTGCTCCATGTATGAATCTGTGGACTCACAGGTTTTTGAGGCAGCAGGGGATGCATGAAGTGATATAGAACGTGGATGGATGGATGGATGGATGGATGGATGGTATAAACCATATATAAACATACAGACAAATAAATAAATGTCCTCCTGGATGGGCTTAGATGGTACTGGAAAATCATCCAACATTACAAATTATTTCCAAGATTTTCCACTAATGTTCCTAAAGTGGAAACATTGGGCATTAAGAGGCAGTCTGCTTTCCCCCTGCAGTGTTCTTCCTTTTTTATTTTATTTGTTTTAGAAGGAAACTATCCCCCTGTCTTCTGCCTCACTGGTTAATTTCTCTCTCGTGTTGTTTGTGGCGGCTCGATGGAGCGTCACTTACCAGCCCCGTCACAGATTCCACATTACACTATTCAGCTGTTGCTATACAAATAGCATCACTATGCTCAAAATTATTGCTCTGTTTTCTGGATCAAATTATGGTTTTAGAATAAAGTTAATGGTAGTAGCAAAAAGTCTGGTGATGGACCTATTGTGTGCCTGGTGCAAAGTGTTTCAGCAACTCAGGATGACATTTGGTCTCGGGTTAATCGGCACAGAGAGTGGAGAGATGCAGTTTGTTGTCTTAATGGAAATGAAAGCAACTCGAGGGATGATGTTACTGATTGATTCTTCCATGTGTGATGTTTTTAAAGAGGCGAATGTGGCCATTATTTCCATGCACTGCTGTCTCTTGTTACATTTTCAGGGAATGGGAAGGGAAGTGAAGGAGTTCCATTTAGTTTGCGTTCTAAAGGACAATAGCGATAAAAAAAAAAAGACACTGAACAACGCATGTGTTTGTTACTTTTTCTTTCCCTTCATATTTGAAAGGGAAAGTGGACATCACTGCACCTGTGTCGCCCATTTCTTTTATTTCCTTACTTTCAGTTTGGTGCTATAAGCAGGGTGAAAGGATGTTACAATGGGGACTATTCAATGGTCGGGGGGGTTGTTGAATGTACAGGCTCAGTTATTCATGCAGCACTTCATCTTTTTTAGCGCAGTGACTTCTCTCGATTGATGGCTTGCTTGTGTGATTATACAGCTGTGAAACAGATGATCGCGTACAATGAAACATAGTTGGATATCCAGTAAACCCACACTGAGTGCACACACACACACACACACACACACACACACACACACACACACGTGTGCACATAAACATACAATAAGGATGTTTCTGTAATAATGACAGCTCTGTGACAATAATGAACAACATCTAGTCTTTTATGGTGAAGAGATTGGCCCTTGTTCAGTCAAAACAATTAATATTCATGGTTGGCTGCAGATTGAATAATAGCTGAGCGTCTCAGCAGAGCCCCAGTAGGTTTCAGTGATAAAGGACTGAATGCAGCAGAGGGTGTTCTGGGTCCGCTTAACTTGGCTCTTTACAGGAAAACCAAAGCCAGTGTGGTCGGATTTGGTCCCATTTTCTAAAAAACGGTGATCAAGACCAGGAACAAGATCAATGTTCTGTTTAGTTTTTCATTGTTGGGCAGAGCTGCAGCTTAACCAGATTAGAGTGGATTCTTTTGGCCTGTGACGCTCGTGTTGTTTCCTCTTGATCAGAGGCGCATTCTGCTCAATGTGATAATGTTGTGTATTTGTTCATTTATTTACTCTACGGAAATGGAGGAAAAAAGAAAAAAAAACTTCCTTCTGCCATGAATATTGCCTCTTGGGAATCTATGCCCATGTTTATGCCTATTATTGTATACCTACAAATGGCCATGTTTATCATCTTAAAAGCTTACACCAGCACACAAAAATCCACTAAAAGCCACTAAAACTAAACAAATAAAAAAATTAACTCTGATATAGATAATCTGCTGGTATATCACAAGAATTAAAATACTTCATAATACCAATGTAGGATTTATTGTTGCACTTTATAAGATGATCACAGAAAAACTTGGAATAAAGAGGTTATACTGTTGATTTATTCCAATCATCCAGTGCTCTTCTGCATCCATTTCACTTTTTAACTGACACAATTAGAATGATGTCATTATTAACTTTGTTTTTCCACCATGGCGCATGTGGGTATGTGGGTGTGTTTTTGAACCGTCAACTATCACGCCTCATGGTGCATCACGCAGCGGATATGCTTTACCACTAATATCATAACACCCAGGCACCACTTGATTACTTGTGGGCAGATCGTGTTGTTTGAGGATTTGCACACAACTTGGCTCCTAATAGCAGATTATTCATGAACTCCAATTGCAGGGATTTACTGCGAAGTGAGTGACTGTAATTACACGGTAAATCAAGCGCACCTTAGGTGGGAAGCAACAATATGAAATTCAAACGACAGCAACATCACTTTATTTAGTCTTTCCTCTTCTCTCTGCAGAATGGTAACTTGTTAATCAATTTGAGTTAATTTTGCTCTATTCCATCATTTGGTTTCAATTTAATAACTAGTAGCCATTTGACATTGATGACACACTGATTTACATACTCCTCTCTCTCTTTCTCTCTCTCTCTCTTGGTGTCCAACAAAATAAAAACTGAGCCTCATCATATTTGTAATGATAGAATATTTGATACGCTTTCTTTAACAAAGAGCATGCCAGCTCTTTTCACTCATTGAAGCGGCACTTCACCACCAAACCGCTGAATCATACTTGCCAATTTGTATCCGGATCCATGCATAGTATGTGGCACTTGCAGCAGTGATGTCACAATTTAAAAAAAAAAAAAATTCTGATCGGCTTGCTTATCCGCACACTTTTGGGAAAAGGCAGCTCACGAAAGTGACTTGTGTGTGTCATTTTACAATTGATGGTGTGTCCCCTTTGAAAAGCGACCTTAAACATTGCCTTCATGCCATAGTTAAGAAAAGCTTTTATGATGGATTATGGCCATCCCAGTAAGACCATCAATACTTTTAGGAGCCCCTTCTCCTTCCCTGCCTTCTTTTTCCCATCCCCTCTTCTCACAATGTGACTGCAGAAGATGTCCATCCCAGTGTGGTTGGTCATGCCTCACTCCAACCTCTGTGTGTCCCGCACAATGTTCCTCTGCCTCTCTACCCCTCCCTGCTCATTGTTTTGAGGGAGAGATGCACTGACTGAGGCAGACTGTTCATTTTTCAACAACTGCAGCTGGCTCCCTGCGGTGCAGAGCCGTGTCCTCCACCACTCAATTATTCCCCTCCATAAAGATGTACAGATGTGCAGGGATGCATTTGGGCTTTGCGCTTGAACACACACGCAAACACACACAAATAACCACACCCAGCCATACTAACTTAACGGGACTTGCCATGCCCACTTGTAGTTTGATGCACAAACACATGATCTGTCTGATTCTATTCATCATGCACTTTCCTCCTTTAAAGACTGGAGGTGAAAAACAAAAATTCCATCGCTCACAATTTCTTTCAAGCAAAACGAATCTTTATCTGCTTTGTCTTTCCAAATGGTCCACCATATTCCTTGTTATTTCATACTGCAGCGCCCACCCTCCCCCATCGTTTCTCCCTCGCACAGTGAGCATCCACGGGTGGTTAATGAGAGCTCCACACAAATTGGCTTACCTGCCTCCCTTTCTGCCTGTGCTCACCACAGAGGGCCTCAAGTCTGACAATGCCTCACTCACACTTTGGCTATCAAAAAGCACCAGAGTAGGCCATTTAAACTGCAGCCACTTGTACACACAACTGGAATTTCTAGGTGACTTTCTATAACCATGCCAACATTCTAGTCTTATAATGAAGAATTTGTTACAGTGGTGATTATTTTGCTGGTTTAGAACCGTCATTTTTTTACAAGCTTAGAGGTTCTAACTTGTCTAATCTACACGCCTGGAGCTTCCACCACTAACTCCTCGAAGGAAACTAATTGGTCCTTTCGTTTGTCAAGCAGACAAAATGGAGTGGAAAGGGGGATTAGTGAGAATTGATCTTTTCTCACTCCAGATACTTTATGACCTAGCTAATCCCAACCTCAACCATTGACTAAAAAATCTACTTCAACTCAATTGAACCAAATCATGGCTCCATTTAGCTTCCTGTAGTTAACTTGGCTGTAACCAGAAGCCCCTAAAGTATAACAAGTCAAGCTGTGCATGTACAAGCTACTTTGCAGGTTAATGATGCATTTGACATGCCAGTGCTCACCACCTCGGACTTGGTCTCAAAGATTGTTCATGCTCAGTTGTCATACAATAATTCAATTTCGATACTGAAATTCAAGATGACCTAAGACAGGTCCTCCTGCTGTGGAGGACTGTGCGATATACATTGTGGGCAAAAGCGCGGAACTATGCAAACAATGTGAATTTTGAATTAAGGACTTTGCAAACCAATTGTGATGGAAAACAACAATGTACTTAAACTTGAATATTGACTTCCTTGATTGAATATGGGTAGGTGTCTGTATCAATATTTGGTTATCCTAACAATCAAACTAATGTTTAGATGCCATTGTCAGCAGTTTTTTTAAAAGGATGAACCGGAAAGATTATTGGCAATCTGACAAATGGGTCAAATAGATCAAATCAGTCAGTGTGGTGCCATTTTTCTTTCAGGGCTTCTATTTCTATCCCAGAGCAAGATCTCAATTTCAATGGGATCCGGGCAACGAAGTTTGAGGTTGCTCAAAACTGATTTGTACAAAAAAAAACATTTCTGTTTTGACATACTGGAGTTAGTTGATTTCACAATGCTGTAATCATGGTCTCAGCCACATGCTGCGTGAAGGAGCTGTGGTCTCTTCAATGATAATCGCCTTCAGTCACTCTTATCAGTCTGCACAGAAAAACAACAGCTTTTAAAGGACGTTTCTATTTTTCACGTCACGCGTGAGCTGGTGTGTGTGAACACTGTTTATTTTGCACTCTGTCTGTTTGCAAAGAATATCTTCATGTCAAACACACAATCATTTGTTGGATAGTGTAGGCATAAGGCCCATTTGTTGAATTTCTCATATCAACTATGGCACATATGCGTCTTTGTTGGAATGAAGAAAACAAAGGATCTCACTCTTACCCAAATATTTGCTACAAAACACAGATTCTCTCGTGTACAAATCCAAAAATACACACAGAGCTCTGCACTACGGCAACAACAAGGCAAAAACAAACATGGTTTCTCACCCGTTCTTTGGTGCTTACACTTACATTAGATGCCAACTGCTGTGTCACTCATAGCTGTACAACACAATCTATTTGAGCACAATAGCAACCCAGTGTGTGACATGGCAACACAAATCTTTGTACTCGCCATTATATTACGGGGGGGCTAAGGCGTACTAATGAACACTCCTACTGTAAGAATTACAGACCAAAAATGGTTCAGTGCAGGGATCTGCATTTTTTTTTCTTTTTGTGTAACATCACATTTAGGAGATCTTGTTTAACGTCTCTCAGGGGGGATTTATTTGTGATGCGCCTTGGGTGAATGCAGAAAAATCTATTTGCATGTTTTTCCCTTAGTGAGACTGACAATTCTCCATCAAGTACATGACCCAGAGAGTGTCATTTATCCTTTATTCTTAACTTCTGGTCCAACATGTCTGATAATATGTCATTTCATTCAAAGTATTAAGGCAAACCTCTTATATATGAAATTTATCAAAAATTGGACTTGATATTTTGTATTTCCTCCAAAAAAAAAAAAAATAGTGGTGTGAAAAATCATTTCTTGTATTCCCTTTCACACTGCCAGCAAACTGTGTTGGAAATGTTTGTGGAAGACCCTTTCCTGTTCCAGCATGACTGTGCCCCAGTGTACAAAGCACGGTCAGTACGCTTGGATAGGTTTGGTGTGGAAGAACTTGGCTGACCTCAATCCTGTCAAAAACCTTTGGTATGAACTACAACAGAGATCGTGAGCAAGGTTTCTTGTCCAACATCTGTGACCTTTGACCTCACAAAAGAAGGTTATTTGAGGCCAAAACGTAGGAGAGGACGACAGCGAGTGCGAGAGAGTCTTGTCTTGTCTGTCACTTCTGATGAACGCACTTCTAATTATGCCCCTGTCATTAAAACGACTCAGTGTGAGTGCCTTGTAGGCTGCTTTATTGCTGGATTTAATCTGGAACTGGTTCACATCTCATTATTTATATGGTAATGGATCTCCTTAAAAGATTAAGGGATGGAGTGGTTGATGGTGACAGTAAAAGCTATTTGGGATTTTAGAAACAGAGATTGCTTCGGGGTGGGGGCTTCTGCAGACAAATAGTGTCATTTAATACTGAGTTTTTAAAAATAGCGATAAGATTCCTTTACTTGAAGATGCTAGCAAGTCGCACAATACCTAAATGTGGCAGAAGGATACATTTCATCAGAAATGTTTTAGCATCTGCGCTGCTGTGTTCTGTCCCTTAGAGCCCACATCGAGTGATTGGCGTGACATTACTCTCAATCCGAGACGCTTTTATTGTGTGAGGGTAGAATTCATTAAAAAACAGCAGACAAATGACACATTACATGACTGAATGACATCCGCCCACAGCCCATAATTCCCATTAAACCTAGTCCTCCACATAAGTCCAATATACATGTTCAAGGACTTGCACATCAGCAAAAAACAGTCTGCTGTGGTGCGTGAATAATGCATTGCAGTTTTGGGAGGAGAGTGGGAGATTTTTAAACTCCCCATAGCAAATAAATCCGTCAACTGTCATAATGGTACATGTTTATGAGAGAGGCTGTGTGTACACTATGTAGCACGTGGTAAGACGGTGTAACATTAGTTGAAATTGGCTGATCAGTTGATCACCTGGCTGTTTTGCATCACTGATTTTTTTTGGGGGGGGGGGGGGGGAAACTCAGCATTCTTGCTTCAGGCATTCGTTCTTCCTTCTTTACAGTCAGTCGAATCAAACATCCGATTAGGATTAGAGTGAGGATGTTCAATGTTTTTCCTTTTTCCAAAACAAACCGTCCTTGTATTTAGCATTCAATATCATACTCTTGAGGTTTTTACTAGAAAGAATTCTTGCCTCCATAATAGTCATACACTTCATAAGGGTTCTTCATTCGAGAGACATCACAATGATGACTACTTAGAACCATGTGACCTCCAGATAGATTGGTAATTGGATTAGTTTTATGATGAATATGTAAAAAGAGAACAAAGATCTTGGAATTCATGTTTTATTTCACTCACCTTCCATTTCTCCATAAAGCCTTTCACATTACTGTTGTGTGCAGATGGATTTATAGCCTCAGCCATAAAACAATACATTTTGATAAATGGCCCCAATATTTGACTATTATCAAGGCAGCGATACTTGCATGCACAGTATGCTCATATTCAATTTCATCCATTTGGAGTGCCAGCACGGCTTGGGCGTATGCAATCCAGCAATCAATACTGGGTGGGTCACACAAAATGGAAAAAAACCCACATATGTTTTAACCTTGTTGGTAATGATGCAAATGCATTAGACGTGACATTTTGCAAAAGGTCTCAGCCTTTCACTTAACCTCTGATTTTTGTTTGTTGTACGAAGAACATTGTTTGAAGAACATTTTTTTATAACGTAAGCCTTTGGTTCGAAACTTCCTCAGTTGCTTGTTTCTTCAAATATTCAAATATTGAAATTCATTTTCTTTCCAAAAGGATGGTCAGGACTAGCCTATGCTGAAAGAAGGTTAAAGATGTCATCTAGGCACCTTTCCGAAGCATTTTAAGAATTTAAAAAAACCTTTCCTCCAAGTAGTCCTGGGTCATCACACTTGGATAAGAAAGGAAAATAAAAGTTCTAAAACTAAATGAAGCTTTCCTTTCCTTGTGGTTTCAACGTACTGTAATTTTTCAGACAGTGCAGTCTTGCGTTGGCTTGAAAATGGCAGATCAGGTCATGTCATTGGCAGAGAAACATTGTGTGCTGGTTTTCCGAACCGTTTCTCCTCAAGGGTTGCAGGCGTGCTGGTGCCTATCTCAGCTAACTCTGGGCGAAAGGCCCAGGTACACCTTGAATTGGTCGCCAGCCAATCACAGGGCATACATAGAACAAACAACCATTCGCACTCACTTTCACACATATGGGCAATTTAGAGTCTCTTCACTTAACCTACCATGCATGTTTTTGGAATGTGGGAGGAAACCGGAGTACCCGGACGGCATGGGGAGAACACGCAAACTCCACACAGGGAGGCCGGGTTTGAACCCGGGTCCTCAGAACTGTGAGATAGATGTGGTAACCAGTCGGCGACTGTGTTGCCGTGCTGGTTTTTATTATGTAAGAACAGAGTATTAATGCAAAAATGCAGAAGGGCTCGCTGACAAACACAAACTCAAATATAGGCAGATTGTTTACTTTTTTCTTTTTTAGAATTTACTTGGTTGTGTAATTTCACACTTGACGGATTGGCAGTCCCTCTGCTTACCCAACTACAATGGTACCTTGACTTACAACCCCAATTCCAATGAAGTTGGGACGTTGTGTTAAACATAAAAACAGAATACAATGATTTGCAAATCATGTTCAACCTATATTTAATTGAATAAACTACAAAGGCAAGATATTTAATGTTCAAACTGATAAACTTGATTGTTTTTAGCAAATAATCATTAACTTGGAATTTTATGGCTGCAACATGTTCCAAAAAAGCTGGGACGGGGTCATGTTTACCACTGTGTTACATCACCTTTTCTTTTAACAACATTCAATAAAGGTTTGGCAACTGAGGACACTAATTGTTGAAGCTTTAAAGGTGGAATTCTTTCCCATTCTTGCTTGATGTACAGCTTCAGCTGTTCAACAGTCCGGGGTCTCCGTTGTCGTATTTTCAATGGGAGACAGGTCTGGACTCCAGGCAGCCCAGTCTAGTACCTGCACTCTTTTACTACGAAGCCACGCTGTTGTAACACATGCAGAATGTGGTTTGGCATTGTCTTGCTGAAATAAGCAGGGGCGTCCATGAAAAAGACGTTGCTTGGATGGCAGCATATGTTTCTCCAAAACCTTTTGCCACCTGTCCCAGCTTTTTTGGAATGTGTTGCAGCCATAAAATTCCAAGTTAATGATTATTTGCTAAATACAATAAAGTTTATCGGTTTGAACATTAAATATATTGTCTCTGTAGTGTATTCAATTAAATATAGTTTGAACACGATTCTGTTTTTTATTTATGTTTAACACAACGTCCCAACTTCATTGGAATTGGGGTTGTATGTAAATGCACCAAATTCTGAGTTTTCTGTCAATTTTTTGCTTTGCATTGCGAGCAAAACTTGAGGTACCAGCAAGCTTCAGATACGCCACCCCGAGATGGCAGCAGCGGACCCACAACATCCGCCATCTGGCGTCTCACTTCCAATTTCAGATACGAGGAAATTAAGTTATGAGCTCATTCACAGAACTAAAATTAAACTAAGATAATAGTACCACTGTAATTGCATCCATGCAATTAAAGTCATTTTTTTGTGTTTCTGTTATGTATAGTAAATATGGGTTGAGGTTGCCATAATTAGTAATAGTGGCCTCCACTCAAATAGACGGTTGATTTTATGTAGACCAGATGCTAGAATTTACAATTATCATTCCAGGATTCAATATTCTGCCAGACACTTAACCTCATTTTACAAGTTTCAGCAATGCCTTTGGTTGTCTAATTTAGAAAACACTGTAAATACTGAATAAAGAGAATGAAAATACTTTGCAACTGTGTTTCTTTAGTCTGAGCAGATTAAGGTCCCAGTACTGTTGAAATACTACAGTATTTACTTCCTCAAGCTCTACCTCACAACTCCAATCAATTTTTTTTTTTTTTATGTTTGTTCATTTGAATTCAGTATGGACTGTGTTATATGACACTGCACTAACATGTGAAAGTAAAGCAGCTAAAGGGAGCTATGACATAGAGTCCAGAACAAACAGAAGAAAAGGAAGCGAATAATGGACGGCAGCTTTGGCACAACACAGCAGTGGAGCCCCCTCGCTGTGCGGCTGCAGAGAACACTGCGACTGTGACAGACTGAAAACGTGTTGATGCTTCGGCTCTACACTTTCTCAGTCTATCACTCAGAAAGAAACCCTTCCATCTGGCCATGGTGGAATTGGAATCGTGATACAGAGTAAATAGTGACTCAAGAAAAAAAAGAAAGAAAGATTTGATATTCCTCCAATCACAATCAAACAAATAAACAGTCAGACTGAGTAAAGGTGGGTTTCTGTGTTCCGGTCCAACATCCACCACCCTCTGGCCCCTGAATACCCAGCAGTACATTAGCCAGAGAGCCACTGTTACAGTCTTCCAACTCCAGAGAACAGCAACGGGAGGTGGCTGAGCGTTACGGCAAGTCCCCCACTGGTTTAATGGCGTGGACTTCTCTCGCCACCTTCCCACTTCATAACCAGCACTCCCCAGGAGCACCGAGGTTGCATTAAAATCGAGAACACAGCCCCCAGTGTGTAGCAGTGGACGGTTATTTGTGGCAAAGAGCTTAAAGGTTGCGATTTTCTTCTCTTACCCTACAGCAAGGTGCCGCCACCTTCAAACACAAATGGAAGTGTCTAATCCCCCTTGGTAAAATAAATAGGAAGAACTTGAGCACACTGTGGGTTGCATAGATTCGGACGACCATATTGATCTGCTCCGTGTGAGATGATTTCCATAATTAGTCCTGCCGAGCCACCTGGGAGTCGGTCCCCTGTTTGATTGAACCTGTTCTCCTTGAAACATTAAACATTGGAGCTGTACTCATCTGTGTTGACAGCAGAGAAGGGTTAGGTCAAGAGAAGAAGAAGAACTCAAGGAGCAGAAATCAAGATTGCAAAAAGGAAAGAAGATATTCCTTTCAGATATAGGGAATTTACAGTAGGTCATGAGTGTACACTCATCCTGTGGTTCAGATACGAAACATTTGGCTGAATGTAAAGCTCCACATCATGTGTGCACCAACCTGTGCCTATTTGGAAGCCCCGATTACTCCTTATGAAACATTCAAGTATTGAGCATGTAGAAATGATGGTGCCAAAGTTCAGGCGGGGGGTGTGGGGGGGGGGGGGGGGGGGGGGGGCATGCCGCCGAAAGAGTGTGTGGCTTAATTAACTGTAAAGCAGGCAAGCTGCACACTGCCCTGTCGCCTTGCATATCAACGATCTGAGCGCCATTCTAAGCACCTTAGCAGACAAGTCCCCCTTTGTGAGCAAGAAGAGTCTATTCAGCGGTGGCCGGTAGAGCCCGAGGAGCTCCTCTCGTCTCCCATCTCTAAGACGGGCTTGTACAAGAGTTTTCACATGAATGCTGCATAGAAGGAGATCTGTTTTGTCTCACAACATGCAGAGAAGCACATGTAGTTACCCTGCATACAGCAAAATAGGTAAAAAAAAATTGTAAAAAAAACAGCAACAAGATATTCATTTTAGTTGAGTGACTTAGGGTTTAGTATATTCAAAGCTGTGATTGAATATACAGTTGGTTGGATATTGGATTGCGTTCAAGCTTGTGAATCTTTTCTTATGTTAAAGAAGGACAAATGATCTTTCAGTTCAGTGTGGCTGTCCTTTTCTATGCTCATTAACTCAACTGGCCACTGACCTCTAGTGGGTATAGATGGAATGGATTACTAATCCACAATTAATTCAGCCCTATCTAATTAGGCTGAAAAGGATTTGGATGGTCAAGGTGGCTCTTATTAGCATTTGATACTCAGAAGCATCCAACGAGAGTGCATACAAAGCGTTCAGTATACGTATAAATTCCACGCATGGTGTCACAAAAGAGATATTTCAAAACCAAACTTCAAACGACTACGAGTTTTTCCCTTTCAATTTATTCTCCCGGAGTCTAAGACACCCTTGCCCAGCCTTCTCTGCCACATCTTTATGCCTCCCTGGAAAGATTCTTCTGGGATCCTCCACAGCTCCGCCATCACGGCCCTCTTGATGTGGTCCACTGCTTTCAAAACGGTTCCCCTTGATGACCCCCTTGAGCTTGGGAAAGAGGACTGAGTAGCACAGCGATGTTCTTCTCGGCTAGGAACTGTCAGATGCTCAGGGCATTCTCCTGGCAAAACTCTCGCGCACTGAGCGGAACAATTGCCGCAGTATCTCTTTGCTGGTTGATCAGCTGGCTCACACTGAAGCGGAAAACTCGTAGTTTGTACTTTTATGTTTGAAATATAGCTTATGAGACACCCCTCCTGGAACCTTTCTGACACTTCTTGTATGCTCAAGTTTAAACAGACACCAACAAGAGACGACTGAGGTTCAAATTGAAATATTCTGCCGCAATGACAGTAAGTACCAATTAAATTTGCACCTGATTGGTCCTTCTGGCTGGCTTAATTGTTGACCTTGACGTGCTGGCTGGCAGCTAGCTTGATGATTGACTGCATTCGGAGTTAATTGACTGTCAACAGCGTTGTAGGGAGGTCTGGTCTTTTTTGTCGCTGCTTTAAACATCTGAGTGCCAATCGTTGGATGATGGTTTGTCTATGCCAGTGAAAATTTCGAGAATTTCAAACCTTTAAACATATATGTTAAACTCAGGCCCGGGGGCCAAATTTGGCCCACGATGTAATTATATTTGGCCCGCAAGACCATATCAAATGTGTATTAGAGCTGGCCCGCCAGTATATAGCGCATGCGCCAATAATATTACAAATCCCAGAATGCTTTGCTAGTGCGTTGGCGAGCGCCCAGTTCCTTTCTGTTGCAGTCATTGGCAACTATGCTACCGGTCTCCTCGAGCAAATTTACACTTCCCCTTCCCAAAAATGGCCAAACGAAAGATGGAAAACGGTTCACTTCCAAGACAGGTGGGAGGCAGATTGTCTGTTCACTAAAGCAAAAGACGGACCTGTTTGTTGTGTGCGGAGCAACGTGGCTGTAACAAACAATAGAACATGTTTTTTTTGAATGCCCTTTATCAACTCCGAGGCAGGGACCGTTAATAGTTTGAAGTTTGGATTTTTTATTGAAGGATATTCTTATTTTTTGGGGTTGTTTTGTTGTTGGCCTTTGAAAAAAGATGTACATCAAAAAGAAAGGTAGTTGGAGATAGATAAATAAAAGGTGGAGAGACAGAGGAATTCCTTATCTATTTAAATACAAAACAACAAACAAATACCACTGTCTTTTATCGCAAATTTGATTTCTCGTGTTTATAATATTAAAGTTTGTTTATTCCAGATTCAGTGTTTTAGCAAAATTGAAGTTTGTTGTCATATGATAAACTTTAACGCTACATTTCTGCAAAAGAAGGGAAACATGCACATCGCAGTTATTTTTCATTAAATATTGAATTTTATTTTTTTATTTTGGCCCACGGTGAATTTGAGTTTGACACCCCTGCCTTAAAACTTACAAGCTAATGACAAAATATTGGATACGTACAAGACAAGCTGCGATAGGCTCCGGCGCTCCCGCGACCCTCGTGAGAAGAAGCGGCTCAGAAAATGGATGGATGGATGGATGGATGCTTTCAACATTGTGTGGGAATTGTTGAGGGAAGGTCCCAGTGCGCAAAGTGAGGTCCATAAAGGAATGGTTGGAGGAGTTTGGTGTGGAAGAGCTTGAGAAACACTTGAAGAAAGAAGTACAACACAGGTCATAAGCTGGTGGTTTCCCACCTCCATGAAGTGACAAAAACCATTCAACTGTCATAAAACTGATATTTATGCTAGTGGTAAATCTAAAAACCTAAAACTGAGTAGAATGTGACTATTGCACATTTAGTCATTTATCTAAGAAAATATGCCAGGGATGATCGTGTGTCATGATTGAGTGGTGGGGATTGTGGCATAAAAGTACTGTATCACATTCTCCAAATGTCTCTCGCCTTATCGTTCCTGGGCTGTGATAAATCACGATTATGAAAGGCAGATTTTCTTTTTCTTCGGAGCACATCAAAGAGGCCAGGACAGCTCGCTTCCCTTCTTCCGTGCACTACCAAGGCAGTGGAGAGACGAGAAGGAAGGTTGGGAGAAATATGCAGAGTAAATTGGGTTTACCATGGCTGAATTTGATGGCAACAGTGGGTGATCAAAGTCAGAATTTAGGGATATACAGTATGCCAAAACAAATTACTTCAGCTTTCAATGAGCATACTAAATCCTTCACTTGGGAGTGGATGCTGTATGTTCTTTTCTGTTCACAGCCAAAAAAAGCTTTGCAGCGTCTATGAACGTACAGAGGCCTGAAGTGTCAGTATCAGCCGTCAAATATTAAGTTTTACAAACTCCTATTTCAAAGGCAGGGAGGAAGTTCATTTCTCGCTTGGAAGGTATGATAATTTGTAAAAGCCAAGGTAAGGTACTTACTGTAGTCAGTGCTAGCAGTCTTCACCATTACAGCTCCTGAAAGCAGATGCCACTAAAAGTAAAATGTCTCAGTTATATTCAGTGACATCCTGCATGCATATACATGCGCAAGGCCTCAGTGTACCTCATTTCAACGCTCAGCAAAGGATGAACTCTGCAAGCGTGCATGACTTCTTTGGCTATTTGCGACACATCGCATTGCGCCTTCCTCATTTGTCATTTAAAGGGGTCATATTTTGCCAAACCAACTTTTTCTACTATTTGGGATGTAATATTGTCTCTATAGTGCCTCTGTAAACATGTGAAATTTGAATTAAAGTCATCCAAGCGTTCCTAAGTGCAAGACGACTAGCATCAGCTCATTCGAATTTCTCGACTTTATCTACGTCACTCGGGAAGATCTCCACCTTCCCTTTCCGCTCCCAAACCAGCGTGCTCTCTCAAGTGGGTCTTCTACATGGAGGCAACCAATCAGAGGAAAGGGGGCGTTCTTCGCCAAATATGGACTAAGCGGATACAAAAGTGGGTCAAACAGAAGTAGTTGTCAGAGGGGCTTTTCTGGACACTCGTGTGACAAAACTAAGGTGATTTTTTTTTTTTTTTATGAAATTGACACTTTTATACTATGTCCAGGCTAGAGAGTCACTCTATGGAGGTCTAAATATATGTGTATCTCTCTTTCTGCGCGTTTTCCATACGAATATACACCAGCCACATAAGCAGATAAGCAATTCTGTGAAATAACTGAACATTAGACGCCCCGCAGCCTACCGCTACATTTACATCGAAACTCTCAGCTGAATATTGGAGAATTCGCTTGAGCGTGCACACGTGACGTCCACCACTATCAGACAGACCTTAGGTCACACGTTGCTGACAAAAAGGCACCTGTGTGTCCCAGTAATTAGCAACATAGGAGGATAGGTTTCTCTACATAAGTGTCGAAAATAGATTGTGGAAAGATCAATTCCAAGTAGAATGCGCAAAGTCACGCACACTTGTTTTAAGACATTGTCGTCTGGTCTCAGGCGAACCAGACCAGGAGTGTCTACTCAGAGCTCTCATCAATGTTGTTTGTATTCTTCAAGAGCTCTGATCTCAAGTTGAATGTGAGATCTCGGAGACACGCGGATGGAGGAATCGAAGTTTTGGGGATCTTTGGAATTCGAAAATGATGGCGTAACACAACAGGGCAGGCTCTCTTTGTCCTTCATCCATCGGGAGGATGATTTGAGTGTCTGGGGTGTGCTGAAGTCAAGGAATTAGATAATGACCCTGAGAATTGCCAGAAGGGGTGACAAAGGGGAAAACGGGATGACACTTTTTCTATTTCCCGGCCTTTTGATTCCCTGGTGCAAAGTGGACAGAATTAGGATGGGAAAGAGCATCCGTAGACAGCTTTCTTCCATCTGGCCCAGATGAAAGAGAAGAGAGCAACTCCCTCAGCCAGCAGCAGCCTTTTCTTTGCATCTCACCTTTCACTTTCCCCACCTTTTCCCTTTTCTGGCCTCCCAGCTACCTCTCTTCTTTGCTCTTCAATTTTGCCCTCACTCCCTTCCCACCATCTCCTGTCACTGAAATGATCCGCATTCTCACTGGTCTGGTTTGGTGATGCCCATTCAAATATATGCGCACGCAGCCAGAAAGTAATGTGATTCTTATACAGTATGCATGTCCACATGTTCATCATCTTCTGTGCATCATTTACATTTGAAGCATCTGGTTTTCTCAGCGCTTCCTGCTCGCACTTGCAGTGCTTTGTCCTTAGTGTGGAATCCACATTTTAGCATTGGAGAGGTCATCAAGCAGGATGTAGGATGACTTCTGAATGTGACAGGAGTGGATCAGATGATGCTACAAACTGACTATATACGTGTGTGTGTGTGTGTGTGTGTGTGTAAGTTATCAGAATCATCTTTATTTTGCCAAGTATGTCAAAAACAGAACTTGGTTGGCAGATGACAATGATCCTTCTGAGCATAATGTCTCTTTCTGGGCTTTTGTAACTATCAATGGCAAATGGACTGCATTTCTATAGCAGGCGCTCACATGGAAAAAGTCAAGCTTTTAAATGTATGTCATAAAATTCGACAAAACATGTTTTTGTAATAAAAACCCCAGCACACCCTAGTGAGGATAAGCGGTTCAGAGAATGGATGGAAAATAACAATAATAATAATAATAATAATAATGCATTTTATTTGTAAAAGGCCTTTCAAGCCCCTCAAGGACACTCTATATCAATCAAACAACAGTAGAGACAGAATTATGCAGAGAAATTGAAACAATATAAAAATAAAAATGCAGAGCAGTGCAGCTATAGTGATTAGGCGATCTTGAATTGGTGAGTTTTGAGCGCGGATTTAAAGGTGGTGAAAGAGATTGAGTTGTGTCCCGGAGCGGTTAAACGCTCTGCTTTTTGCAAATTGTTGCATTTTGATTTTCACTGCTGACAAGAATGTTGCCACATACAGTAAAACAGAAAACAAGCTGTGAAGATTTTTATGCCGCTGTTGTTTCCCGACAGGATCATTAGTTGTAAAAATAAAAGAGGCCAAGGTGCTTGGCATAGCTGTGTAGAAGGGTCTAATTACCCAAGAGACACTAGGGGGGGGGCGAAGGGTGGAAAGAAATGGTCATTTAAATAGGATGTTAATTGTAATTACTGTTCTGGAGCGCTATCGTCATAGCAACCTTAACCCCTGATGGTGTCAGTGAAGGAGGATATATACATAGGTTAGTGCCAAAAAGGAAACTTTATACTGTAGATGCAATGTATAATTCCATCTATTTTGAATAAATGAATAAATGACCTGTAGGGAAGCCCACTGCTATTTCTCCCCTTCCACAGGAACCCCACCACTCCTCTTTCCATCCAACCCCTTTGCTCCATCTTTTTCCATTCTCTTACGCTTTCATCTTCATCCCTTAAGAGCCCCCGCTTGCTCACACACGCCACACTGTTTGCTTCTCCTGCCCTTGCTCCGTCATCCACACTGACCCAATGTTTTCCTTT
Source organism: Phyllopteryx taeniolatus (assembly GCF_024500385.1). Classification (NCBI taxonomy): domain Eukaryota; kingdom Metazoa; phylum Chordata; class Actinopteri; order Syngnathiformes; family Syngnathidae; genus Phyllopteryx; species Phyllopteryx taeniolatus. The sequence goes on from NC_084506.1 coordinate 8,155,847, forward strand.
CTGCTTGGATGCTTCCTCCTTTCATTTCTTTCACTGATCACATGCAATGAGGTTCACAAAGTGCAGTGTGCGTTCTTCAGTTTATAGTGTATCAATCTTCTATTTTCCACTTCCAGTAAATGGGGTGTGAATGTGTCAACTAAGAACACTATGCAAGATGACAGATGAATTACTCTTCCTGATTTCCTTGGCAATAACAATGTTGCCTTATAAACATGTTTTCCATCACAGATAATGGTATGGGTGCATGTGTATTTTTATGAAAACGAGACTACATTGTCTTTATTCACTTCACACCCAGTTTGGGATGACTGGTAATATTATTATCTATTTACTGTATTCATTAAGGCGGCACGGTGGTCGACTAGTTAGCACATCCGCCTCACAGTTCTGAGGATCCGGGTTCAAATGTGGCCTCGCCTGTGTGGAGTTTGCATGTTCTCCTCGTCCCAGTGTGGGTTTTCTCTGGGTACTCCGGTTTTCTCCCACATCCCAAAAACATGGTATATTCATTGGAAACTCTAAATTGCCCGTAGGTGTGAATGTGAGTGCGAGTGGTTGTTTGTTTGTGTCTTCCCTGCGATTGGCTGACGACCAGTTCAGGGTGTACCCCGCCTCTCGCCCAGAGTCAGCTGGGATCGGCTCCAGCACCCCCGCGACCCTAGTGAGGATAAGCGGGATGGGAAATGAAAGAATGAATGTATTCATTAAGTCACTGATGGTGTAGTGGTACATTTGCCTGACTTGTGTGCAGACAGCGTAGGTTCAGTTCCCACGCGGTGACGGTACGAGTGTCCAAGTCTATAGGTGCCCTGACTGGCCCTGACTGGTGACCAGCTCAGGGTTAGTCTGCCTAGAAAGGGAGAGGTTTTAGCGGTGCGATATGTCTTGGACGCTCTGTTAATTAAGAATTGTAACTCCATAAATTACAAAGATTTTCTGTGATGTTGAGCAATGGTTAAAGTGATTTACTGTGGTGCACTGCAGTGATGCCTCTCACCATTTCAGATGTTTAGGCTGAATAAACAAACACAGAAGTGAAATTGTCAGTGATAAGGACTCGGCCGAGGCTAAACTGAACATGATCCAACAGAGAATCAACAACCCAGGCGGATTTTGACCAATTATCCAGAAAAAAACATTTGTGTACTCAGGCTCGCAAACTCTGTTATAGTTGATCGCAAATATGTGTGTCGCACGGTCATTGCGCTGTGTGTAGCTATCGAGTTGCTCCACGCCGGACTCATCCAAACATGCCGTGATGGAACTTGCTGTGTGCACAGGGGCATAGTCATGCTGCAACTTAGTCCTCACCAAATTTCTCCCACAAAGGGGGAACCATAGGTGTAGTGGCAAGTAACGTTACTTTTGTCCCTTCAAGTTTTTGACTCGTATCTTCCGTCAACATTAACGAGCTTCACATAATCCAACAACAAGAACTAGGCCGATGTAAAACTGAAAAAGGTTGTTGCTCCATGCCGTTTGTTTACGCTAGCTTGCTCCCAACAATCTTTTCCATTACGTCATCACAACACTTTACCACAAATTTTCAGTATTTTACGACAACCTGAGACCAGGACTAACTAAAAGAGCACAGATGCCTTAATATTAATAATAAACATGCTTTTATTGAAACAACAACAAACAAAATGCAAAATATATGCCAAATAACCTATTACTAGTCAATTAAAAATATTTCAATGGAGCAAAAATTTAAAAAAAAATGAAACGGACTAATTATTTTCTTATGGCTCTAACAATAGACTGTCTTGGTAAGATGATGATTTGGCTTCCACAATATAGTCAACTAGGAGTTGATGCAAACTAGAGTTTAACTTGGACAAAATGTCACAGTTTCTTTATCAAAGGTAGATGATTCAAATTCTTAAAGTTAATTATTAAAAAAAATTTCTCCAGCAAACACACAACTGAAATTACAACCAAAATTTAACATTGACTGACCACAGCATACGACAACCCAAAAAGTGTATATTGCGAAGACTATCATGTTTGAAAGCAACAGTTTGGAAAGTGATCTCTTCTAACGTTCCAGAGGTCTGCTGCTCGCATTCTATCATATATCTTCATTTGGGAATCTGAAACGGGAGTGCTCTTGTCTCGTCGCATCTGCTCACCTGTTCTTCTTCATCTATCCCTCCCTTTAGTCTGCCCTGGCCTCTAACCTGGACCACCTACGGTCATGCTCAAGTTGCCTTCCAAAGAGTCTCATCCATCTTGAAGGAAAGAAATGGTACTAAAAGTCATCCAGTTGAGGAGATTGCTGTACAGCAAAACACATTATTGTATCTTGTCGAGCAGTTCCCAAATCAGCTTTCATTTAAAGCAGCACAAATTGCTGTGCAGTGTAGTAAGGAAGAGCGGAATGGCAGACATCAGAAGGGTGGCAGGGGTATGACGTATCAGTCATTTGGTATTTTGGTGTTTCAGCTTTTCATGAATAAATATGCAAACTAAAACCTTCCGCCCTTATATTACATTCCAGCAAGGCATACTGTATACATTGTACATCTAGGTGCACATCTCCGATCTAAGGAAATAACTTTTCCCACCGAAGAAGGGATCAATACCCAAACGTTAATGTCTGCTCTTCCCTGATCACTTCAATTCTCATCTCCACTGGCTTGAGATCAAATACAAACGATCAGATGCAATTTGTGTGCTTCCTCTCCTTAATCTAATATTCCCTTTTTTTTTTTTTTACTGTCTTCCTTTATTCTGTCTCTCCAACTGGGTGTGCACAGTAAAGCAATAGTTCTTTGACAGTAAATGTGTATTAGTGGTCCATGACAAGCCTCAAACGATGCCTTAACATCGGATATTTTTGTTTTCCGCATCTCACCTCATTTGTGAATATTTAGGCAAGACACTGCAAATGCGCTTTCTATTTTCATTATATTGCACTATCCATCCAGGCACGACAGCTGCATGTTAATGAATAAATGAATTAATTTGAGCTGGTTTGATCCACCGCCACCTCCCTCTTGGTAATGACCTCAATAATGGTGCAGACTTTAATGGGATTTTAATTGATTTAGGTGCTGTATGTGTCCTGTACTCCTCAGACAAAGGTAAGCTAAGGAGCTGATCATTCACTGTTCAAAACAGGTTGTTTTCTGCAAGCTGGTTAAAAACTGTAATATCAAAGCAGCCCTTGATCATTCATCAAGCAACATAATGGCTTGATGGATTGATCTTAGCGTCTTCAACACACCAGTAAATTAAAGTTGAAAAATTTTTGAGTGGGCCTTGCACCGTTGGACTTCTCTGAATGTGGCACATGGAGAAAAAAATATTTTACACCCCTGCCCTATAGTATACGGTCATTGATTCCCCTATTGTGCCTGAGACTATCCTGTTGTTTGTGTAGTTGTGTCATTAGTCTCAGTGCCACAGATGATAAGCCTAACTAAAACAGTAATGTTTTTGAGCCCCTCATTAAAAAGGTAAATTAGCACTGCAGCTGCACTATAAAACTGTGCTGCTCCCATTGCTGGTGTGCTTCAGTGCCAAATATTTAAAAATATGTTGGAGAGACCTCATATAACGCTTACAAACTTACAATGTGGGTGCCGTATTTGCTTGTTTTAATAAGTCTATAGTGTTAGGTAATGACAGATTGTGTGACCGTGCGTTGACTAGTTTACATTGGGTTGAATGTTGAGGTGGAAATCTCTTGCCACCTCTCGCCACGCTGCACTATTTGCATATCTGATGTTGAGCAATACTGACCACTCATGCCTGAATAGCATCTGCACCACTTGCACGCTGACTGAGGAGTATCTGCAACATTTGCACAATCGACATTGTCCCAGGTTATCGCACTACGAGTCACTTTAAACTGCATACAATCCTTGAAGTCAGTGGATGACTGGTTGGCACAGCTGCCTCACAATTCTGAGTTCCAGGGTTCAAATCCGGCCTTACTGTGTGGAGTTTGCGTTTTCGCCCCATGCCTGGATGGGTTTTCTCCGGGTACTATGGTTTTCTCCCACATTCCAAAAACATGCACGTTAGGTTGCTTGAAGACTCTAAATTGTCCGTAGGTGTGAATGTGAGTGTGGATGGTTGTTTATTTATACAGTATGTGTCCTGCGATTGGCTGGCGACCAGTTCAGGCTGTACTCTGCCTCTCACCGAGAGTCAGCTGGAAAAGGCTCCAGCACACCCGCGATCCTAGTGAGGAAAAGTGGTACGGAAAATGGATGGATGGACATCTGTCAGTCTGGAAAGGGTTACAAAGACATTTCTAAAGCTTTAGGACTCCAGTGGACCATGGTGACAGCCATTATCCACAAATGGAGAAACATGGAAAAGTAATGAACCTTCCCGGGAGTGGCTGGCCAAGAATAATTTCCCGAAGAGCAAAGCGATGACTCATCTAGGAGGTCACAAAGGAACCCGGACAACAGCTAAAGAACTGCAGCCACCCTGGCCTCAGTTAAATTCAGTGTTCATGACTCAAGAATAAGGAAGAGACAAAAATGGCAACCATGGCCAGTTCCAAAGCAAAAACCACTGCTGAACAAAAAGAACACAAATAAAGGATTGTCTTACTTTTGCTCCAAAAAAAACCCAAAAAAACAACAACATCTGAATGATTCCAAAGACTTTGGGGAGAATATTCAATGGACTGACAAGACAAAAGTTGAACTTTTTGGAAGGTGTGTGTCTCGTTACATCTGGCATATATGTAATACAGTATTTCAGAAAAAGAACATCATATGAACAATAAAACATGGTGGTGGTAGTGAGATGGTCTGGGGCTGCTTTCTATTCTTCCCTCTTGCAATCAACTTCTTGAACAGCTAACTTACAATTCCATTACAACAAGCTGGCAATTTTTTGACTTGAGTTCGTTGTCACATTTCTGTATTATGTATTACTCGTGCACTCACTGTAGTTGTCTCGCCGTGCTGCACTATTTGCATATAGTGGCCACTCATGCCAGAGTAGCATCTGCTCCATTTGCACACTGATTGAGGAGTATCTGTAACATTTGCACAACCATTGTCCCAGATTATCGCAGTACTCGTCACTTTAAACCGCATACACTCCTTGAAGTCTCAGTGCCCTTTGCACAATGGTCATTGCACCGGACTATTGCGATATTAGCCATTCGAACTGAGGCCTCTGCATCTTTTTGCACAATTGTTGTTTGTTGTTGTTTTTTGTCAATGTCTTTATGTCTCCAAAGTGTTCTGTAAATTGACTGTCTGTTGTACTAGAGCGGCTCCAACTACCGGAGACAAATTCCTTGTGTGTTTTGGACATACTTGGCAAATAAAGATGATTCTGATTCTGATTCTGATTCTGATTTCAGGACCTGGACGCTGTCATTAATGGAACCATTAATTCTGCTCTTCACCAGAAAATCCTGAAGCTGAATGTTCGGCCAACTGTTTGTGACCACAAGCCGAAGCGCACTTGGGTTCTGCAACAAGGCAACGATTCAAAACACACCAGCAAGTCAACTTCTGAATGAAAAAAACAACAACAAAAACTGAAGGCCTAGTCAAAGTATGGACTTGAATCCGATTTAAATGTTATGGTATGACTTTAAAAGGGCCATTCATGCTGGAAAACCCTCCAGTGTTGCTGAAGTAAAACAACTTTGCAAGGATGAGTTGGCCAAAAATATGGGCCAAATCTCCACAGAGGTGAAATATTCATTGCCAGTTATAGAATATGATTGATTTCAGTTGTTGCTGCTGAGGGGGCCAATTACTTTTTCACACAGGGACAGGTAGCTTTGAATAGTTTTTTTTCCCTTAATAAACAAAATCACCATTTCAAAACTGCATGTTATATTTACTTGGGTGATACAGTATTTGTCTGATATTTACATTTGTTTGATAATATTAGATATTACATTTGTGAAATACAAAAACATAAGTATTTGAGAAGAGGAAAATACTTTTTCATATACTTGTATCTATGGATGGATGTTTATGTCGGTTGTTTAGTCATGCAGTGCACACATTCACAGTAACATTTACTGTATGTTAAGTGGAATTTAGAGGAAATCAAAAAACATGAGTACAGCTTCACTTGGTTTTAGAACCTCATCATAATCAGCATTCGTTTATATCTGACTGATTATGTTTTTCTCTGTGGCAATAGGTTTGTAGTCTATGAAAGCCAAAACTGTCCTCTCTTCAATCCCTATGCCCTGACCGAAGTCCTGGTAGTCTGCTACGTTTCCGGGCAGAGTGCCAACCAGAGGACAGGATCAAACACTAAAGGAGGAGATCTCGATGACCGCAGTCAGATGTTCTTTCATCTCTCCTCCACCGTTCTAGCACACATGCTAATTCTTCATTCCCCCTCCCATGGCTGAGGGAGTCTACACAAAGAAAGCTGTCTGCGGGAACTCTCTCTGTGGTCTACAACGATGTTTCTATTCTACTGTAAATGATTTATCCTTGGTACCAAAACAGATTAACTCCAATTTTGTATGCATCTCCTCTATCCATCCATCCATTGTCTTCCGCTTATCCGAGGTCGGGCTTCAGCAGGGAAGCCCAGACTTCCCTCGCCACTGCCACTTTCTCCAGCTCTTCAGAGGGGATCCCAAGCCGAGAGACGTCGTCTCGCCAATGTGTGCTCGGGCGTGCCCGGGGTCTCCTCCCGGTGGGACATGCCCGGAACCCGGAACACCTCACCAGGGAGGCATCCTAAACAGATGCCCGAGCCACCTCGTCTGGCTCCTCTCAATGCGGAGGAGCAGCGGCTCTACGCTGAGCTCCTCCCGGATGACCGAGCTTCTCACCCTATCTCTAAGGGAGAGCCCGGACACCCTGCGGAGGAAACTCATTTCGGCCGCTTGTATCCAGGATCTTGTTCTTTCGGTCACGACCCACAGCAGTGACCATCGGTGAGGGTAGGTACGTAGATCGACCGGTAAATCGAGAGTTTCGCCTTTCGGCTTAGCTCCTTCTTTACCACAACGGATCGATACAAAGTTCGCATCACTGCAGACGCTGCACCGATGCGCCTGTCGATCTCACGTTCCATTTTTCCCTCACTCGTGAACAAGACCCTGAGATATTTGAACTCCTTCACTTGGGGAAGGATCTCATCCCCGACCTGGAGAGGGCACTCCACCCTTTTCCGACTGAGGACCATGGTCTCAGATTTAGAGGTGCTGATTTTCATCCCAGCCGCTTCACACTCGGCTGCGAACCGCTCCAGTGAGAGTTGGAGATCACGGCTTGATGAAGCCAACAGAACCACATCATCTGCAAAAAGCAAAGATGCAATACTGAGGCCACCAAACCGGACCCCCTCTATGCCTTGGCTGCGCCTAGAAATTCTGTCCATAAAAGTTATGAACAGAATCGGTCCAACCCTCACCGGAAACGAGTCCGACTTAATGCCGGCAATGCGGACCAAACTCTGACGACATTCCAGGTTTTTCCAGGTAGAATACAATAAAACGTGTGAGGCGCTGTTGAGTGAGCGCGCATTTCTTTTCTTGCTTATTGATGTCATAAAAAAATATCTGCAACATACAGTATTTAGGCTTAAAACATGAAACAATAACTAGAGAAGCAGCAAAGGGTTGCCACAGGGGAGGTTATTGCATGTAACCCTGAGAGATTAAGGCCATCACGATAAATTAGATGTCAACAGTTGATCTCATTAATATGAGTAATAAAATGAATGAGACTATGGCAAAATCCCCATCCTGCAGTCCCATCCCATCACGATGACGACTGGCTTCTCCTCTCTCCCAGTACTCACGCAGCCGCCACGTCACCATGAAAAGACAAAAGAGAGAGCCGCATTACACAGACGCACTCCCAAACCCCCCTCGACGCAGAGAGAGAGACAGATTGAGAGGCGTAGCTGATCCTTGAGAAACAGTGCAGCCTGATCCCCGCTCTCGAGACTCGCTTCATGGCCACTGGTACCACGAGGCCCGAATCTGACGTCAGCGTAATTTCTGTCCATCTGTAAGCCAGGGAGGGGTTGTCATCTCTAATGCATTATTCACACATGCAGTATCGCCCAAGACAGGTCTTATCTGAAGAGGACAAAGCAACTATCACCCCTGACTGACTCACAAAAGCCCTTTCTGATGAATGCCATTGAATTCCGACTTGCCATAGTATTTTTATTTATCCATAAAATAATGAACAGTAACCTTTTCTTCCTTTCTTAGTAGTACTTTTGCAAGGAAAGACACATATGTTGAGTCCTTACACAGTGGATTTGAGAGGTTTTGAAATTCAAAAGAACACAATATTAGATGACCCTTTGTTACAGGAAACATAGATACCACATGCAGTAAATGCATTCCTTCCTGACTACAGCACAAGTCACATTCTCACTGACATCTAACGTCAGTCTCACAGTCTGAAGTAATAAAGGATCCGTCGGTGTTTCTCATCATGGGTGGGTTAATTGTGTTTGCATTAACTCTACTGATTGCCCTTGATGATGGTGACAGAGGGAAGCTACATTAGCTCCCATCTGTTGCTTCACTACACTTTCCTAACTTGAATCAGCAAAGAATTACTTTGTAAAAGCGCCTGAATCAAGCCCTGTTGCAGACAAATGTAAAAAAAAAAAAAGGTAACTACTTGTTGAAGCAATGCGAAACTGTCCCGGTTCCCTCGAGCAAGGCACTGTTACAATCCTCAAAACTCAAGAGGTGCAGCAAAGTTTGCACACCCCTTTCACTCTGACATCTCCCCCTAGACGTATGGCTACGTCAGTTCCAGTGTCTGGGTCAGCGCACCTCTCGCCCAAAGTCAGATGGGATATATGCTCCAGTTCACCCGCGAGCCTAATGAGGATAAGCACGATAGTAAATGGATGGAGAACATCTGAGCTTCAAGTGAAGCGGTCGTTCTGACAGACAGACCATCACTTTCAACTGAAGACAAACACACGAAGACTCCTCTACCCACACGATACTCCACCACTGTGACTCTAAATTCACAACCAGCATTTTTGACGTCATATTTGTGTGTATTTTTTAAATTCAAGAATCAAAAGAAAAAAAGAAAAGAAAAAAATTCTATTCATGTAAAAGGGTCTGAAGATGCTCTCTATGGGCCAAATGGGGAACTACAAGTTATGGTACCTTTTCCCTATCTGGATAGAGAATTTGCTCACTTGGTAACCAACAATTAGCAGAGTTGTCAAAAGTACTGGTATTCAGTACTTAAGTAAAAGTACTGCAACTTGTGCAAAAAATAACTCTGGTAAAAGTAAATCGTGAAGGCACTCCCTTACTTAAAAAAAGTACAATAGTACACACTTATAAATGTACTTAAGTAAAAAAGTAAAAAGGAAATTGACATTTTCCAACCCAATAATTAAATACATATAGTCATATTTTTGTATCTCTTCCAGATGATTGGCTTGCATTCTCTGGGGTCAAAAATGGACAAAACAAAAATAAAAACAGGTAGGCTTAATGTGTGCAATTCTAAAGCATCTTGAGTGTCTCGGAAGAAAAAAACGCTTATTAAAGGACAAGATGAACATTTATTTGTACTATTAAACTAAAGTTATATACAGTAAAACATAAATAGTTAAACATTTAAAAACCTAGGTAGGGAGCGGGTGACTGACTGAAACTAGTTGAAAATGAGCAAATTATGTCTATTTTCAGTTTCGGATTTTTACGGTTTTGTTTTGGCAGTGGGAAAATAAATGTGTTGGAAATGTTAGGTTCGTGCTCAAACGTGACGTAATTTACTGCCAGCGAGCTCAGATGCAATTCAACAAGCTAGCTTTCTAAAAGAATAACGTGGTTAAACATTATTATTATTTTTACCTATGAATGGTTATTCCCAGTTTGGAGTTCCCTGGTTGTGTGTAACCGTACGCAGCACAATGTGTCCTTGTTATTTTTAGTTTATGATGCTGCCATCCACAAAGATGGAATGTGCCATCACTTTGCCCCCACTAGCTTAGCGTCCGTAGGCACGCAGCTCATATCGGACTGTCATTATCTACGTTGTCTATCATAAAATTTTTCAAATCGCTCGATTTTCAATTTCCGTTTTTTCGACGTTCTGCGTCTTACGTCGCATCGTATCTAACTTTGGAAGGTTTTAAAAGTAACGCGTTCATTTTTAAAATGTAAGGAGTAGAAAGTACAGATATTAAAAGTAAAAGTAAAAAGTTGCCAGATAAATAAATACTCAAGTAAAGTCGGCTGAAACCCACCGAAAACTTGCCTTAGCCCACCCTATGAATGAGTACTCAAATTAATAAATAAATTAAAAAATCGAATATGGAAGTAGGTTGTGCAAAAACCGTATTCTACTTTCTAGTTGATTGCTCTTTGGTTTACAGTCAAGTGAACGTTCCTGTTTTATTTGATGGGACTTACATTAAAGCCCCGCAGTAAACTGAGACCACCACAATAATATGATTAATGAACATGTTTCTCACACTGTTGGTCAAAACTGAGCATGACAGTATTTTGACTTTTAAACTTGAGTACCGCATGCCCTGAAGTGACCTTCATTAACTGCAATACTCTTACTGGACACTTGGTGGCAGTATTTTCCTTTCCTCGCCGTTCCAAGACAAGACGAAGAAGAGATGCTACGACTTGCAAATGGCCAAAAACACATCATACGCACTTAGAAACACAGAGCAAAGGTGAACAATGTTATCTTTTTGAGCTCGACGAAGAATCTGGACAGACTGGTTGGTTTAGTAACCGGACAGCAGCGTTAGCTGTCAGAGAGGTACCGTAAAGTTTTCTCATTCTTTATGATTTGTAATACTGTGTTTGTGGTTTCCAGTACGCATGCACAATCCTCTGTTAAAAACATGATATAACGCAGTATTATTATCGTTGTTAACACAGACCTCATTTCATTTATTGAATGTAATTTTGACAAGTGCACGTAGTTAAACGTAAAGAGATGCTTGATAAAGATGTTTGATGTTATGTGGTACAAAACTATTGCAATTACTCTTCTGTTTTGTTTAATATTATACAATGGTTGTATTCAGTATACAGTGTGTTGTTTTTTTTTTTTTTTTTTTTAGAAATGTTGGCTGCGTGTGGCCCAGAACTGACCTTTTCTTTTTAAATGATTACATCATGGAGGCCATGCTTGACTTTGTAAACATATTCCACATGGAGACCAGTGGATCATATGTGACACTCGGCATCTTCTTCCTGGCTCTTCTGTACTGGTGAGTATTATTCTGATGTTCTGACTGCTTCCGCAATCAGATTAAAAACTTGGTTGCCAAAGTGATTTAGCCAGCTAACGATAACACTTGGAAATATGCCAGTCTATACTGTGTCTGAGAGAATATATTTCTTATTTTAAGTTTTATTGATAAATTTTTTTTCCACAGGTATTCAGTTTACCCCTTTTCAGTCCTCACTCGATGTGGAATCGAACATCCAAAACCAGTCCCCTTTTTCGGCAACCTATTCCTGTTTCGTGAGGTGGGTTCGGACAGATTGGTTGTATGTTTATATGTATCCTGCGACTGCCTGGCGACCAGTTCAGGGTGTACCCCGCCGCTCGCCCAGAGTCAGCTGGGATAGGCTCCAGTACACCTGCGACCCTAGGGAGGATAATAATAATACAGCCATGAGTCTTTTTAGGAATACTGCAACAAGTTTTTCACATCTGGATTTGGGGGTCCTCTGCCATTCCTCCTTGCAGATCCTCTCCAGTTCTGGAGTTCAGGTTGGATGGTGAACGTTGGTGGACAGCCATTTTCAGGTCTCTCCAGAGATGCTCAATTGGGTTTAAGTCAGGGCTCTGCCTGGGCCATTCAAAAACAGTCACGGAGTCGTTCTGAAGTCACTCCTTCGTTATTTTAGCTGTGTGCTTAGGGTCATTTTCTTGTTGGAAGGTGAACCTTTGGCCCAGTCTGAGGTCCTGAGCACTCTGGAGATGGTTTTCGTCCAGGATATCCCTGTATTTGGTCGCATTAATCTTTCCTTTGATTGCAACCAGTCATCCAGTCCCTGCAGCTGAAAAACACCCCCACAGTATGATGCTGCCACCACCATGCTTCACTGTTGGGACTGTATTGGACAGGTGATGAGCAGTGCCTGGTTTTCTCCACACATACCGCTTAGAATCAAGGCCAAAAAGTTCTATCTTGGTCTCATCAGACCAGATACTGTTATTTATCACCATCTTGGAGTCCTTCAAGAGTTTTTTAGCAAGCGCCATGCGGGCTTTCATGTGTCTTGCACTGAGAGAGGCTTCTGTCGGGCCACTCTGCCGTAAAACCCCAATTGGTGGAAGGCTGCATGATGGTTGACTTTCTAGAACTTTCTCCCGACTACATCTCTGGAGTTTAGCCACAGTGATCTTTGGGTTCTTCTTTACCTCTCTCACCAAGGCTCTTCTATCCCAATTGCTCAGTTTGGCCGGACGGCCAGCTCGAAGAAGGGTTCTGATTGTAATTTTTTGTAACCTTGGCCAGATCTGCGCCTTGCCGCAATTCTGTCTCTGAGCTCTTCAGGCAGTTCCTTCGACCTCATGATTATCATTTGCTCCGACATGCACTGTGAGCTGTAAGGTCTTATATAGACAGAGCTGTGGCTTCCCCCCCAGATTCACTTCTTTAAAAGCTTCTTGCTTGCCACATGTACCAGCCCTCTGCAAAGGTTCATGGAAGTCGGTTGTGTAGTTTTTGTATCATACTAGCTTGCAAACAAACAAATTTACATTAAATGTGTGTTTGCATCTAGTTGTTATATAAGCCCTTTTTTCCCCCCTTTCTTCCTTATGTAATTTCAGGGTTTTTTCCATCCCGTGTCTGACCTCATAAAGAGATATGGTCGAGTGTGCGGGTAGTTACAAAACATTTTCTTCAGCATCATTTCTAACATACAGTCATGGCTTCTTGAGGTCAGTGTTATTAGCCGAGCCCCCACTTTGTACTTATGTTTAAGGTATTATTTAGGAAGGAGGGCAGTGGTTGTCGTGGCAGACCCTGACATGCTGAGACAAGTGCTGGTGAGAGAGTTCAGCAGCTTTCCAAACAGAATGGTGAGTGCATGAAGAACAACATGCAACATGTGACTGCTTCTCTTGCAATTTCAATATGTACATGCTTCTCTCTCTCTTCCTGCCCTGGCCACAACATTAGGGACACCAGCACAACATAATGAGATCCAATAAAAAGATATACTTTTTAAGATAATAGGTCTCAGTTTTGATTCACACTGTCATATACTGTAGGTATTAATTTAAGAGTATATTCATTATTGTGACTGTAGTTTAGCGTAGAACGGCACAGCATCACACTGAGAGTTGAATCTCATTAGATTGTGAGGCTCGTATTGTATAGTACCCGGTGAATGGATTTACTGTACTATGTGTGGTAACTCCTGATGCCGTTGTGAAGTTAATCAGTCATTAAATGTAATTAATGAAATGTTGTTCCCGTGAATGTAGACTAATCGCTTTGCCAACAAACCCATGAGCGATTGTCTCCTCATGTTGAAGAATGAACAGTGGAAAAGAGTCAGGGGTATACTGACTCCGTCCTTCAGTGCTGCCAGAATGAAAGAGGTAGGAAATTCGATATTTTAAATACAGGAGGGGACCGTACACTCGGCATATACTGTCAGAAAAGTATATTTGGCTTATTTGTACTCAGGTGTATTTGCATTTTTGAGGTAGTGCTACAACATATCTATTACATACAGGATATGTTAAATGAAACAACTTCAAGTTTACGTTAACATTTCAACTTTGGCATACAGTACAATACTTGAAATAGTATTATTTAATGCCAGAAATAGAGACTTTTCTCCAAATATATTTAAGCAGACCTTAGTGCACAGTATAAGCCAGATATGCTGTACTTGCTTATAAACACTAAGACAACAATGGACTATAATATAGATATTGTGAACTGAATTTTTTTTACTTTTACTAATATTGCAGTTGTAGCACACAGAGGAACCTCTGGTTTCTTTAGGTTAAATAAAAACCCCAAGTCCAATGAAGTTGGGACCTTGTGTCAAATGTAAATAAAAACAGAATACATTTGCAAATCCTTTTCAACCTATATTCAGTTGAATACACCACAAAGACAAGAATGTTCAAACTGATGAATGTTGTTGTTGTTGTTTTTTTTGCAAATATTCTCCCATTTTGAATTTAATGCTTGAAACACATCCCCACAAAGGTCGGGCAGGGGCAACAAAGGACTGGGAAAGCAGAGGAATGCAATTTTGTAACGTTCCATAGGTGAACAGGTTCATTAGAAACAAGTGAGTGTCATGATTGGGTATAAAAGGAGCATCCCTGAAAGGCTCAGTTGTTCACAAGCAAAGATGTGTTCAGCACTTTGTGAACAACTTTCATTTAAGATGCACACCTTCCAAAAAGCTTAACTTTCATCTTGTCAGTCCATCTAATATTCTCCCAAGTTTTGGGAATTTTTTTAAACATTTTTTTTTGTAAAGGTAAGATGAGCCTGCATGTTCTTTTTGGTCGGCGGTGGTTTTCACCTTGAAACTCTGCCAAAGATGCCAGTTTTGCCCAGTCTCTCCCTTATTGTTGTGTCATGAACACTGACCTTAACTGAAGCAAGGTAGGCCTGCAGTTCTTTAGAAGTTGTCCTGAGTTCCTTTGTGGTCTTCTGGGTGAGTCATTTGTGTTCTATTGGGGTCATCTTTGGAGGCTGGCCACTCATGGGAAGGCTCACCTTTTGTGTTCTGTGTTTTCCCCATGTGAGGATAATGGCTCTCCCTGTGGTTCGCTTTAGAATTGGCTTTTCTACCCCTTTCCAGACTGATAGATATCAATTACTTTATTTCTCCTTTTTTCTTTTTCTTTTTTAAACAGGCCTCTGTCCCAGCTTTGGAATGTGATGCAGGCATCACATTCAAAATTAGTGAATGTTTGCAAAAAAAAAAATTAGCAATTTGAACTTTTAAGTATCTTGTCTTAGTAATTCATTCCATGGATTATAGGTCAGAAAGGATTTGGAAATCTTTGTATTCTGTTTTTATTAATATTTTACATCCCAACTTCATTGGAGTTTGTACATGGAATAAAATGTACATAGTGGTGAGTCTTACTGTGCATTACTGTATGTAAAAGGTGTTTGAGTATAGAAAGTGTTTAGAATTCAAATTTATATAGCACGTTTCATACATTAAAATGCAACACAAAGTGCTTTACAGGAATTCAAACCGGCAATTAAAATGACAAGATCTATACAAGACCCACCCCTGCTGCCCCCACATATAAACACAAAAAGAAAAATTGAAAAGCAGAGTGTTAATGAACATAAGAGTATACTGTGCATCAATTGTGTGACGTTTTCTCCCTGTGCTTGTTTGGGTTTTGTCCAGGTCCTCCTGCTTCCTCACACGCACTAAATATGCATAGTGGGTTAATTGAAAGCTTGAAATTGCCCAGAAGTGTGAATGGGAGTATGAATGCGTACCCCACCTCTCACCCAGAGTCACCTGGGATAGGGTCCAGCTCACTTGCAACTCCAATGAGGACAAGTGCTATAGAACATGGATGGGTGGATGGATAATTTGTTAATTTGTATTGTATAAGTATTACAATAGTGCAAAGCCTAATTGTCATGACAAAACTTGTGTTCGAGTAGATGGTTCCATTCATCCAAACAACCACGAACGCCCTGATGAACAACTTGGATGGCTACGCTGAATCAGGGGAGGCCTTTGATATTCACAGGTGAATGCAAATTTTAAACACAAAAGAAGATGGGCAATTTAGCCATTGAATTTGTGTTTCTCTCCCTTTTTCACGTCAGGTGTTTCGGCTGCTTCACTATGGACGTAATTGCCAGTGTGGCGTTTGCAACCCAGGTGGACTCTCAGAACAACCCAGACGACCCATTTGTCCACCATGCTCAGATGTTCTTCTCATTTTCTTTCTTCAGGCCCATCATGCTTTTTTTCAGTAAGGACATCCTGTTTTATCACGTAATCATAACATAAAGAGAACAATTTGTCAGTACTTTCACATGCGTGTATATGTACCATACATGGATAATAGTACAAAACCTCTCGAGCTTTTTTTTTCCCCCCCAGAAAATTCTTAATCTTACTTTTTAGACAACTCTAGGATTACCCATTTGTGGGAACAGATTTGGAAAGGCCCTTTTCAGTCCCAGCATGACTGTTCCCCATCGATTGTGCTAAGGAAGATTTTGATAAAACACCTTTGCGATGAACAACCACAGAAATTGCACTATGCACTGCGGCGAACACCGAAAATCCTTGAGTAATTCATGCGTGACCAACTGTAAACGGGTTTTGTAATTGCCTTAGATGCCACGAGATAGCTGCAAAACACCTAAAACGTAGAAGACCATAAAGTACCAACACCATGCATGTAGCATATACAGTACACAGTAATGAGTTACAGTATATAAACAGCTGTATTCAGTAGTTAAATTATTCAGCACAAACAAACCACCTTCTGTGCCTCCAGTTGAAAGTTGAGTTAGCTCGCCGCTAACTCAGTGGCTAGTACCCTCTTTTGAGGATTCAGGGAGTGATGTTTCAAGGCCCATCAACAAAACAGGACTTCTCAAATGCAGACAAAAAAATCCCACCATCTCCAGTACATATATTGAAGTAAACCTAACAATGAGAGAGAGAAATAATAAATAGTATGTGAGGCTAAACTATCATAATTTGAGTAATTCAATGACTTTATCTGCAGTTGCTTTTCCACACGTTATGGCTCCACTGGCGGGAATCATCCCCAACAAACGTCGCCGCCAAATGAGTGAGTTCTTCATCAACAGCATTCAATGGATCATTAGACAGAGGGAGGAGCAACCTCCTGAGCAGGTCTGAACAGATCCTCTTAAATGCATTGTGACCCTTACAGGGGTCCATATTAATTCAGTTTTAACATTTTATGATGAATGAATATTAAATGGATCTATACATAGAGGCGGCGGGATTTCCTTCAGCTGATGTTGGATGCGCGCAGTCGCAAGGAGGGTGTGTCTTTGGAGCACTTTGACGCAACGAGCAACAGTGCTGAGCCTGATCACAGGAGTTCAGAGGCTAGTCTTCACCTTTCGGATTCGCCCACCCGGCGACCATCCAAAAAGGTCATAACAGAAGATGAAATTGTCGGCCAAGCTTTTGTCTTCCTGCTGGCTGGCCACGAGACCAGCAGCAGCACTCTGGCCTTCACCTGCTACCTCCTGGCAATCCATCCAGAGTGTCAGCGCCGAGTCCAGGAGGAGGTGGATGACTTTTTCAGCAAACATGTGAGCTTGTTGCCTTGTTTGCCGTTTCTCTTGATGCTGAAAGTTTGGCGCTTCAACCTGTGTTCCCTGTCACTGTAGGAGTCTCCTGACTACACTAATGTCCAGGAGCTGAAATATTTAGATATGGTTGTATGTGAAGCATTGCGGCTCTATCCTCCTGGATTCAGGTGAAGGTCACAACAATTACAGGTGGCAATATAAGACCAAAACGAGAATGAGAGAAAATAAGTTTAAAAAAAAAATGGATATTTCATGACGTTGCTCAAGGTTTTCACGAGAAATCGAGCAGGACTGCGTGGTGAATGGAGTGTCCTTGCCAAAAGGAGCCTTATTGGAGATCCCAGCGGGTTTCCTTCACTATGACCCGGAGCACTGGCCTGAGCCCGAGAAGTTCATCCCTGAGAGGTAGACATGTCCCTTCCTAAATGTAATAAATAGTAGTAGTTACTGTCATTTGAAATTTATATAACGATATTACCGAGTTGTATGAGTAACAGCGGCAAGGCGGCGAGTGATCAGCACGTCCGCCTCAGCGTTCTGAAGTTTGCGACAAGCTGAAATTTTCATCAATGAAATGAATTTGCCTTCAATCATTTCATTTCCATTCAATCAATTGTGGGTATGAGAAACGTAATGGCACTTGTTGTGAAAGATGCATTTAGTTTTTTGATTGAATACTAACCAGTTGAGAAATAATACAAACTCAAACAGCACCACATAAATTGTTTTAAATGGAGATCAATTTTTCACATTTCACCTTGACACCTGGTGTGAGTCTACTAGTATACAGGCATAATTTTCTTGCTCATGGTTAATATAGGTTGTAGTAAACGCAAGCCTGTGAAATGAAAAGCATGCGTGTCTCTTCTAGATTCACCCCTGAGGCGAAAGCCAGTAGGCACCCGTTTGTGTACCTGCCTTTTGGGGCGGGGCCCCGCAACTGTGTGGGCATGAGGCTTGCCCAATTGGAAATCAAGATGGCTCTGGTTTGTCTTTTCCACAGGTTCAACATCATAACCTGCTCTGAGACACAGGTGGGTTGCATTATTTAATGTGCGTCTGCTTTTAGTGTCTTAACCATTATGGAACATCTTTGGACTCTTTTCCTCCTCCAGGTTCCGCTCCAGTTGAAGTCATCAAGCACCCTGGGCCCCAAAAATGGCATTTTTATCAAGATCACAAAAAGAGACAACAGATGACCTCTGAATTAAATGTGATGCGCTGCTAAATCTGAAATGGGGGGCGGGTGGGGGGGAATTTTCTTTCAAAACAAGTGGAGCCCTTTAACTTTGTTCAGGAAACAGAACACTGAAGACAAGTCACACATCTCCAACATTGGAACAACCAAACCAAATATAAGCCATCTTCGCTAAAAGAATCCCAATCTTGAAGCAGCAATGAGATAAAATGTCACTTAATTTACACTTTTCACAGTTACTCTTTTGTGTAGTAAAACCTGTAATAATCGGTGCATTTTGTGTCCCATCCCTTTTTACATATCTGCTGAGTCAGCCACAATAAGTGTCATTTTTGCGCCATCTATACCAATACCAAAATTAACCTGAGGATGGACATGCCACTTATGAGTAAAAGCCTTTTCACAATGTGAATAAAAGTCATGAACAATTTAAATACATTATTGAAATGGATTATGCACAGTTTTTAGTTTGTGGGGAGTGTAAATATGTGATTTGAAATGTGAAGTCTTGCAAAGTACAGCCATGTTGCAGTTAAAGTTAAAAAAAAAAAAAAAAGGTACAAAGTTGCTCTTGAAAATGTTTGATGTGATAAAACTTGGATCAAGGACGTCGCTATGTTTCGCCGTTTGCTGTGGCTTATGGTGGGTGGGGTTTGCTGATGATTTTTTTTTTTACCCAAACCTTAATCTGCCACCACATAATTTTTCTTTAGGATTTTTCGTCTTTGTCAGGCATGCATTTTAAAATGTATGCAGTGCATCTGGAAAATATTCACAGTGCTTCACATTTTGTTACAGCCTTATTCAGATTTTTTTTCCCCTCAAAATTCTACCCACAACACCCCATCATGAGAGTTTTATTTTGGGACATTTTTGTAAATGTATTACATAAACATAACTCACCAGTTTCTTGATTATGGTAATTTATTAATCAGCTGTGAAGTGAGAAATTAAAAAAGTCATGCTTGTTTATTTGAAATCATGAAAAAACAAATGTAACAAGTCATTTTTCAAGTTAAAGAACAATTCTAAGTCAACAGTAATGTTGAAACTCGAGCTCTGATTGGCACAACATGCACACAGTAAACATTATGTAGTGGAACCTGAAATCCAACACCCTTAAAGCAGTACAATTCAGGAGTCAAAAGAATGATTTTGAATGTGTTCTGCTTTTTTTGTTTTTTTTTTGCAATGCTTTTACAACACTATGGCTAATCATCATGCGAGACCCCAGTTCATCGATCATCAAAATATCAACTCTGCAGACATTTTCTTTTTCTGGTCGTGCACTACCTCCAAAAGAAGGAGGAGCCCTAACCAGTGAAGTTAAGAGAAGGGGGGAAAAACAACAGAAGTTATGTAAAGTAAGATTCAAACACACTCATGCATGTTTCACAGTGGTTAACTTATTTTTACACGTGACGAATAAGAATGTTATGAGATAAGGTAGAGCCTGGACATGAGTTACGTTTGCATTTAAGCCTTCATCGCAAAGGTTAAGATTGATTGTTTTTATGTTAAAAAAAATATATATATATTTTAAACTTGGTTTTAAAGATGTAAGAACGTCATGAATTCTGCAGTTAAAATGTTTTGGGATGCCAGCGGTTTCATAATGTAGGATTAAATGTTTTAATGAAATCCAAACAACTGAGGGGAACAAGCGGCCCACAATGGGTTGTGATCATTCTACATTCTCATTGAAAACACTACGATCGTTAAAGCGTTTTGACTTCACAAGGTCAGGGAGACAAAGAGTCTTTAGAATCCTCCCCAATCACCTTAAGCAACTACTGCTATTGCTACTCAGAGTAGTCAATAAGGTACTCGGGATACATCTGATGACTATCAAAGATGACAAAAATATTGGGGCTTGTCTCATCATCAACACAGCTATCATAAAGGGTTGTGCTCTTTCCTTTGGCTGCTGGGCGGGTAAAGTGGCTGCTTCCCTTGGTGTACTCGCCTACCAGGACTAGAGCCACAAACATACTCTTGTTCACACCTCTGGCTGTGGAATATCGGTTTGAGTAAGAAGCCTGTTTGGCAAAGTAGCATCCTGTCGAGACAATTTGTTCCAGTAATTAAACGTGGATTTCAACTTTTAACACCTGCATTGCAACTCAACAAATCATTTCCAGACAGGAAACAGGATATCATCATCTTCAACATGGATACCTTTGCCGAAGGCCGTGCCGTGGATGCCGCTCATCCTCCAGTCAAAGTTTTGCTCACAGATGGCGTCGATCAAGTTATAATTAGTCCCGTGGAACAAGTACTGCTCAGCGACAGCTTTCCCTCCATTTCTCTTCTTCATCTGATCTCTCTGCCTGAACGCAGACAAACATTGAAATGTGTGTAGTTATGTGTCTTATAACGAGTTGCACAGCCATCGTTTTGGATTTTCAAATCCTGTGTGAGATTTACATCTGAAAGCGTGTCCACAGATAAGGGTTCTGGATCCTCTTGATACTCTGGATCGTAACGTTTGGCATCGTTGCCTTGAACAAACATTCAATCCTGTTGTACTCAGTCGATTTGGGAAGCGGCACCATCTGACAAAAGGGACAAGGAAGATGTTTTTAAATACGTTCTTACAGCAGAATCACAAAATGTCAGCACAGTAAGGAGCGATGAAAGACACCTTGAATCCAATGTCGGGAAGGGCATTTTTGTCCCAATGGGGAGGGAACTCTTCTGTGGAAGACTTGGAGCTGTGTGACAAAACATTTATTGAGATACAGTATTTCCACAAACTGCTAGGAAAAGAAGGAAGAATTTACAAAACTTTGCAGCTCAAAACCTTGACTCCAAGTTTTTTTTGGGAAAGTTTAACATAATGACACACTATCCATGGTCACACGGACCTGAGAAATCTCTGAAAACGTAATACTCATACCAGACCAGTTGTTGGCAATAGGCTATATTTCGTTAAGTCTTTCCTTTTTAAAGCTACACGTGTCTACATCCCACACATGCCCTTCAACTGTTTTTGGTTTTGTTTTAGCCAATAACGGCATAATGTCATTGTCATCATAATCTTAATGCTAAAATCTGACATGTAAAATAATGCTGGTTTCAGTAGCAGTGCATTTACCACATGAAAAAAAAAAAAAAAAAAAAACCTACTCGTTTTTGTCGTGTAGTACTCACGCATGCTCACAATACACATTAGCAATGTTGTCAAAGACTACCATTTTTGGGATTTACAGAAAAGCAATTGTCATTTTCAAATACATTACAAATGATTGTTTTTTAAATCTCCAAGGCACAGCTGACATACTGTAAGCAAATGACAAAAATGGTGTTCAGCGTTATCAGTTTGAAGTTGAAAACAGTCCCTGAGAGGAATAACATCTGAATGTGTAAGAGACAAACGTACCTCTTCAAAATCACCTCCACATCATGGTAGGACACAAAGCGAGGCCTCCTTCGAACCTCCCGCTTGGTGGAGTGTTTTATATTTTCCTGATACATACGCTGAGTTCCTGCTTTATCTCTGAAGTACATCACATACTGATGCCCGCCAGCAATGAAAGTCACTTGTGTCTTTTGGTCTGCCAAGTAAATATTCTCCAGCGCTTCGGAAGTGAGAGAGGCTGGCGTGCTAACCTCGCTCTGAAGAGCCACAAAGGGACAAAATGAAACGAGTAGAGTATGTTTAATGTAGTTTTAGATCTTTACATCATTTCATAATCGAATAACATACCCAATTCTTACCCAATTGACCAAAAGATATTTAAGGTTAAACGTATGTTAGTTTAATTATTTACTTTTTTTCATGGTGAAGAATGACATTCACTAGCAATGAAAGGGCATTTTGCGTGAGAATAAGCTCAAACAGTTAAAACTAGTCAACGTGCGTGAGGAAATTGAAAAAAAAATGAAAAAAAAGACACTAATGAGAAAAGATTTGGACATGGTATCAAAATTCAAAGAGGAGGGCAGAAAAGAAAATGGGCAGTGCGCATATTGAACATGAGATGGGGGAGATGGCCGGCTGGCCTCATGCTCTTCGCAAAGCCCCCACACTCTCTCCGAAGCCGAAACGCCAAAAACCGAAAAAAAAAATTATACGGAAGGCCCTTCAGCCAGATTCAGTAAATTTCCTTGAGGAAAAGCTTCACACGCATCCCAGCCAGCTGCATCCTTATCAGGAGATGACAGACAAAACAATAGCTGGTTGTTCCCAGCTAAGCAAAGTTAGACTGAAAGTGTAACAGCGTTATGGAACAATAATACATGCAAAGGTTATATAAAATTTATATTTGATCTGTGTATATATAAAATATGAATTTTCCAATTCAGAAGCTTTGTGAAATTGGTTATATCTTTGAATACATTGGAAATTTGATTAATAATTATTTTGATGAACATGAAACCCATTTGATTTCCTTTGCCTACCATGTACTTACTTTGATATTCATATTTCAAATGATGTCACATCAATTTATTTTGACACCTTTTTGACAGTGAATAATAAAACGGTGGTTCTCAACCTGGGTTCGATGAGTCAGTTTCAATGGGTTTATCGGAGGTCAAGAAACACAGAAAAGTATATCCGTTCCATTGACCGCACGCGTATGGTTCATGACGTCACACTCTGCTTGACCATCTTTGGCTGCGTACCATTACTTGTGACCTTTTGCTACATTATGACTTTGTAAGCGATCCTTTTTGCAGATGGCAGACATAAGAATAAAGGATGATGATGTTGTTGCAAAAATGATAATGATGTAAGAGTGGCACTTGCCAAGGTGACGCCGAGCATTTCTGAAATTGTCTCTGTAGGACAACAGCAAGACACATTAAATGGCAGTAAATGAAGGAGTTGTATACATGAACAATCCACAAATAATTGCAGCTAACCTGGCCAAACTCCTGCCATTTGCCAGTGTCATCCTTCCAGTACCAGAGCCACTGCGTTGTCAGAATAAAGTGACCGGCCTTCGTAACAGACGAGACTGTGGACAAGCGACGCACAGAAGAGCCGTTGCAAGTCATCCCCATGAAGTCAACTGACGGCCTTTTGTGAGCCTGGGGTTTGCTGGAAGAAACCAGTAAAAATACATTGTACATGCAAGCTAAACCACCTATTAAGCAAAGCAAAAGAAAGCCAATATAAGAGCCGTATGCAAAAGCATACATTTCCGAAGACAATAACCAGTTTTGACACTTGAGAAAAGTATCTATTACCGCTCTGCCAAGCAGAGTAGTAGATAGTAAAATGCAGAATTTTTAAATGCTCTTCCATTTGATTGCTTAAGGTGCGATTCACTCACCCATTCAATAAGTTATGGCGAGTGTGTTCAATTACACAGTCCTAGATTTCATACATTTCTAAGTACACTGAGATGAGATCATTGGTATTAGAGTACTCATACTAGTTGTGACATTTTTGATGGTTGTGTCCTTTTTTAATTTTTGCATTAAATATCTGGAGGGGGAGGGGGGGGGGGGCTGGGTTCAATAAAGGTTGGCAAACACTGTAAGCAGTTTTGTTCATGGTGCACAGGCCCTTTAAGAGAGCCCGCATTTCCTATTGACACCCACCACGCACGTTAACACACTTCCCTATGGAGCATGAATGTGACCAAAATGTCCATCTAGTTCTCATAGAACCCATTTACTCATTTTATTTGTGCCAATTCTTTAAAACCTTTACTAGGTTAATTATTTTCCGGAAGTAGTTTACAGTAAGTAAGTAAATTAGAACTGCACGACATCTTACTGAGCGTGGTTTCTAATATTTTGGTTATTATATAATAAGAGCGGCGGCCGCGCCTGTGTGGAGTTTGCATGTTCTCCCCGTGCCCGCGTGGGTCTTCTCCGGGTGCGCTGGTTTCCTCCCACATCCCAAAAACATACAAGGTAGGTTAATTGCAAACTCTCCCGTAGGTGTGAATGTGAGTACGGATGGTTGTTTGTTTATATGTGCCCTGCGAGTGGCTGGTGACCAGCTCGGGGTGTACCCCGCCTCTCGCCCAGAGTCAGCTGGGATAGGCTCCAGCACGCCCGCGACCCTAGTGAGGATAAGCGGCTCAGAAAATGGATGAATGAATAATAAGAGATGACTACATGGCTGGAAGCCAATCTGTGTTCGACGCCTGGTCCATGGAACTTGAATCTCTTGCTGGGTCACAGTAGGCCTTCTCAATCTCCTCCATATCGGTAAAGTCTTCCCAGGTTACACCGCCGGTGTCCAAAACCTGCCATCTATAAGGTAAGTGCCAGTGGAGACGGACACATTTCTCTGCTGGAATAATAAAAACATTTTTTGAAAAAGTTAGCAAACAGACTACAGTTAGTGAGTGGAGTGGTGTGCACACAACATCCTTTTCCCTCACAATGACAAGGTAGTACATTCAAATAAACAATAAAATGTGTCATTTTAGGAGAGTAAAGTCACATCATAACAAGAATAAGGTTGTGATTTTAACGAATGAATGTCAGAAGTGTCTGAGACCAACAGCTAACTGTCGACCTTGAGAGCTGTTATATATTAATCGGGCAATTTCATTCAGTATTTATTCTGCTTAGAAAAAAATTATTATTTGCATCAGAATGCTTTAGTTCAAATACTGTACAATCACAGTGTGATACTATGGAATTTATTTTGTTTTGTAATACAAGAATAGACCAATGATTTTGTTAATATAGTCAGCCAGAACTGCGAGGAATGTTATCAATGTCATTTCATACTATGAGATACTACTATTTAATACTGTGTTGCGTGTTTTTGTTTGCATATTAAGGACAAAAGTCCTGTTTTTGTTTGAATTCCTCATTTTAAACAAGTTTTTCCTCATGTTTTTGAGATTGTAAGGGTGAAAGCTGCAGCTGGCTACTAGTGTGGACTGAATGGGTGGCAACGATTGGGAAATGAAATGCCAGTATTTTGGAGCCTGTCAGCAACATATTGAAAAAAAGACAACAAACAAAAAAAAGAACGATGAACTAGTTTGTTTTGGAACTGGTGAACTTAGTTCAAATTTTTGAACAAGGAACAGTGAACTAAACTTTGAAGTAGTTTGCGTTGAAAACGAACTTTCCCAACACTGATCTTGTCTTATTTTACATCGTAATATACAGTATATCGCAGGTTTAAAAAACGCAAACGTCCTTTTTTTTTTTTTTGGCCCCAAATATCGTGCGGCCTAATGTGAACCTAAACTAAGCGGGTCATATTTGTCAAGGCATATCTTTTTCTATACAGCTCTCTTGCTGGCTCGATTTAGTTTGTGCAGGTGGTCATACAGTGTAATGCTGCGGCTGGTCAGTGGAGGATTTGAGCAGGAAAATGCAACTGAACAATTTTGCTGATAAAAAAAAAAAAAAAAAAAATCCAATATCCATTTGCATTTAAACAAAGAACAGCTTGTTTTAAAACATGTATTTCGCTACAATTGTTACTAACTTTTATGTGCAAGACATTTGGAGTGAGCCATTACTTCGGTACAGTTTTTTCTTATTTTCCAATATTCAAGCAGTGTTCACTGCAAAAATGAAGTGAATTTATCTTATCTCTAGTGAAAACATCTTACTGTACTTATTTTAAGACCATTTTTTTGTTTTTATTTCATTTTCAGCAAGACTAAAATATTTGTTTTAACAATCTTACCAAGTCAACTCATACTAGTTCCAATGGCAAATCCCCCCACTTATTTTAGGGACAAAACGACCTTAGTTAAATATGTTTCACTTGTTTTGAGAAGGTAGTTTTTTTTCAGTGTTTATGTTTAAATTCTGCACAATTTTGTATAGTGGCTTACAATAGTATTACATATACTTTATAGGAATAAAACCCGCCTTGTGTTTGATTACAATTTAGGTCTACGACCCTACTGCATTTTAATGTTGGTCATTATGGTGGTACTTGGATATCTAAGTATCTTTTAAGGTGGTACTTGGTGTAAAAGGTTTGAGAGTCATTGTGCTAGATTATCAATTCAAAGGAGAGAGGAAAAACTATTACAAAAATTCAAAAACATCCTTATATGAAGCCTCACCGTTTTTTGTTTCATATAAAATATAAATGTACAATACGTAGATGTCCCGTGTGCGTGTTACCTTTATAAGTGCAGCATTTTCTGATGAAGAAGAGGCAGAGTTCCTTCTTGTCAGAATCACTCACTGGTTTAGTTGCACCCAGTGAGCCGGCGGGACATCTCGACTCTGAAAATACTTCATGTGATAAACACACACGTATTGGACCAAAGGTGATGCGCAACGATGATTTATATCATTGTTTTTATTACCAAGAGCAGCAGTGGCTGGATTCTTCTGCTGATCTCCGATGATGCATTTATTTTTGTAGACTTTTGGAAGACTGTTAATCATCTCTTGACTGATGTTTTCAAAACACTTGTGCGCCTTGGTATCAACATCACGGATCCTGGGACAGGATGAGCCTTGTTTACAGACTCCTGTGGTGAAATGGGGCTTGCAGACGTGAAGATTGCGGCACCTCCAGGTGAACGTGCAGAAGCCGCTCTCACCCTCGCCCATATTGTAGTGGGAGCATATCTGGAGGGAAGTACAGTAGAGTGTGAATGTAGCACTGCCACTAATACGTCTGAGAAGACTTTCAAAACAATTTTGGAGTGTGGTTGGGGGTGGGGTTTCCACACCAAACTCATCCAAGCATAATTACTTTCGCAAAGTTTAGTCCAACTGAGGGCATCTGAAGAATGACTTTCGTTTTCTGTACCACTTATCCTCACTTGGGTTATGGGCATGCTGGAGCCGATCCCAGCTGATTTCGAGGGAGAGGCGGGGTACACTCTGAACTGGTCGCCAGCCAATAGCAGGGGACATATAAACAAACTGCCATTCCCACTCACATTCACACCTACAGGGAATTTAGAGTCTTCAAAAAAAACCTACCACGCATGTTTTGAGGATGTGGGAGGAAACCAGAGTACCCGGAGAAAACCCACGCAGACACGGGGAGAACATGCAAACTCCACACAGGCGAGGCCGGATTTGAACCCGGGTCCTCGGAACTGTGACGCAGATGTGCTCCACGCGTGCCACCCTGAAGAAGTACTTGACTAAGTATTACTACCTACCTCAGGAAGTAGGTAGGGGTCATTCTGTAGTAAGAGTTGGAACAGCTGTTTCTCTGAAAGGTGTTGGAGGTCAAATTTCTTCAACAGGTCTGCATTGTGTAGCCAAGTCAACATGTGTGGATGTTTACACCTCGATCTAAAAAACAAAACAAAAACAAAGCCATGAATGTCTCCTCGGCAAGCAGTTTTATTTGTAGTAAAAGTAAAATGCATTTGCGCTGCTTTCTGTGTATTTGCACTTTAAATACCAATGTTGATTGTGGTGACTGGCCAATAAGAATGGGACATGGAGTCCACTCTGCTCGGGACAATTCACCCTTATGGACTCCGTTTTTTGTTTTTACTTTCCAATTCACTTTGCATTGATCCTCTTTGTGTGCGCGTGCCGGTTGTACGTCCAATCATTTACAGTCAGATACTGTATCCGGCAAACTTGCGTTTCAATAATAATGAATTTGAAATAAGTGATATGATTCAGCTGAGAAGCAAAATAGAGATAACGTGGAGAGAATCTTTTTTTTTCTGTTCGAACACAAAACACCTACCGAAAATGCACCGCACCGTGGGTTACCTGTACCGGCCCACCACTACTGGCCAGGGAATGTGTTTGAGATTACATTAGCCACTTGCTGATTAAACAAAGAAATTGAATTGTTAGAATGCACTGTATTGCATGTAATGCTAACACAGTGGAACCTACAATGTTCGACATCCCATAAGTGGTACAATTTGGAGTTTTCAGAACATCCCATTAAAAAAACAACAACTCAATGAGCATCTTAAGTAATAGTTTTGCCTTTTCGGTCGTCTTTGTGCAGGGTTCGGTCCTCCGAGTTGGACATTTTGCGGTTTCAAATGGGGCAAAATGAACTTCCACACCACAACGCTTCAATGGTTGTTGTTTTTTTTTACTCAAAAGTATGATATTCTGCTGTTGCGTATATAGTGGCCAGCATCGAATGTTCACTTCATTCCCTACTTGCACTTTGTGCAGTTTTATCACCAGCTGTTGTTGTGCCCATTGTTCTCTCGCCACTCCCCTGGCAGGTCAACCCCTCTATCCAGTTTTCTCTCTCTATCAACCCTCTGTCCCTCGACCCTGGCCAAATCCAATGTCTTGATTTGCAACCTCCTCGGCCCTCAATCCCCGCTCGTCTGTTTACACGTTAGTGTCTCCCACCAGAGATGACTGGAGAAATGACACAATCGTTCCTCGATCGTGTCATTTCACGGAAACGGCAATTACAATTGTCACAAATCAATCGTCTTTGTGTCTGAATTATTCTCTCCTACAGGTGTACCTGATGAATTGTCCAGTCATTTCATACGTATTCTCCATGTTTCAACCCCTCCTTTAAAAGTAAACAATACTGCACATGGAAACAATGACATGACATTTTTATTTTTTTTAAACATGTTCCATTACGTGTAAACGTGAAACGAAGGGCGTGAGCGTTTAAAGGCTGGGCGCGGCTTCCAGGCATGTTTGTGTCACTCACATTGCTGCTGCTGCTGAATGCAGAAGACCAACAATTACTTAAGAGCTCCACACCGACTAAACAAGCAAAGGTGAGCATTTGGATAATTTTTAAGATAAATACTTATATACTATACTTAATTCATACTATGCATTTATCCAAAATGTCCGAAGTTAAGTAGTCAACGTGTTGGGATTAATGAGCGTCGTAGTTAGTGTTGTTGCGTAACATGAACTGTTTTAATATGACACATCATTATTCCTGATTCTGTCGCAAAAAATATTCCATAATATTGTTTAAACTAACAGTGCAAGTATACAAAAATGTATACCGATTTTAGGATTTTGCCACTGTTTTATTATTGGTCTTTTTTACATTAGTTTTTAGTAATTCTCTCTTTGATTATTGAAATTATCTGCCGTTTATTTTATTTTATTTTTTTACTTTTTTTAACATTAAAATTATTTTAGTCTTATTGTTTTTCAACTTTTATTACGTTTTAAATTTGTATTCTTTTTGGTGTTCTAATTTAGCTTGTATTTACTTATGTATGATTATTATTTTTTATTTGTAGTAGTTTTATTGTAATGGGTAACTTTTTTCTTCCTGTGTATTGACTAACATACTGGCAAAAATAAAATAAATAAATACACAGAAATACACAGATATATAAATAAAAATACACATTTATAAGTATAAAAAATAAGTATATAAAATATATATCTTACTCCATTTTTCTCTGTCTTTAGGGAACTTTCATTAACATCTGAAGTGTAACTATGTGGCCAAATCAAGGTATATTGTACATACAACTTTTTTTGTTTTTTTTGGGGGGGGGGGGCTATAAAATCGTGACTAACTGTTCCAATTTGTAAATATATATATATGTGTTTACATCAGGTCCATCCAACCCAGCCTTCCCTCCTGGCTACAACCCTTCATACCCCCCCTTTCCCCCAGCAGGAGTCTTTCCCCAGCCGCCAAGTCAACAGTACCTGCCCGTCCAGTATCCAACGGGTGTCAACCCACCCATGATACCCAACGCACCCCGGGTTGCGCCGCCTTACGTGGGGGGTCCGGGACCTCATTTCAACCCAGTTGCGCCTGGCGGGTACCTCGTAGCCCCCGTCGGAGGCGTCCACCCTGGAGCGTACCCGTGCTCCCAGAAAGGTTACCACCATTATAAGGGCAACTACCACAATAAGGGCTATCTCTACCATGGCGGGGTCAACCCAGTCTATCCCTTGAGCAGGGGGTTTGGCGGGGGCCTGACTGGCTTGGCCATGGGATTGGTGGCACATAAAGCCCACAAGAAGTTGAACAAGGGTAAGAAGCTGAAGAAGGTGCACAAGATGTACAAGCACGGTTACTACAAACATGGCGGCAAGGTGGGACTGACACCACTCTCACATAACGGCAAACTTTTTACATCAAGACCAACATTAAAATATAGTAGAACAGCAGGCTAAAGTGTTCAAGGCAAAGGTTTTCATCCTAAAAAGTAAAAAAAAAAAAAGCTTGGTGTGCAGCGGGCCCAAGTATTTCACAATTGCGGCATTAACCACGAAAGTGAACCAAGGTGTTCAACTTTAAATATAGAAGTGGAGTGGCGACTCATGCCAGACTGCCAATTGTGTCACTGGGCGTAGTTTTAGCCACACCTAAACAACAATCAGGAAAACTGAAATGATGAAAAAAAAACAGTTGAACACTATAGCGCCACTATTGTGCACTACATACCGGTAGTTCTCAGTCTGGGCACGTTTTCAGCAGTTATCTTCAAACGTGTACAGTATTTTAAAAAAAAAAAAAATCTCTGAATTCACTTTACAGATGAAATCAAATTCATCTTCAACTAGTCAGTGATTCTTTCGCGTGCCACTAGAAGGAGCTCACCTACCACAATGTGAGAATCACTGCAGTGGACCCTCCAAAGTGGAACAGCAAAAGTGGAGCAATTTGGGGTTGAACCACAATTCTCTCAAAGGAAAGCGTCTGGCAGCTCAGTACAATTGAATCAATACCGCAAGCTCTTCTAAAACTAGGTAACTTGGTCCCCTTACATTTTATCTTGTCAGGCATCTTCAAAGAGGGAAGTAGTTGTGATTAGTTGGAATTTTATTTCGTGCTATTTTACAGGGATTCATTTCCCCCCCCCACTTGTATGATAGTTAAAATCTGACTTTCAAGTTTTTTCCGACGGCACAGTTTGACCGTGTGACTGATTAATTTACTTAATATTATTTTCTATGGGAAAATTTGTGTGTCTGCCGTCTTGAAGTGGAGAGTAGTTTGTACTTATTTTAATTTTACTACTGTTTGTTTAACAGTGGTAACTTATTTTTTTTCCAACTGTATGACAGTTTAAAACATTACTTTTACAGTTAATTAAATATTATTTTGTTGGAAACAGTTTGACTCTGGTACAGAATGATGAATTATTTCCTATGGGAAAAACTGTTTGTGTGGTATCTCCATTTGTTTTTGTCCCATTTTACACTGGTTAAATTGATTTTACACTTGTGTGGCAGTTAAAAACATTACTTGTACAGTTAATAGTTACTGTTTTTGAGTTGGCAACAAGTTTGATCCTGCAACTCATGAATTCACGTTTACATTATTTCCACTGGGGACAATCTAAAACAAAAATCCATCAATTTAGAAGTCAGCTGGTGTCAAGGAGTGGATTATGTTTCATTTTGGAGGTTCCACTGTAACTTGCCATGTTAGTGAATTGTGATCCTCAGCGGCCTCGGAAAAATAAAACACTGACTTGCGCTAGATGATAAATTTGTTTTGTTTTCTCCTATTAACAATGCATTCACATGCTTACGAATCTTTCCCCACAGTACTCCTCCAGTAGCAGCAGCGACTCCGACTGAAGCCATCATTCAACTGTATGCCACCAGTCCCAAATAAAGTGGCCAACTGTTAAACGGCATCATGAAAATATACTTTAACAGCATTTCTGTATATATACTGTACTTGCATATAAAAATAAAGGGGCTAACTACTAAAAGGCATTATCAATGAATACTTGAACAGGATTTGTGGAATGACGCAGGTCACTATTTTACGGGCTATGTTTTGTTTTCATTCTAGAACGCTCTCTCTCGAGGCCTATTAACACTACCATGTCACAGCTACTGATTGTCATCCCACTGTGTTATGAAAGTGCAGAATGTTTCTTCAATGCGTGGTTGTCGTTTTTTAAAACACCCTCCAAAATGGTTATTTGCTATAATAAATGCAATAAAAAAACACAAATGTTCCTCATCTGTGCTGTTATTTAAAGTCTCTATTTTCATTTCCATAAACTGCAATAATGTAGTTACTTTAGTTCTGTAGTTCAATTCAAAAAGGAAAACTTCTATATTATATACATTAACTACACACAGAGTGAAATATGTCAGGATTCTATTTTGTTATAATTTAATTATACCTTACAGCTAACAAAAACGCCAAATTCACTATCAAGGAATTGGAATGTTACATAAGAAACAATAAAAATGATTTTTAATACAGAGACTAGGAATTGGCCTTCTGAAAAGCATTTTCCTATGAGCTTAAATGCACCAAAGTCATTTTCATGTTTTGATTCAAAATACATTCAAAACATTTGAAGGTAGGTGCTGAAAACATGCTTGCTTGCCTTGCTCGGAGTTGTTGTGTGTTGGTCTCCCCACGAGAAGTTAAAAGTTTAACCATAACCAAGGCAGACACTGAGCACAGAGCGGATGAGCAAACGGACAAACCCACACAGTCCTGCAGCTCGAGGGCGGACCTTATTTTTAGGGTGCTATGATGATATTTCTATGGTGCCATGATGTAATCCAATGTATTTTGTAAAGTAGCCGCATCACATTGTACAATTTGTCGTTGTAAATATTTGTGTTTGTTTTCTGTTCCGAGGTTCCTTCCTTAGAGGGACCTTTCCCCTGCCACTGTCACAAAATGCATGTTCATGTGGGGTTAAATTGGTTTCTTTATATACTTTATCCTGCGCGCCCAGAAATCATCACTTTTCATCACAATTTTGTTCAAATAAACTTTATATATATATATATATATATATATAAATGATACACAATAGTATAAAACATCTGCCAAGCATCGACTCACCCAAACATACAGGCCCCCAACACATAAAACTTGCAAAGGTGCAAATTCTCACACTGGAGACAGGCGCCAGGTCTCTTCTGGCAGATCCGTAGAGACGTTTTGGCCACGATCACAGAGTCCTGGCTCAATATTTGACCTGCACCGACGGCCAGGACGCCTTTCTTCACTGCTATTCGGGCTTCGTCCGAAAGAACGCGCTGAAGGACTGACGCCCCAACACCAGTAAACCTCTGCTCCAATTTCTGTCTCAGGACTCTGAACTCCGAACTGCCTTGGTCGTCACACAAAGTCTGCATGATGAAATTAGACAGTTGTGTTGTCATCTCGGCGGAGATTTGTGGAATATTCCAACGGTATTACGGTCTCCCAACCTTTAAAGGTGGTGGTGGTTTTCTTTTCAAGGAAACGAAAGTGAAACACGTGATTCAACTACGCCAGTCTCAAACTGCGGTCAAGCCAGCCGCCACTCGAAAAGTAGCAGCCAAGCCAGCCGCCCCAAATTTTGTTCATACTAGGCATTACGGTAATAGGTCGCCAACTCGCGGCGAAGCCACCTTCAAAATAAAAGCTGCCCAATAATACGGACGTCAGTGCTCTTCGGTTTAGGAATGCAACCGGCAAAGTTAATTTGAATCTTGAAATACATTACATACATACATTAAAAAATGTACTTTATTTGATATCTTAGGAAAAATAAATGGTAATGGACTCCACTTATATAGCGCTTTATCTACATCATCACAGTGCTTTACAAAGCCTCACATTCACACACACATTCAGAAACCAACGGGCGACTGCTGCCAGGCCCACCGGGAGCAAATTAGGGTTCAGAGTCTTGCCCAAGGATACTTCGACATGCGGACAGTCGTAGCAGGCATTCGAACCTGTTCTACCTACCGAGCCAAAGCCAGCCCAACATAATCCCATTGGTATCGCAAGACAAGTCCAGGTCTGTGTGACAGACCACCAAGGACTCCACGAAAAGAGGTTTGACGAAGATCTGATATTGTATTTCAAAATAAAAATCTCTGAAAACTGCATATGTTGCTTTCATTACCCCTGACTGAAAAAATATATTTCACTGTCATGATCACCTGTAGTGTAGTGTAGTGTCCCCCAGAACTGGTCTGGTGTGATAACTAACAGATTTTGTTTAAATAATTTTTGAAATCCGTGATCATGACAGTGAAATATACCAATTTCAGTGGACTTTTATTTTGAAATGCCACATCAGATTTTGATGGGACCTCTTTTGTTGCAGACCTGGTGTGGTGTAGTGTCCCCCAGAAATGGTCTGGTGTTGTGATAACAGATTTTTATTTAAAGAATTTTTGAAATCCGTGATCATGACAGTGAAATATACCAATTTCAAGTCTTTTATTTTGAAATGCCACATCAGATTTTGATGGGACCTCTTTTGTTGCAGACCTGGGGAGATGTAGTGTCCCCCAGAACTGGACCGGTGTTGCGATATCTCATTAAAAAGATTTAACATATTTTCTTCAGTCACGGGTAATGAAAGCAACATATGCAGTTTTCAGAGATTTTTATTTTGAAATACAATATCAGATCTTCATCAAACCTCTTTTCGTGGAGTCCTTGGTGGTCTGTCACACAGACCTGGACTTGTCTTCCGATACCAATGGGATTATGTTGGGGTGGCTTTGGCTCGGTAGGTAGAACAGGTTCGAATCCCTGCTACGACTGTCCGCAGGTCGAAGTGTCCTTGGGCAAGACACTGAACCCTAATTTGCTCCCAGTGGGCATGGCAGCGCCTCGCATGGCAGCAGTCGCCCGTTGGTTTCTGAATGTGTGTGTGAATGTGAGGCTTTGTAAAGCGCTTTGGCCACTGTGATGATGTAGATAAAGCGCTATCTACGTGCAGTCCATTGCCATTTATTTTTCCTAAAATATCAAATAAAGTACATTTTTTAATGTATGTATGTATGTATGTAATGTATCTCAAGATTCAAATTAACTTTGCTGGTTGCATTCCTTAAGCGAAGAGCACTGACGTCCGTATTAGTGGTAAGCTTTTATTTTGAAGGTGGCTTCGCCGCGAGTTGGCGACCTATTACCGTAATGCCTCGTAGGAACAAAATTAGGGGCGGCTGACTTGACTGCTACTTTACGAGTCGAGGCTGGCTTGACCGCAGTTGCCTACAGGTATGAGTCTCATTGCTCTTCGTTGCAATCATTGATCGAGAGCTAGCATCTTTGCAATTACAATAAAAGAGATATACCAATGGTATTCTCCGTGGCGCCATGAAGACGGAAATCGAGACAAACAAAACTAATTTGTGTATTTTTTTTAATTACTTTTTTTAATGGTCGTACGTGAACATGAATGTGTAACAACGATTGCGCAATACGCCAACAAAAACTATTCGACGAGTGTTGTGTAGGACTAGCCAGCGCATAAAGTCGTAAAAAGGCTGGACACTCAACTCACCGTACTGGTTAAATCGGCGTGACATGGTTTAAGGGCACCGTGTTGTCACCAAATGTCTCCCATTTCCCCCATCGCTCACATTCAATTGCTTTCACGAGCAACTCCTATTAGAAGTACTTCCGTGTTGGCTGCGATGACGTGCCAATAAAGTTTTAAAGTACTGCACACGAAAACCGTGTAAAAAGGAACGTATTGAATATACAAATGCACTTTGCATATTGGTAGAGCTAATGTGACAGTAAATACAATTATCAGGCGGGTAGCGGGAGGTTTGGAGCATAATGGTGCCGAAGCAACTTCAATATAGATGAAAAAATAAAAATAAAAAGTAGCCATAGCAACCACCGCACTGTGTCGTAGCAACCAAGGAGGAAGGTCGAGACTTAATGGAAAAGAAAAGCCCACAAGAACGACAAGAAGGCGTCTATGCACGTATCCAACTGCTACAGTAAATAAACACTTGATACAATCAGTTTGAATTAGAAGATAGTCAAATGTGGACGTTTTCTCCAGACTTTAGCCATACGAAAGCTAATGCTAACTAACCTCGGCTCCCATGTTGGAATCGTATCAACTGTTTTCATCATGATAACTTTAAATAGTGACTCCCCCTTGTCAGCAAACTGCCTTGTAGACATCTTCTCGCACTCGTAAAATACGATATTGAATTAGTTTTTCATTATTTGATATGATTTTAAAATACTAAAAGGAAGTAACGAAGTACAAATACTTAGTTACTGTACTGTAGATTTTTCAGGTATCTAAATTTATTCTTCTTTTCTTTTCGGCTTGTCCCAAAGCATGTCATCCTTTTCCATCTAAGCCTATCTTCTTCAGACCCTTTCCAAAAATGTTTGAATATCATGGAAACGTTTATTTATTTCTATAATTAGATTCAAAAACTTTAACTTTCATAGATTATTGAGTCAGGGCTCACAATTTAAACCATTTCAAGTATTTATTTTTTGTTTTTACATAATTTGGACCAGCTCATAAAACCCATGAAATCAGGAATTCAAAAAATTAGACTACCGTGAAGAAATCAGCCCAAATTTTGCAGGCCATAAATGTTTTAAACTGAGTGTCACACACTAATCATCTACTGAACTCAGAGCACCTGCACAGGTTGCCCCAGGTGTCATGAAATTGCATCAGTTTGGTCCAAGGTGCCTTTCATTCGGCAATCAAGGTCCAAGGGTTTGGAGGAAGACGGGTGAAGAACAGAACTCAAGCTGCTTGAGGTCCAATGTGAAATATCCACAGTCAGTCATGATTTGGGGCGCAATGTCCAGTGCAGGTGTTGGTAAACTGCTTTCTTAAATCCCAGGTCACCGTAATAATCTACCAAAATGTTTTAGAGGATTTCATGATTCCTTCTGCTGAGGATCTGTACGGAGAAGCACATTTCATCTGAAAGAAATCTGGGCTTCCACAACTCCCAGGCAATGCGTGGAATTGAAGCTGATTCTGGATCCATACTAGATTCTTGAATCTTCTCTGTTTGATAATCTGCTTCAAGATGATTGCTTCAATTCCACGGCGCAACGAGGCAGTCATTAAAGCAAAGGGATTCCCAACCAAGTATTGAAGATTAACATTTTGTTTTGAATGTACCATATTTTGATTGATTTAATGTGACCCTAATTTCTTCTTTTTTTTTCGACAAAAACTGAGAAGTAAATGGTGATTTATTTATTTTTTCCCTCACAGTATTAAAATTTTTTGAATTCCTGATTTCTTGGGTTTTTTCAGATAGAAACCCAAATTATGTAAAAAAATAAACAAATAAATACTTGAAATTGTTTAAATTGTGGGCCCTGAATCTATAATCTATGAAAGTTTAACTTTTTGAATGGAATTACGGAACTAAATAAACCTTTTCCATTCAGATTTTTTGGAAAGGGTCTCGAACACCAACTGCCCTCATGTCTCCCCCTCACTACATCGATCAACCTTGTCTTTGGTCTTCTCGAGCTCTTTTGCCTGGCAGCTCCATCCTCATCATCCTTCTACCAATATACTCACTCTCCTTTGGATGTGTCCAAACCATCGAAGTCTGCTCTCTCTAACTTTGTCTGCACAATATCTAACCTTGGCCGTCCCTCTGATGAGCTCATTTTTAATCCTGTCCAACCTGGTCACTCCTAGAGAGAATTTCAACATCTTCATTTCCATCATCTCCATTTGACAAAAGTGAAAATGTTCCTCGATTTCGGTGTCCAAAATCGCACGTTCATAGGTTTCGATGATTGAAAACTGTATGGATGTGATTAACTATTATTATTTTTGTTTAGGGTGAAGTTTGAAGTAATTCTAATGATGCGCTTTTTCTCGGTTTGGCCCTGAAAATGAGATGCCTCGAGCGGACACCGTCGTTGAAAAATCTGAAATTGGCCTGTTTAAAGATCACATTTTCGTCTAAAGTAATAAGAAACAGCCGGGCATTTTTAAAAAGAATTTTTTTAACCAAAGAAATGATAAATAGACTGCACTTATATAGCACTTTATCCACACCACCACAGTGACCAAAACGCTTTCGAAAGCCTTTCCATTCACCATGCAAGGTGCTGCCAGGCCCGCTGGGAGCAAATTAGGGTTCAGTGTCTTGCCCAACTGAACCACAGCTACCCAGAGTCAAAGCTTTTGGTCACACATTTCCTATTGATTTATATTGATTTGCGGATGTCAATTTGGGCCGATATGTGACATAAAATCCTTAATCCTTATCCAATTCTTACAAACCGGGGCTCATTGTACTCGTGTTTCTATCTAGATAATGTAATGAGATATTCCCCATCCATGGCCTCATTTAAGAGAATTGTTTAATGTTGTTGACGCCCAAATTGACTTGTGGCCTATGTGTTATGTCTTGTGCCAGCGGCCAGCCTAAAGAACACCAGCTTCTGGCATTAAAAAATTCTTCTGGCATAAAATGTGTTTTTTGTTTTGTTTTTTTTCAGTCGTGAACATTATCTAATTTTGCATTTTTTTGATAGTCTGACTCAGTTGACAACATTAGCAAAGATGTAGACGCAAGTTTATTTGATAGCATTAAAATCTGAGCCAACACTAACTACAGTAGCTCTTGGTTTAGAAAAAAATAATAATAATAATTGTGCCCAGTTATCAAAAGAGGTATTGTATATTATTAACAGTAACAAAAAAATAAATACTTAAGAATGTTTTCATCAAACCTGTACTTTTACCAGAGTCTTTTTGTACAGAGTTCAAGTACTTTTTCCACCTCTGCAAGAGGTCAAGTTGTTAATTTGTGGGAGGCTTTTCACTGACTTGAATCACCTGTCCACTAGAAGTTCCAATGCAGCACTCTTGGCTGAGAATGAGCTGTTTGAAAGCTTTGTCATCCGCCTGGATCGACAGGACCCATTGACCCAGCCTGTGGCTGGAACCACCCAACTGGAGGACAGGGTAAACATATAGACTTACACTCTGCATACATAGCATTAGCAAAGCGCTAAATCATTTCTCTTCTTTGAGGAGCAGTTTTGTTCATCAGTTAGAGCGTCTGCCTCACAGTTCTGAGGACCGGGGTTCAATCCCCGGCCCCGCCTGTGTGGAGTTTGCATGTTCTCCCCGTGCCTGCGTGGGTTTTCTCCGGGTACTCCGGTTTCCTCCCGCATCCCAAAAACATGCATGGTAAGTTCATTGAAGACTCTAAATTGCCCGTAGGTGTGAATGTGAGTGCGAATGGTTGTTTGTTTATATGCGGCCTGCGATTGGCTGGCAACCAGTTCAGGGTGTACCCCGCCTCCTGCCCGATGACAGCTGGGATAGGCTCCAGCACGCCCGCGGCCCGAGTGAGGAGAAGCGGCTCAGAAAATGGATGGATGGAAGATTTTGTGGGTTGTATGACTGGAAGCCCAAATTATGAAAAAATAAACAAATAAATACTTGCAATTGTTTAAATTGTGGGCGCTGAATCTATAATATATGAAAGTTTGACTTTTTGAATGGAATTATGGAAATAAATAAACTTTTCCAAGATATTCAATTTTTTTGGAAAGGGTCTCTATATTATCACATCAACAGTCCTGTAATATTTGTGTTTACCTGTTTTTTTCCCTTAAAATTGGAAAGTCAAAATGTATTTATTCATTTTTTTTAAATTAATTTATCACATTAACTAATTGATTAATTTCTTTATTAAAAAAATAGTGAATTAAAGAAAAGTAAATAAAATAATTTTACATATACTGGACATTTTTTAGGCAAGTTAGTTAATTTAGTTATTTTACGTTGAATTTTATAGTAGTATTTTGGACCAGTTAAATGAGCTTTCACAGCACAGTGGGTGGGAACGTCCATCATAGAGTGGAGCACGGGGTCAAAATTTTGCTGATTAACTGATAAAGGTAGCACAAAGGCTCATTCATTGGTGCTTGCACCTTGAATTTTTTATTGTGGTTATATAGTTTGCAGTGCAACAGGAGGTGTTTCTATTTTATTTACTTTTTTAATTTGTGGAGCCAATTAGGTAATGGAATAATTACAATTCCTCATTCAGAACTGAACATTATTATCTTTGTAAATGTTTTTGATACAGCTCTTTATTATTCCTTATTAGATTGTATTTGTTTGCTTTTTGCAGATATTTAGATTGGTATTGTTGATGTAGATGCGGTCAAATCTTAAAATTCATAGTACATTCCTCACTCCTGATGGCCCAACATCACTTTGGATTCATTTGTGTATGTGCTGTCTTGTCAGGGTCAATGTTGGAGGCAGAGATCTCAGGGCAACTTGCTCGACAGCCTTCTACAGCTGACCTTGGGACAAAAACTGCACGTGGCACAAAGGGAAATAGCCGAGATGATAAGAGACCAGCAGAAAGACAAGGAGCGGTCCGAGAGAATTCTGAACAACTACAAGGTTAGTATGGCAAAGGAAAATAAACATTACATTTTCACCTCTGTGACTCCCTTTCAGGCCTCCCTCAAAGAAATTGATCTACAGCGAGCAGACATCCGCAGGGACAAGAATGACTTTGAACACAGATTCCTCAAACCATTGAAGAAGATGTCAGAAATGAAAGAACCACTAAAGTTACTCCAGTACATTAGGAGTAAGGTAAATGTATCAACCATATATCTCATGGGCGTTTATTTTTATGTATGTATATATATATATATATATATATATTCAGTATACTGTACATATATTGTATGTTTTTTTTTTTTTTACAAATAAATAGTTGCTGATGCTTGTGC
Source organism: Phyllopteryx taeniolatus (assembly GCF_024500385.1). Taxonomy (NCBI): domain Eukaryota; kingdom Metazoa; phylum Chordata; class Actinopteri; order Syngnathiformes; family Syngnathidae; genus Phyllopteryx; species Phyllopteryx taeniolatus. Next base: position 8,196,652 of record NC_084506.1, read on the forward strand.
AAGTTCAGGAAAATGTTGAACTTTGCAACGATGTATCCACTGCTAGTGGACTATATTGCAAACTATTAAATGGCAACGAAAACACAATCTCCATGGCAGAGCAAGCACAATCTTTTGACTGACATGGTCATTATAATGAAGAGGAGATTTCTGCTCTGTTTGTTAACCCTCCCCTCAATTTACAACCTCCTTGCCTTTTGCCTACTCTATGATATCAAGCAGGCCAGCCAGAGTGACAAGTTAAAACTGAAGATCCAAGGACTGAAGGAGAAGGAGAAGAGGCTCCAGCAGCAGCTGCAGGAGAAAAGAGAGCTGGGAAAAGCAGGACTCGAGGTGAGCATGGGTAATGGGAAGCGACATCCTTGGAGTGTTGAGTGTTGATAGTTAAACTACTGTGCAGTCTTTCCCAACCTTTATTGAACCAATTTGACATGAGAAGAGTCTCCTCTGTTATTTGTAGTAAATCAATAATATTCGGACTAATTAAGTGAAATTGGATAGTTTCATGCACATTAGTGTGCTGTGGAACAGTTAGTTGAATCACTCGAAGCGCTGTTTCACATAAAACTACATTACCTTCTACAATTGGCGTTTGGCTCCAGGACATTTTCTTGGAGTACAGCGAGCCGACAATCGACATCGAAGAACTCCAGGTCAAACATTTGCGAGCACAGCGTACCCTGAGCGCTCACAAGGTAGCTCACGTTTGTGTCAGTCTAAGTTATTTTACACAAGATTTTTCATCTACTGTTTGCCAAATGTGGGTTTGTGTGCATTCTTGTGGACAGGAGAAGCTTCAGCGTGTGACACAAGAGTTTGCACAGCTGAGCAGAGACATCACTAAACGGAAGGAGATGCTGGAGAAAATAGAAGAGGACATACTACTTGCTGAAGAGGTTGGACAACACATTCTTTTCAGCATTAATGGTCCAAAGTCAGCCAAATCCATCCATCAATTTTCTATAGCGCTTTTTGTGTCATGAGGGTCATGGGGTGAGCTGCAGCCAGCTGACTTTAGGCAAGAGGCACCCCCACCCACATTAAATCATGAGTCAACTTTGACTAACAACAATTTGTAGAAAGCCAAGTTCAATTTCACTGGCCACACCCATGCCTGATTATTGGCAGATTTGTACCTGATCTCAACTAGTAGTAGTGTCAGATCTCAAAAAGAAAATCAAGAACAAATGATAAACAAAGCGATTCAAATTTATATCAGTCTGGTGAAGGTTACAAAGCTCCCTGGGACACACCTGAACTCCATAAAATGAAATCCCGACAGCTTGAACGATTCCACAGGAAAACCGGACTAACCATCCACCTCCAATCTTACACCGACTACCTTCATCAATACAAAGATGCTCTCAATGCTTCTCGGCCCACCTACTCCAATCTCATCCAGTCCGACTCCAACAACCCCAAGGCTCTATTCTCCACAATAAATAAACTCATCAAACCCAGTGACCACACATCCAACTCCTTCATAAATGAAACATGTAAGTCCATCTTCTACCTTCAGGAAAAAACATAATACCATCTACAGCAACATGAGCACTTCCATCAGCGCCTCTGCCCGCCCTCCCTTCATCCTGACCCACCTCCTCCCACCACTCAGCCTCTAAGCTTCCTCTCCCCCCTGACCTCCACTGACCTCTCCAAACGTATGTCCAGTATGAAGACCACCTCAAATCATATCTCTCCTACCGTCAACAATTTATCAATGTTAACATCTCACTCACACCCACTCCCAAGACCACATCACTCTAGTCTTTCAGAAACTCTACTGGCTGAGAGAGAGAGAGAGAGGAAAAAACAACAACAACACAAAGATTTGTCTCATATTTGTACAAAAAATAAACACACATTTGATGATCCCCAAGACTTTTTGAGAAATCATCTGGGGACTGATAAGACCGAATTTCTGCTTTTTGGAAAAGGTTTCTTCTAGTGTAACAATAACACCTAAAAAGAATAATAATAAAAAGAACATCATGCCAACAGTTAACATTGTCGTGGCAGTCTAATGGTCTGGGGCTGCTTGGCCCATTCAGGACCTGGATGTGATGATTAATAGAACACCAAATTCTGCTGTCTACCAGAAAATCCTGCAGGTGAAGGTTTGGCCATCAGTTCGCGCACTCAAGCTCAAGTGCTCTTGGGTTATGCGGCAGGACAACCCAAATATTAAAATTGCTGTGATCTAAATCAGTCATCCAATCAAATCAGATCAATCAGAAATCAGGAAGGGGCAAATACTTGTACGTTTTCACAGCACTATATAGACAAACAACCATTCACATGCAAATTAATTGATGAGGCATATGCTGCCGCATGAGCATAAGCATCGAACCTTACTTTGAACTGGGAGTACAGAAATAAAGTTTTACATAAAAAAAAATTCCATAGCATAGTGTCCTGGCATGCAAAATGCAGTCACTTTTTATAATCCGTGCTGTAAATCCATTTTAAACGGGATTGTTGTTGTGAAGACAAGACTGTCAGACTCCTATCTTTTTAGAATGTGACTTTCCCTCATCTGCTCCCTGGCTTCTCCTCTCCCCACCTTTTCCTCCTGCAGGAGCGTTCAAAGGCTGAGGACCAGAACACGCAGCTGCGCCGCCAGATGTCCACTTACCAGGCACCCGACATCGCCCAGTATATGCACATCAAGGACATGCACAAGAGACTGCAGCAGAGGGTCCACACTTGGCAGAGGAAGGTTGGGATTGCCGAGGTAAACCGGTTCTGGGGGAAGCAAAATTAGGTTTCATCATTTTGTTTTACAACTTATCTGCTTTGCTCTCCCAAGATGACATCCAAGTCTAAAGCATGGAGCCAACACAGAGGCACTTCTGTCGTCAGTGCAGAAGCTGGAACAGTTGACAGCCAATGTCCAGATGCAGTGAAGCTGCCATACATAGCACAACATGGCAAATCTTAGCTTTAAAGAAGGACTTCCTGTGTTCATAAACATCAAAACCTCAGGTACATTTTAGTTGAACTAGTTTAACTGTGGAGTTTTGGGAATATTCAAAGGTGGGATACATGGGAATAAAGGGGAGGGGGAATTACAATTCATTTTTTTAGTTGTCAAAAACAGAAATGTAATAAACTAAAAATGAAAGAATTCAACTAAATTCATTTAAAAATTCAATTTAAAAAACATAAATTCAGAATAATGATTCACTATATTTTTAGATTTCTTTTCTTTTTATTTTAATTGAACAAAAACAATAGTGAATGAAATAAAACCCATTGTCCTAATTATCCCAACAGGAAATCTAAATAAATGTGTGTTCAGTGTAGTTGTTTTGAATCACTTTTAATTGAATTCATGGTCAACTACCTTACAAGTTTGTCATAAGCCATTCCCAGAATGTATTCGCTATTCCTCCCTACATGAAATTGCAATCAAGTATACAAATAAGATTGCATTTGTTGACAAAAAAATATCTCTATCATTATATGAAATCAAATATCACTGAGCAATGAGGAGTATTTCTATAAACGTGATTTTTTTTTTTTCTACTGAAATGTAAACCAGGTGAATGTTGTGACGTTTGTCTCTGTTTAATTTATTGAATTGATTTTCTTGCAGCAGCACACTGTAAAACATGTCTTTTAACTTTTACAGACAAAAACCTTCAAACCACAATGCATTTTCTTTGGCAAATCATTGTTTCTTTCTATAGTAATGATTGGGATATTTTTGTAATAACATTACCAACTGCAGAATATTACCAATATCCCAAATGTTCCACTGTGAAATGCTTTACTGTTAATAATGTATAAAAACATTTTTTTTTTCATATAGTGCAAAGTAAATACTGAACGAATAAAACAACAACTACATAAGTCATACAGTGGTGCAATGAAAGCAATGTCAGACTGGACAAACTATTTCATTTATTAGAAAGAAATCCTTTGAGGTTTATAAGCCCTCAAGCATCTCTTTTATGTTGTTACATGCCTTATCTACATTTACATACTTAAATGTGCAGTGGGTGAGCTGCTCAAGTCTAGAAATGTTGTCATTTAACTCTCGAGTATGGCATCATCACACGTATTCGTGCGTGTGTCTTCTCAGCATACGGAGACTGGATAAATACATGAATGAATTTCCAGAGACATCTTTGAAGGCACTTTCACAATTACATATGTCATTTCAGTATGGCAAAAGCACTTTTTGTCCACAGGGTTGCTCGCTCATTGTACATCGTTTGCTTTCTAGTCTATATCAGTTCTACTCAGAAACACAAAATAAAGATTACAAAAATAATGAGTTAGTAAAACTATTTCACTTTTCCTGAATATACACGCACGATTTCTGTCGAGCCAGTGAGACTTTTTTTTTTTTTTTAGGTCCATGTGACACCTGTGAGTCTCCGTGAAGAGGAACTAGAGTAAATACATCCTTCGGAGGGTCCACATCCATGCTTCAACTTCGTGTCTTTGGCTATGATGCCAACTTAGCTACACCTTTGCATTCCACATCGTATTGATTGCATACTGTATTTCATCTACGATAGCAATATTCGGCTAACAGGTGACATTTCAGTATGAACCTAAAATGCACTGTAAACCTTTATAGGTAACTTATTCTAAGCTTTTCAACGTACTGTAGTATACATGTCCAACTGTTCAGCCACTTTTTGTAAGTACTTCAGGAGATGTCTACAAAAGTATCATGCTGAGATATAGTTCATCATGAAGTAGTGGTTTTCTCCAACTGTCCAAAAGCAATATAGCTACTGCACCACACACCAAAATGACACCAGTTGCACTTCACATCAATGATTCAAATCTCAACAGAGTACCGCAAAGTTAATCAGGTCAAGCAGCACTTCACTTCTCATCACAGCAGCTTTGTAATGGCAAGGTAGCATTCACAACACTTCAACGGAGAGGCTAGCTAGGTAAAAACACTCCAGATTGTGGTCGTCTGGTTTCTTGCCTGACTGATAAACATTATATGCGCCGTGATGTGTCCACTTCTTACAACCTCTAACCTAACTAGTGGATACTTTCTATGCTGTGCTAAGGGAAGCCTTTGTGATTTGTTGTTGAAGTTGATACCAAACGTATCACACAATAAGTCTTGTCTGACTGTGGGGACTGAAATTACAGCTGTCTTTATTTTTCTAACTGTGACAATATCTTCCACTATATAGAGCAGTGGTGGGGAATCTAGGGTGCATGTGCCACATACAGCCTGCAAGAGCATTGGATTCGGCCTGCCATGCAATTCTAAAAACACAAACCTCAGAGGAATTGTTTGGAGGAAAAAAGTTCCAAACGTTTGACCATTTGATAAAGTATCTGCTACGTGTATTCTGCAGCCCCAGTGGATGTTGCTGGTTGGAGGCCCATTCTTTTGCATTTCAAACATTACATGGTGCAGGATTTGTCCAAAGGATCCTGGGGCAACGTAGCAGGAGGTTGCGATACCTGACCGACCTTGGGTAGGACCATCGGTTTGGGTCTCAAAGCGGGCGGCCTGAGCTGCACGCCCATGCGGGGCGCCACCGCGGGTTTGAAGGTGCTCATGCTGTCGTTGGTCGAGCCGGTGCTGCGGCGGAACGGCGGCTCCGTGTTGGCGGTAGACCTCAACATGACTCCGTGTATGGGGGGGCCGAGGGACTCGCTGGAGCTGGCCGGCGTGGGGCCGCCGCCGCCCGGGGCTTGCCTCTGCTCCAAAGTGTCGAGCACCACGTCAGGGGCGTGCTTGGCCGAGCTCTGGCGCTCCAATTCACGCAGCTCATTTAGAGCAGTGTTCATAGTTTCTTCTATGTCCTGCGGGAGACAAAAAGAATGTGTATGACGGAGGGAGCAAAGGATGGCTGATGGAAAGATGATAGAAGCTGGGCCAATATCATTATAAAGTGCCTTTGGTGTCTTCATCAGACTCACTCAATCATGAAAATCAGAGGTGGGACGTAACGACTTCATTACTGTACTGAAGTAGATATTTCAGGTATCTCCTTTTTAACTTTTACTCCCTACTTTCTGAACAAATATCTGTCCTTTCTACTCCTTAAATTTTTGAAATTAGCTCGTTACTTTTAAAACCTTGTAAAGTTAGCGACGACGAGACGCAAAAAACATCTGGAAGTAACTGAGTCGTGCGCATTGATCACAGACATCGCTAATACTTTGAGCCACGTACCTACGGCAAAGCTAAGCTAGTGGGGGCAAAGTGTCGGCGCATTCTATTTTTGTGGATGGTATGGTCGGAAAACCAAAACAACTCCGAACTAAAGAAAAAGCCTTACATTGGTAAGAATATTTTTTGGCTGTTTTTCAAAAGTGCTGCAATGCTTTGGGTGAACCACGTCAGTTTTTTTAGAAAGCTAGCTTTTTGAAGTGTAACTCACAGGCAGTAAATTGTCACGTTTGAGCCTTGACATAAAATTTCCAACACATTCGTTTGCCCATGGCCAAAACAAAAGAGTAAAAATCTCAAACTGAAAATAGTCATAATTTCCTCCTTTTTAACTTTTTAGTCAGCCCCCTGCCCCCTTTTGGCAGGGGGGGGGGGGGGGGGGCATACGTTTCAAACAAATGTAGTTTTTTAAAAAAACAATTATTTGTGACTGTATAACTTTATTTTAATAGTGTGCTCGTATTTTCACTTAAGCCTACATTTTTATTTTTGTTTGTTTTGTCTATTGTTGTCCCCAGAGAATGCTGCCAATCAATGTCACTATATTAATTTTATTATTGGGCTGAGAAATGTCGATTTACTTTTTTACTTAAGTCCCTTTGTATGTTTATACTTTTGTAATTCTACTCAAGTAAGGGAGTGGCTTCAGTACTTTTACCAGAGTTGTTTTTATGACACGTATCAGTACTTTTACTTAAGTACTGAATACGAGTACTTTTGACATCTCAGATGAAAATGTAGCAGAATAATGAAATTCTGAAGTCATACTGTAAGTGGACAAACATTAGCACACATGCCAGTACAATAAGTCTCTTCAAATGTTTTCCTTCATTTTATATAAATGATTCTCATTGAATGTGCATGATTTTGCCATGTTCAACACCCTGCTTTACCTAGACTGTGTGGACTAAGTGATGAAATGAAACCAAATTTAAAAAAATAAAAACTTAAATGTTTTTTCTTCTCCACAACATGAAGAAACCCTCCCGTTTTCAATGACATTGCTGCGAGAAGTTTGTCTTTGTTCAATGGCGACATCATTATCAAATGATGTGTGTAGTTGGATGTTGTCAAACTCAACATGTCCACTCTGTCAGTGATATAACTCATAAAACTTCAAGAACACGAAATATATTTGTTAAACAGTACACAGTCAGCCTGCTAACTGAATGAGGATGCTAAGGCCCGCCGTGTGCCCATTAAATAATAACATTAGCCAAAAATGTCCACGCTCACATATTTTTGCTGTTTCCATGTACATTGTTCGCTTGCAGTTAATTTGGAAAGATGACTAAGATTGACTTAGTTATTAGCAGTGTTCGGCATCATTCACTCATTCTCGACTCCCTAATCTTTATTTAGGGATTTTTATACAGTAGACTATATAGTTCACTCAGTGAATGAAAAATAGTTAGCGTACTAAACTCGGGCGCCATTAATTACATCATTGCTATTGCATAATTACAAAGTACCAGACCAACATCATCTTGTGCATTTTCCTTCATAAAAATGCAACATGGAAATAAATGATAACAGCACTCTATTCTTTGAAGTTGAGTGTATGATTCAGTGCACGACATAGGGGTTAACTGATGCTCACTCGGCATTCGAACAGCACTACAAAATGGCAAACACATTATACTGTATACTGGATAGGCCGTAATTTCAAGCAGCCACCAACAGAAGACATGAGAGAATGCAGAAAGTAACAATCAGCTTGCTTTGCACAGTACAAAAAAAAAACTTGGCATAGGTATCTTTGTCAAGCAAAGTATGCAGAGAAGATATGGCGGTGGGAACATGCTTTGCCAAGCACAGGTTCTCAAATTGAGCTTCTATCAACGGGAGGACGGCCCAAGCAGGGAGCAACACTAAACGCAAGGGAAAGAACGAGTACAGGCCTAATGCGTTGTGTTCTATTGATAAAAGATATTGTTCTCAAACTGGGCTCCTAAAGCCATAACTTGGGGATCCGCGAATAATTACCACTAAGACAGAACAATTTAGAGTCTTCAATGAACCAAAGATGCATGATTTTGGAATGTGGGAGGAAGCCAGAGTATCCAGAGAAAACCCACGCCAGCACAGGGAGAACATACAAACTCCACACACTCATCCACCGTGCCGCTGATTGTGCTATACAGTATCATAGCTGACAGTATCATAGCTGACATCCCTGCTTGTACAACATTTCTAGTGGAACATTTTCACCTCTTTCCACGTGTAAAGTTGTAAGTAGGGATGTTCGATGCCACTTTTTTTCAGACCAATACCAGTACCAATATTTACTCTTGAGTACTCACCGATACCGAGTACCGATACCACTGGTACTTTTGATAAATAAAATTTCAATTAACACAATGACAGCTAATTGCGAACAAAGACCTTTCTTTCTTTCTGACGCACATGATGATTAGGGTTGGGCATCGTTGGTATTTGAGCCATTCTGGTTCCGATTCTGGTTCCTGATTTCGACTCCGGTTCCAAACGATTCTCGATTCTAGGGGGCTGGGTCAAAAACTTTTGCATGGTTTAAATAAAGGGTGTGCAAATTATGAACATCCATTTTCTTAGCAACCCACAGAATCGACTAAAATACACATTTGACTTGGGGTTCTTTATAACCAGTATCAATATCAAACCTATGAACTAAAAGGCAATGTGTGTGGAACTAACCCAATTGGCATAATATTAATTCATTAATGTTTCAGCTAAAAGTTAAATATAGCATTGTTAAAATCGTTATTTGGGACTGTTTATCATGTCAAATGGTTTATATGTGCAAGTTTTAACTTTAACTTCCTGTTTTAAGCTTGTAGCCTTTTATTTTGAAGGGTACGCACCGGAACTCAACATTTTGGCATGAAAACCAACTTCACACGGCACTGGTGTTTTTTTTAATTTTAATTTTAATTTTTTTAAATTTAAATGCATGGAACCAAATTGCTACAAAACGTTGATACATTTCCTTGCCCACCGATGAGGCAGAAGGTTAGTGTTTGTGATACTGTGAGACAACGTTTCAGAATTTTGTCCCAATTCATTATGATGTAAAGTTGCTAGGGTGAAGTTTTAGCTCAATGTTAAGCTTTTTTTTTTTTTTTCTTTCATCGGCGCGTACATTGGTTTGAAGACTAAAATAAACGCTAAAAGCCATCAGTGCAGAAGTGCAACCAACTGTTTACCTTGTTAGCCGTCTCAATGTTGGCATAGACGTATTTGATTGTTTCACTCACCCAATTGACAAGAGTTGACTTCACCGAAGCTCCGCGCGGTGTAGGCTGAGGCTCGGCGCGTGTCAGACATCTACACATTCTGAAAGCCTCCTTTGCACAATATAATCTTATTCCAAGTGTTGCACTGAGGCGACTGGTCATTCATTTTAACAAAGTTAAGACAATTTTGTTCGCCGCCGTTGGGCACAAGTACGTCTTTGTGCGTGTTCTTCTTCGTCGTTGGTTTCTGACACTTCTTATTCGTTGCTGGAGGACTAGGCATCGAAAATGGGAACCGGAATTTTTAAATTTGAACGATTCCGGGGGAACTAGAACGTTAGTCCCGGTTCCAATCGGTTCTCGATGCCCAACCCAAATGATGATTCGGTTTCGGCAGCCTTCACGAGTACCCGATAACTTGGGCCTGATACCGATACCTGGTATCAGTACTCGCCCATAAATAAATAAAAGAAATAATAAGAAAAAAACGAAAAAGAAGTACTCGCCCATCCCTAGTTGTGCAGGTGAGGCAAGGCGATATAGTCAAAATATTTGCGACTTGGAAGCAAATGAATATGGGCAAACGTTTCCAACGAGGATAAATCATTGCTTTGGCAACGTACATGTGGTCACCACGTCTTTGACAATATTTATGTAGCACAATGACTCCATGATTGCCTTTCGCCGGGCTCCTTTCTTTTTATACGGAAAACATTGTGAAACTGATTCTGCTCATGTTGCCAGTTTCTTAGCAGGAATTAAAGTACAATAGCTTTTAGGAAGAAAAAAATAGTCACTCGAGCGGTCGGAAACACCCGCTATAGAGCAGTAGAAAAAACTTCACAAGACACGGTCCTTCTACTAGTGCGCCTGAGTTGTTCTACTAGAGCACTGAACTGTCTTCCCACGCTTTACGTATTACTTCACCAGAGATGCAAGCTTCTTCTAAAAAGGATTATTAACGTATGTAAAGCGGACTAGTTTATATAGAGCATCCTGCTGCCTGTCAAGCTGGTCTCCTGCGTGTAGTTAGCGCACAGACACAGTAGCAGAAGACAGGGACTGACTAGGTTTTTACACGGCGGGGCAGGGCTTTGACGGTGGAGGGAGCTGCGGTCGGCTTGCCGCTCTTCCAGCGCTGACCTGTGCGATGGTCTCCGGGTCCAGAGGTTTGCCACCGTGGTGGTGGCGGTGATGGTGGTGGTGGTGGGCCTCACTAAAGCCCGTGTACTGGCCAGACGAGGTGGAGCGGCGGATAGGCGGGCTTTCCATCTTCTTCAGGGACTCGTGCCGACTGATGTTGGTCAGGCTGCCGTGGCCGGTGCGGCGCCGGCGCTCGGGGCTGTCCACGGGCAAATGGTTATGGCCCCGCAGCATGTCGCGCGGATTGAAGTGGCCTAGAACTGGGGAGCCCATCTCGGGGGTGCCTCCGTGTGCGGGATGGCCCTGCTGGGAGGGATGCACTGTGCAGTGGACGTCACTGGGGCGGGCAGGGGGGCGGCGGGAGGGTGGGTCGGATCGTTTTCTGTGCCTGCTGGGATAGAAATGAAAAAGGAAACAACAAATTAACATGTAATACGCACAAACTGGAGCCCATCCCAGCTGACTTTCAGCAAGAGGCTGGGTACACCTTGGACTGGTCGCCAGGCAAACAACCCTTCACATTCACACCTATGGATAATTAAGAGAAGGGGTGGGCCAAGTATGGCCCGTGGACCACGTGCAGCCCGCTCCATCCGGCCAGTCAACCATTTACAATAAACAGTTGCCCCTCACTATATCGCGGTTCAATTATCGTGGGTTCAGTGCATTTTCATTGTACAATATAGTACAGTACAGTTACTCAACACCACATCTCAGGTAAACTACTTCTTTTTTCATTTGCCGTGTCCCGTTAGCGGTCGCCACAGTGTGTCATCATTTCCATGCAAGCCGATCTCCTGAATCCTCCTCTAACACCAACTGCCCTCATGTCTTCCCTCACTACATCTATCAAACTTCTCTTTGGTCTTCCTTGAGCTGTCTTGCCAGGCTGCTCCATCCTCACAACCCTTCTGCCACTATACTCACTCTCTCTCCTCTGGACGTGTCCAAACCATTGACGTCTGCTTTCTCTAACTTTGTCTCCAAAACATCTAACCTTGGCCCTCCCTCTAATGAGCAAAATTTTAATCCTATCCAACCTGGTCACTCCTAGAGAGAACCTCAACATACTTACTTTCCGCCACCTCCAGCTCTGCTTCCTGTCGTCTCTTCAGTGCCCCTGTCTCTAATCCGTACATCATGGCTGGCCTCACCACTGTTTTATAAACTTTGCCCTTCATCCTAGCAGACACTCTTCTGTCACATAACACACCTGACACCTTTCTCCACCTGTTCCAACCTGCTTGGACCTGTTTCTTCACTTCCTTACCACACTCACCATTGCTCTGGACTGTTGACCCCAAGTATTTAAAGTCCTGCAGCCTCACTCTTCCCCATCCACCCATCTCATTCACGCACATATATTGTCTTACTTCAGCTAATCTTCATTCCTTTCCTTTCCAGTGCTTGCATTCACATTTCTAACTGTTCCTCCACCCGCTCCCTGCTTTCACAATGTCATCTGCGAACATCATGGTCCACAGGGATTCCAGTCTAACCTCATCTGTCAGCCTATCCATTACCACTGCAAAAAGGAAGGGGCTCGGGGCTGATCCCTGATGCAGTACTACCTCCACCATAAACTCCTCTGTCACACCTCACCACTGCTCTGCTGCCATCATATGTCCTGTCCTATTCTAACGTATTCTCTGCCACTCCAGACATCGGCATGCAGTACCACAGTTCCTCTCTGGGTACTCTGTCATAGGCTTTCTCTAGATCTACAAAGACACAATGTAGCTCCTTTTGACCTTCTCTGTACGTTTCCATCAACATCCTCAAGGCAAATAATGCATCTGTGGTACTCTTTCTAGGCATGAAGCCATACTGTTGCTTGCAAATACTCACTTCTGTCCTGAGTCTCGCTTCCACTACTCTTTCCCATAACTTCATTGTGTGGCTCATCCACTTTATTCCTCTATAGTTCCCACAGCTCTGCACATCACCCTTGTTCTTAAAAATGGGCACCAGCACACTTTTCCTCCATTTCTCAGACATCTTCCTACCCGTTATAATTCTGTTGAACAAGCTGGTCAAAAACTCCACAGCCACCTTTCCTCGATGCTTCCATACCTCCACAGGAATGTCATCAGGACCAACTCCCTTTCCATTTTCATCCTCTTTAGTGCCTTTCTAACTTCTCCCTTACTAATCATTGCTAGTTCTTGGTCCGCCACACTTGCCTATTCTACTCTTCCTTCTCTATCATTTTCCTCAGTCGTCAACTCCTCAAAGTATTATTTCCATCTATCCAGCACACTACTGACATCAGTCAACACATTTCCATCTCTCTCCTTAATCACCCTTACCTGCTGCACTTCCTTCCCATCACTATCCCTCTGTCTGGCCAACCTGTACAGATCTTTTTCTCCTTCTTTGGTGTCCAACCTGGCAACCTGTCATCATATGCCTCTGGTATGGCCTTTTTCACCTCTACCTGTGCCCTAATTTGCATCTCCCGATATTCCTTCCCACTCTCTTCAGTCCTCTCAGTGTCCCATTTGTTCTTAGGTAACCCTCCTTCCTTGTATGATTTCTAGTATTTTGAGGTTTCACTACCTTCTCCCCTTTCCTACCAGAATATACACAAAGTACTCTCCGGCCTGTCTCTCTGATCACCTTGGCTGTAGTGGTCCAGTCTTCTGGAAGGTCCTCCTGTCCTGTGTCACCTCTTCTTGAAAAGTCACACAACACTCTTCCTCTCTTCCTTTCTCAGCTTCCACCACATGATTATCTGCTCTGCCTTTGTCTTCGTCATCGTCGTTACCACCACCAGCGTCATCTTACACACCACCATCCCATGCTGTCTAGCCACACTCTTCTCTACCACTACCTTACAGTCAGTATTCTCCTTCTGATTACATCGTCTGCACAAGATGTAATCCTTTTTGTAAAGTCTATCACCATCTGTTCTTCCAAGTTCCTTTTCTGGATGCCAAACGTACCCATCGCTTCTTCATCACCCATGTTTACTTCACCAACATGTTTATTACAATCTGCACAAATCACGACGCTCTCTCTTATCTGGGAGGCTCAGAGCTACTTTGTCTAGCTCCTTCCAGAAGTTCTCTTTCACTTCTTGGTCACATCCTATCTGTGGGGCGTCGCCACTAATCACATTATACATAACACCCTCAATTTCAAGTTTCAGTCTCATCACTCGATCTGATACTCTTTTCACCCCCAAGACATTCTTAGGTAACTTCCTTTAAAATCACCCCTACTCCATTTTTCTTACCATCTACACCATGGTAAAATAATTTGAACCCTTCCTGTAAACTTCTAAACTTTCTGCCTTTCCACCTGCTCTCCTGGACGCACAATAGATTAACCTTTCTGCTAATCATCATGCTGTATTAGCTCAAAAGGGTGTTTCTACTAAATACTGAGCAAAGGGTCTGAATATCTACGGATATTTCAGTTTTTCTTTTTTCACAAAAATTTCAACATTTCTTTCCCAGTCAATATAGGGTGCTGTGTGTACATTAATGAGGAAAAAAATGAACTTAAATGATTTTAGCAAATGGCTGCAATATCACAAACATCATGCATTGGGGCTGTTTTTCTGCAAAGGGACCAGGATGACTGATCCATGTAAAGGAAAGAATGAATGGGGCCATGTATCGGGAGATTTTGAATGAAAACTTCCTTCCATCAACAAGGGCATTGAAGATGAAATGTGGATGGGTCTTTCAGCATGACAATGATCCCAAACACACCGCCCGGGCAACGAAGGAGTGGCTTTGTAAGAAGCATTTCAAGGTCCTAGAGTGGCCTAGCCAGTCTCCAGATCTCAACCCCATAGAAAATCTTTGGAGGGAGTTGAAAGTCTGTGTTGCCCCGCGACAGCCCCAAAACATCACTGCTCTTGAGGAGATCTGCATGGCGGAATGGGCCAAAATACCAGCAAGAGTGTGTGAAAACCTTCTGAAGGCTTACAGAAAACGTTTGACCTCTGTCATTGCCAACAAAGGGTATAAAACTAAGTGTTGAGATGAACTTTTGTTATTGACCAAATACTTATTTTGTCAATGTGATTTTCTGGATTTTTTCCCCTCATTTTGTCTCTCATCAGTGAGGTATACCTATGATGCAAATTACAGGCCTCTCTCATCTTTTTAAGTGGGACAACTTGCACAATTGGTGGCTGACTAAATACTTTTTTGCCCCACTGTATATTATCAAGACTCTTTTTTTTTTGCATGAATGTAGCTATTTTCTCCTAAAATCAGTAATTAAAATGTATGTATTCATTTTGTATATATTTATCTCATTAAATGATTATTGATTGGTTAATTTAGTTATTATACATTTCATCAACGAATGATCCAACCCATCTGTCTATTTTAAAAAATCGAATGCGTTATTGAGCAGAAAGCCTAATTTCAGTCTACAATACACCTGAGAATGCATGTTTTTGGAATGTGGGAGGAAGCCGTAGTACCCGGACAAAGCCCACGCCAGCACAGGCCAAACATGTACATTCCACACAGCTGCACACAGGAAGGCTGAAGCAGAGATTCAAACCAAGAATCTTAGAAATGTGAGGCAGAGAATTACAAGCTTTTTATGCAAATCCATCCATGCAATGGTGGGTAATAGAGGCAAAAGCATTAACTGTCACTGTCAAAATACTTCAGAGGACAATGAAACCAATACAAGCTTTGGTGTGACCAATATAAAGCCATCAGTGAAAAATTCATGTTGGGAAAGCAAACAACTGCAGTAACTAATAATAGCCTGCAGGGGGAGTACTCTGCATTTATATGAAAAAAAGAAGTCATCTGGACTGAGACATTTCCACTATACTGTAATCTGAATGCTGTCACCACAACACCAGCTCAGGCAATATTTACTATGACTAATAATGTAAATTATGTGTTTCGTCAATAGAAAAAGCAAAATATTTGAGTGTTGCCACACTCCAGTGAAAAGTAGGCTACAGATGCACAAATGTTATGCTTCAGATTTAAAAATGAATAAAAAGGCTTTTTTGAAAGGGGGGGCTGTATGCATGGAATGTTAGTGTTTTTCATGTTGGATGGGGGTTCACCAACAAGTGATTCCTCAGGTAGGTGTGTTTGTTAAAAAGATATAAAACTCAATAATTCAACATGTGAGTCTTTGCTGAGCATTGAGGGAGCAAGGCGAACAACCAGACGGTGAAGATCACCTGGGAGATACTGAGAATTGTTGTTGTCGGGAGGAAGAGGACGAAGTATTAAGGATGAAGTGAAACAAAACAAAAACGGTGTAAATATGTCAAAGCAGAATCATCAACAAATGTGAAGTATTCAGGAGTGCGGGTGTGCATTTAAAAAACCAGAATTTAAAAAAATAAAGCACTGGGGGTTGTGATTTTCTGTGTACTAAGGTTTGTGTGAAAGAGAGAGACAGAGAGACAGACAGATGGAGAAAAAAAAGAGAGCGAGAGAGACAGACAGACAAAGATGGAGTCAGTGACACATTTCAAGGTCACTAAATGCAGCAATGAAGAAGTAGCAGAGTGGGGGAGAAAAAAAATCACACACGTGGCAAACACCTGCTGACAAAATCGCTTGGTATGTCTGTTACAAATTTCCAATGGAAGATTTTGTCATACAAAAAAATGAGGCCAAGGTAAATTATTTCAAAACTTTGGCACCTTTAATGATCAATAACATGTCTGAGTCAATTGGGGAAAAAAATGGAATCTTTAAAAGAGGGGAAGTAAAAATACATCCTTCCATCCATTTTCTGAGCCACAACTCACTAGGGTCGCGGGTGTGCTGGAGCCCATTCCAATTATCATCGGGCAGGAGGCGGGGTACACCCTGAACCGGTTGCCAGGCCAATCGCAGGTAAAAATACACAACTGAGAAAATGTGGTTGCACAACTGTCTACACCCACATAAGATATGCGAAGCCTGTGGTGAAGACAGTGAAGAGGTGGACTAATGAAGCCAAGATGGAACTACAAGACTGCACAGATTGGAGTGTCTTTGAAACTTCAACTGGAAGCTTGGATGAATATGTGGACACTGTTACATCCTACACCAGCTTCTGTGAAGACGTGTGTGTACCAACAAAGACATTTCGCACATTCAATAACAATTAACCACGGTTCACTGCCAAACTCCGACAACTTGGTGAAGCTAAAGAGGACACCTATCGGAGCGGGGACAGATCCTTGCATAACTAGCCCAGAAACCAGCTGACAAAAGAAATCAACATTCCAAAGAGAAATTATGCAGAAAATATGGTAACCCAGTTAGTTGGCTGCTAACGACTCTGCGTCAGTTTGGCAAGGACGACAATCGCTAAACAGCTACAAGCGATTATTCATGCAAGCAGAAAAAAAATAAAGGACTGGCTGATGTGTTGAATACCTCCTACTGCAGATTTGAAAAGGACACTTTCACACCCCACACCCACCCAGCTGCACCACCGACGACCACCGTCACAAAGGAGGACAAAATTCAGAATCAGAATCATCTTCAAGACAATAACATCTCATATTATTGGGCAACTATAAAAACAGCACCATTTATGGAATAGACATAGTGACATATTTTTAGTCCTAAAGGTATTTTTTTTATTTTTGTCTTTTGATTTTTTGTTGTTTACATTTATATTTAGTATGTTTTAGGTATGCATTATTAATTTCCGCTCAAGCACAACTGCTAGATGGGTGGTAAATCATAAAGCCCCAGGTTTACGTGTGACAATATGAATCTTTTACCAATCGTCACAGCAAGAACGCATATTCTCTATTGCACAAACTAACACACAAATTTCTCCACAAAGGACAAAAGACAAGGTATGTCTCTCTTTGAATATTTCTCTTGAAGGACAGTGTTCAGTATTCCTGCCACACATTCATACACCACCAACCTGGTGATAAAGGCCTCAGAGATCCTGGTGTCAGTGGATGAAGTGATGTCTTTTCCCGAGCATTTATCCTCTCCAGCATGACCGCTGCTGGCCTCGCTGTCAGCCTTCTGGCTCAGCGTGTCCGAGAAGTTGTCATCTCTAGGAACGACACAGCAACATGAAGACACAGAAACAGTCAGCATGTGTTTCAGCCTCTCAAAGGCTGGTATTCACGAGTCACATTTCTGTGCCTTTTAGTATTAGTATGCTTGATAACGCACTGCATACAAACACACACAAGACAGTTGAATGGGTTTCAGAAAGCTATGTTTCTAGAGTACAGTTTGGTGGATTTCCATGCAATGCATCAGCCTATACACAGTACAGTAAATGGCAATAGAGTAAGCCCTTATTGAAAACATATACTGCAAAAACTGAAGGAAGTCATTGCACCCTGAGAGCAGAAGCATTAGAGGACATATCCTGTCTGAAGTGGTCTCAGCGATGCATGTTTTATTACAGGCTCCTTTATGGGACACGGAAAGATCACAACCGGGTCTGCACTTGCACTTCTCAGCCTTCTGGGTTTGAGAATAGAGCAGGATGTGAGGGCATCCCGAGACAACCAGCGGTAAATCTGCCTGCTCTTTCATTAAGCGAGAGGACGTCAACAGTGCCCCTCTTCAGGTGATTTATGAATAGAGGGAACATGGCCTGGACGTGAGCAAAGGAAGAATTTTGTGGGCCAGCTATCAAGGATTTGGGGTGATTTATGAATAGAGGGAACATGGCCTGGACGTGAGCAAAGGAAGAATTTTGTGAGCCAGCTATCAAGGATTTGGAGAGAATATGCTGCAAAGTTAATCAATTCATTAGGCACCAGCAGTCACCATAGCAGAGGGTATGCTTGTTAGGACACAGAGCGAGAGATAGAGGAGCTTGTTTGGGACTCCGAGCATGGGTGGACTGGTATCACATTACTGAGGACACACTGGGCATAACATTATGACTCCTTGCACAATCTAACGAGATTAAATACAAGAGCTCTATTAAAAGTCCCGCCTTAACAATAATGCTCAGTTTTAGCACAGTCAGAAATGTGTTAGTATTGTGCACTGTACAACTTCACTGCATCAGACGAGGTGGTCTCGTATAATTATAATCTCTCTCTTTATATATATTATATACAAAAAATAATCTCATTTACCTTTATGTGAGTCTCCCCCCCTAACCCCAGAATGCCTATGGTACAGTCCTAGCCATTAAATACTAATGTCTTACATTATACTCCAAGAACCAAAAACAAAAACCAAAATATGGTGCGCCACAGTCTTTTCACTCTTATCAAAGTTATACATATACATTTAGATTTACGACAACTCAGTTACAGTGATACAATCCAGCACAGACTATTGCCATTTGCCATCCACGACACTCACATGTCCTGGACCACAATATACTGGTGTGGCACCAGGCCATCAATGCCGTTGTGCCGCCCCTCCCACCAGTCTTCTGACGCCCGCTGGTAGAGAAGCAGCGAGGCACCCTTCTTGAAGGACAACTCTCTGGAGGAGCGCCCGACGTAATCAAACTTGGCAATGGCTTCAATAGGCTCACCTTCTGTCAACAGAAAAGATTAGACAGGTCAGGTACCGTGTGTCATATGAAGAAAAATCTGTATTTCGTCTGACGTTAAGAATGCGCTTAAAAACAGGTTTCTGATGCAGATGTTCGCACACGTGGATACTCAAGTGTGACAGCTGGTGCACGTGGAGTTAAAGTGCGCTGACTGTGTGAGTCAGTTGGTTATTTTAGCCTGACAACACAGCACAAGGCCTGGGGAACTAACACACTGTATTTATAGAAGCTGGTGAGAAGAGATCTAAATTACTCAGGGGGAGTCAGTAAGTATGTAGATCATTAGATTGAGCTGATAACTGCACAAGTGGACCCCTGTATCACTGACAGGGGAAATAAACATGGGCAATACATTTTTGTGGTACTTTAGTGCACCTCAGATAATTTATTTTCATGACTATGCTCTTCTACTTTAATGCAATACCTTTTTTTTGTTTTACCTTTGCAACTTTTCAACATGTTTAATCATTATCATTACATTAATATTAATAATGATTCTTGGGTGTGCATGCTGGTGTGCAGTGCACATTGCTGGATGATGGCCTGTTCGATACGACCGCAGAGCTGGATGATGCCATATTAGACAGAGATGTCGACGATGAGGACTATTCTCCTGGTGATGAGGATCAGTCTAATGATGATGATGATGATGATGATGACAACACTGAAGAAGAATGGTCAGTTATGTATTACATAACATATAAACAAGGCAGATATGAATTTTAACTGACCCCATAACATCTTTGGGAAAAAAAAAAAAAAGTGTTTTTTTTTTTTCCTACTGAAAATCACTACTTACTATCAAATATGTTTTGTTTGCTGCTGTTTTGCTTAAAACAGTTTAAGGATAAACATATACACACAATTGGACTTGTAAGACCATATATGTATATATATAAACACAGTGAACAGAACTCTACAAATACGACTGTGTTGGTCACTTGCTCACTTGTACAGTTGGTGGTCCTGAAAGTCTCTGCCATTAAGTGTTCGTTCGTGTTCACATCTCTAAGCCAGTGTGCACTAGAGTAACACAGCAATATGGATCTAAAAATAGCATCTTAGTTCCTCCCTGCCCTCCTCCCACTTACTTCAAGTCGGACGTGTGGTCCCTGGACAGATGCAGCCTTACCAAAACACACATCCTCTATATAAACTGCTAGGTGAAGAGTGAATGGCTAGGAAATACATATTTTGGATCATTATCCTGCTGAAATGTCCACCCTCGTTTCATTTTCATCATCCTCGTAGATGGCAGCAGATGTTTGTCAAGAATACCACCTTTGGAAGTATATTTAGTGAAAAAAATGGTGACGTGTTCAATACTTATTTCAGCCGCTGTGTGTGTATATGTATATATATATATATATATATATATATGTGTGTATCATTTAATTTCTCAATGTGTTCTTTTCAATCTAATTGATTGTTTATTGTACTCCCCAAGCCTTTTAATAGCAGCCTCTTGCCTCACTGGGTTGTCAGGAAAGACGCAATAGATGTGACGTGACTTCAATGAATTGTGACAAGCAGGAATTTACTGTCTGAATTAATTGGGCTTAGCTCCGGCGGAAATGCTGTTAATAAAGCGGACCCTTGCCGGCACGTGGGATTTTTCCTCCTCCTGCTTCTCTCCATTTTCTTTTTAAGATTCAGTTACAGTGGAACCTCTAAAGTCAAACACATTCTGTTCCATGACACTGGCTTCAAAGTTGTTTTAATACATTTTTAGTAGGTAATATTTTAATGTTCCTCGCATAAAGAAAAGTAGACCACTGTATTAAAAAACTGATAAAACATCAACATAAAATTTTATGTCATTTTATTTTACAAAAGAAAAAACTGAGTTTGTTTCTCAGTTTATTCTAAACTGATTTTGCTAATTTGTTTTTAGTTAAGGTTGAATTTCTTTGAACGAGCTCAAAGGAGAAACAAAATCTTTTGTTTCAAGAAAATATGTCCTACTCTAAGCCTTTTTTTACAAAGTAAAAGATATAAATTCTTAAATTAAGTAAAAAAAATAATCATGAAAATATGACTTATTTTAAGCAAACAATTCCGATATAACAAAATGTCTGACTTGTAATAAGCAAACTTAATTCATAAGTGAGCTGTAAATTCTTAAATTGAGTAAAACATTCTTAAATCATGAAATATACCACTTATTTTAAGCAAACATTTCTTCAAATTCTTGCTTGTAATAAGCAAATATTTCCAATTTCAAGACGTGTTACTATCTCAAAGGCGCTAGATTTATAAACTTGTTTTAGGAATTCTAGCCAAGAAAGTTTTGCCTATCCCATTGGCAGATGTGTATTGCTCAAAATAAGAAAATGTGGCTAAATTTTAGGAAACTTTGCTTATTTCTATACAGACTTTTTTTTGCAGTGTAAACTTACTCATAACCAGAAATGGAATCTCAATAAGTTAATAAGCAAATCAACTTCTCTTCCACAAAAACTGCCTGGTGAGAAGAAATATATTGGCAGAAAAAGAAAATGTATATTTTGCTTTGATCTCAGTTATTTAATCATGGGAACATTAAGTTTTTGCAGTGTATGGTAGAATCACTAAATAATTTGAACGTTGCACTCTGTGCATGACCAGTCTGTTAAAGAACTGCTAAAGTCTAGACTTGCTATGCCTCTCTGTAACATAGAATACTGCCCTTCAACATGCACAATCCAATAAAACATTTTCCCGAGGGGGCATCTGACAACGAGGACATCATTGTGTCCTCCTACAATGTGATATATAATCAATGTGCCAGTTTGTTCAACTTCGACCTTGTGGCAAAATCACCAGCTACTACGGCGTCCATGTACCGATGGTGGGGAAGATGTAACACTAATAATGTCACTGCATGTAAGCACTATGTTATATCATTCCTTATTGTCCTTCTCTCTCTAGTCCATTCTAGTAAGACATGATAAATGTTTTAGCGACATATTACTTCACTTCTGGTATGACTGGTCCAGTGTGACTGACCCTAGCATGTCGAGATCATCTATTTTAGCTAATGAGCTCCAAGACACTCCAGCAGGACTGCCTGACACCACAAGGGGATTCCAAGACAGCTACTATATACAAAATGACTACAGGATAGTATTCCCTCTGTGTCAGAATGATCTACTTGGGTAGCTCGACAGTTTTTTGTTTTGATTTCAATTATATGAGATCACACAGGTTTCATATTACAGGATTAAAGAAACATGACAACAGACTCTAAGAGGGATATCCTCCATGAGAGATTATCTATTTATCACACTCCCTTAATTTAAAAAAATCCACTGCTGTGATTTGTGTGTCATTGTGCATTTGTGGGAATCCTCCAAGACAAATTCTGGCAATTACATTGACCACCACCATCATCCAGTGGAAGATAATTCTAAATTAGAGGGAATAAAAACTGTAGTCATGATAAGAGATCAACCAAACATATATTTCCAAGGTAAGCCCTCTACAGTCAATTTGATTTGGTCCCTGGGGTTTGAGTTGATCAACATCTCATATTGTGGACTACTTTTAACATTTAAAGGCAAACCAAAATATATACCTAAAATATCTCATTTGAAGTTAAAAAAATTTCACTATAAAGGCATATGAGAAATAGGGAAAGTCTTTTTATATCTGTGTTCAACGAACTGATGTTCTTGATCCTACTTTTGTAGATTGTCTTCTCTTTAACTATACAAATAATGTATCCATTAATATATAGCGAAAGTTAAACGAGCAGATATCAATACATATTTATTTTTTTCAACCTGCTGTGTGCCTTCACCTGGCACCTCTCAGGGGAAGGACACCACACGCTTTGAAAACTGCTCACTAATCAAACATGATGAAAGATGGCATGCAAATAAACAACTGGAAAGAGGTTATAACGGCCAGTCTGTCCAACCTCTCACTTGTTAGCAGTCACATTAACATATATCACCTTTCATCATATTTATGCATTTTTCTTTTACTTTTGACTGAATGACAACAACAATACCTGGTCTTCACACCTCAACCAATGCTGTCACTTTTTAATTTGAACCAGACATAATATCACGGATACAGATTATGTTCAACAGAGCTAAGGAACATGTCTGTTCACACATCTTGACTGTATCTCAATGACAGAAACTGTCTTTAAGTTGATCCTTCATATTTTTCTTGGACACATGAAGCTGTGGTTATAAGAAGATAAAAAAAACGGATACAAAGAAAATGCTTATAAATTTTGACACTCGTGACATACTATACACACACATTATGTTCATTCTTACAAATTATGACACACTGAAAAAGCAAAATTGTAATTGCTAAACCTGACCCTAAAGCTTCAAACAAACAGTTTGTCTGTGTCTGCAAAGGGTCTCAGTTGGTGTTGACCAAAATTGAGAAAAAAAGGGATGTTGAGGTGTCCCCAAGGAAGAGGCTGAAACATTAGAATACTAATAGTCGTCCATCCCTTTAAACCCAGTACCCTGGCCCTTCAAGGTTACTGCATTTAACAGACTGAAAGGCAGGATTAGCTGCAGTGAGCTGGGTTTGACCCTCACAAAACCATTGAGGAAGAATTGTGTGACATGACAGTGCGCTTTGGTACAACAGTTACGGTATGAATATGGTGTTTTACTTTGTGGAATGGCTAAAAAAAAAAAAAATAATAATAATAATAATAATAATAATAATGATGGGTGAGTACTCATATTAAATGCAATATCTATGCCTTCACTCACCATCTTCACTGGTGTGTGTCTCTGTGCCTCCCTCATTGTCAACCTCCTCCAATACTCCATGCTCACTATAGGGACTCTCACTGTGGGGAAATGCAGACAAAGAGGCAGTCATTTATTTATCATACAGAGGAGGCTATCGCTTCTTTGGACAGGTGGAAAGAAAGAAGGCTTGCACTCGTAAAGTGAAAACAGTGGTTATTATACTGGAGGTATTCGATGTGTATTATTTCGTCCATCTGTAGTTTGGCCTCCTTTTCCCAAATGGTCTCCCTCTGACATCATGGGAGAGCTGAGCACATCTCTGTAGAACAGATTACCCCCTGACCGTCTCCTCCCATGGTAACATGTCACCAACCACCTCTTGTTTTACAGCCAGGAGTGCAAATCTCCCAAGGGCTTCATGTGTGGTCGTGCTGAGATGGGTGATTAGCTCTAGCCAGGGATAAAACCGTGCCAGCTTGTGGTGAAGCACGGGACACAACCAAACAAAAGGAAACTAGAGGATGATGAAGAAAGACTCTCGGTTCAGCGAGTCCTTTTCTTGTTTACATAGAATGCCCCTCAAATGTTAATTCAGTTCACCTAATCACATCCTCCCGAGCAAATGATTATTTTGAATGATGGTGATTGTTTCAAGCTATTCACCAGAGAAGGGTTAATTGAGTAAAATGTTCTTTAACTGTCTTAAAGATATATTACATCCACAGTTGCAGTCTGGCTCTTCCAAAAGGCCCTGGATACCTGCATGTTGAGTGGTTGCCATATGAAGATGGTTTAGCTGCATGCCCATGTTTAACTCATCGCAAAAACAAAAATGAAAACCAATGTAGTCTATGAACTCATTTTGAAAATGTGTGATCTCATTGTGATCCCTCTTTTGTGCATGGGAAGCTTCAACTTGACTGAGACACCGGCAACACAGCAGCAGTACAGCAAGAAAAGTGCTTTTTGTTGGAAAATCCATGAATAATGGCTATAGTCATAATACTTTACCAATAATCTCCCCCTGCCATGCACTTCTCATAGACAGGCCCATCCAGTTCTTTGGCATCAGGAAAGATTGGCTCATTGTGAATGATAATGGTCTTGATGATCTCGTTGACGTGGGCCTGGCAGGAGACTTGGTCCTGGCTCTCCGGTGTGGGCATGAGTGTAGGCCCAAAGCAAATGGCCAGGTTGTATGGATCCATCATGTTCTCGTCACTGTACTGAGATAGGCTGTGAAAAAAAAGCAGAGAAACATAAATGCGTGACCTTTCAGACAAACCGCAAATAGCAGTTGTGCACAGAAATACAATTGAATACAAGTTCAACATGGGGGGACTTCCTGATTATTGTACCCCCATAAAGACTTACTGGTTGAGGAACGCAAAGAGGTACCGCATCACAACAAGGACTGATCTGGGAATGGTCAGGAGGATCTTGCGGATGTACAGCGCTCTGTCATACAGATTTTCTATTCCTACAGCAGTAAACATGACAAAGGATGTTAAATATATGAGAGAGAAAAAAGTTCCTTTTCAGCAGCATCTTCCTGGTAAAAGTCATTAAGACCTCATAGATATATATGTCATTGTCCATGGTGGCAATTTGTTTTATTTGGTTGCATTGTTGCTCTCCTGGCTGTTAAAAATAGCGTCATTACCCTCCAGCCACTCTATGCCATCTGGACACCGAGGATACATATGACAGATTACAACTTTTGTGAAAAAACTAAGGTTTTGCATGGGTCTTTGGTCAAGCAAACATCTAGAGAGAGTACACTCTACTAGGAGTTTCCACATCACCTACAGCCTGTGCAGCAGACTGAAGCAAAACCTCCATGATGCACATTGC
This sequence comes from Phyllopteryx taeniolatus, assembly GCF_024500385.1. NCBI lineage: Eukaryota > Metazoa > Chordata > Actinopteri > Syngnathiformes > Syngnathidae > Phyllopteryx > Phyllopteryx taeniolatus. The sequence goes on from NC_084506.1 coordinate 8,222,226, forward strand.
ACAATTACATACAGGAGCAGCTGCAGTGCTGCTAAAAATCAATCAACTGAGAGCACTTGAGTTGAAAAGTTAGCCCGAGGCTCATCTCAGCAGCTCAACATTGAAGATCCCCCCAATTGTGGTGCATTGAAGGGCGCACAGCCCAAACTGCAATCACTGTCAAGTTGAGCTGGGAATGTAAACAGGAATCTCCATCACTCATCCTGCACAAGTGTGCTTAAGGTCACCCAGGAACACATACAACATACACAATGTCGCACAAGGCATTTAAGCGTGCACACGTGACACTGACCCTGATTCTTTGCTAAGTCGCCTGTGTAATAGCCTGAAATCTTAAAATAAAATGTTTTGGGTTTTTTTAAAGACCACACAAGGTGAGCGAGTCAGAAGGGAATGAAAATAAAATCCTCATTTTATGGGGATTCAACACCAGTTTCTAGTCAGGCAAGAAACAGGGCTCATTTTGATATTTGTATATCTATCAAACTCAAAATAATGACTGAACTGAATAATACAACAACAGAAATTTTTTTGAAAATGGGGCAGCATGGTGGGCGAATGATGAGCACATCTGCCTCACAGTTCTGAGGACCCGTGTTCAAATCCGGCCTCGCCTGTGTGGAGTTTGCATGTTCTCCCCGTGCCTATGTGGGTTTTCTCCAGGTACTCCGGTTTCCTCCCACATCCCAAAAACATGCAAGGTTTGCATGTTGGCGACTCTAAAATTGCCCGTAGGTGTGAATGTGAGTGGAATGGTTTTTGTTTATATGTGCCCTGCGATTGGCTGGCAACCAGTTCAGGGTGTACCCCGCCTCTCACCCAAAGATAGCTGGGATAGGCTCCAGCACGCCCGTGACCCTAATGAGGATAAGTGGTATGGAAGATGAATGAATGAATGAATGTTTGAAAATGTAAAACAAATGTCAGTAATACAAAAGGAAATACACCCGTATACTTACGGATGCAGGACAGCAGTTCACTGAATCTCTCTTTGGGGAAAAGAGGGTTCTCCAGGCCACGGAAATAGAGTTTAAGCACGCCTGCCACCGAGTTGATGTCATGATTACTCTCATCGTCTATCAGAGGGTCATTTCCTTTAACATGGACACATTCATAGAGTTAGTTGGAATATACATTTAAGTGTAAATGTATCATGGTGAGATCATTATGGATCCAAATGTTTTGATAAGTAAATACCTCTTTCAAATGAATTTTTAATGTCATTGACTTCCAGCTGGGATCCAGATACTCGAAATATTCCCTGATGCTGGAGGCCTGCTCAGAGAGACACAGAAAGACAGTCAGAAAATAAGAACAGAGGGCAAAGTATCCTCACAAGTAGAACAGACTGACTCTGTGCTTGGTTCGAGAAAGTCACATTTTGTTCTGTATATCGCTCCACATCCCTAATTAAGGATTATTAAAGATTTCACATAGGGCTGGGGTAAAAAAGAAAAACGGCTAACTCGACCACTTGAAATTGATCAAGGCAAAAAATTGTGCCTCAAAGCAATAAAACTAGTGAACACCCGGAGTGCCGCTGATGACGCAGTGAACCGCTGGCGGAATGGCTTTGGATCCGTAGACGCACACGACTATTTATTACATTCGCGAGATCAGAAAATGACCGATAAAGCAAGAGAACATTTGGAACAAACAGTGCTTAAAATGGAACGATCCATGTCATTTTTGTTGGTACTTATTAGTGGGAAGTTCCCACTGAGAGCACTAAAAGTACATACTGTATATGTGAAATGCCAATATGAACCAAAACAAAGGTTTTCAACAAACATAACCTCTAAAAGTTCAATTGTTAAGATTTGTTAAGTTAAAATATGTAAAATTATTTTGAGACTGTTGTGTCAAGATGGCAAACAGAAAAGGGGAAATTCTGACTATATGTTTCTTAAGTTAAGCACTTTATTTGAACACGTATAGTTTTCTATTTTTATTTACTTGCTCTTATTGTGAAATGCAGCCCTACATTTATTAAGTAAATGAGAGAACATTACGCAGTTGTGCTCATATGTTTGATTACCAGGGAAGAATTTGTAATATGTGTAAAACATTTTATTATGCTCTAATATCATTATATCAGTGGCATTAAAAAAAACCAAAAAAAAACATTAATACTATTGTTTATTGTGAAAGTTTTGGGCAAAATATATTGCTCTAAAAAATGTGCTATTGTGGCAGGCCTAAACACAATATATTGAGAGAGTGGATAACTAAAATATTGTACAACAAAAAGTATACAAGAGAATAACAAGTGCATATACTGCATATAGCGGGACCGCGAAACAAGAACCGAGATACCGCGGAGGATTACTGTATGTGTATTCCGTGATGATAAATTGCTGGTACTCAATGTTCCAGGCCCGGGACTCGGGTGGTTCTTGCATTCCTTTCTATTCTATAGAAGGGACAGTAAAAACAACTCACCATACAAATTTATGTAGCGAATGCAGCTCTCAACCACACGTGGAATAGCTTGCCCAGAATCCTTGAAAAGATTGAAAAGATTAGCTAATACATTCTTAAATTAAGAAAGCAACTGCTCATGAACTTCAGACACTTATTTAAATAACTGGATCAAAATCAAAATCCACTATGTGTTTTGGCATTTGCACTGTATGGCTATATCATCGATATATATATTTTTTAAACTACACTCCTAACACTTGATGGAAACCATTTTATTTAGTAGCGGTTTTAGTCTTAACAAGAGTGTCAAATTTATTCTGGACCAATGGCTTTTGCAAATATCAAAACACGTTTATTCTCGTGTGTCTAATAATCAGCTGAGTTCCAACATCAACGAATCAAAAGTGTTGTCGCTGTCCAACAAAAACCGTGTCAAATTTCTTTGAGTGTTTAGTTTTTAATCTAATTTGGATTTTTATATATATATATATATATATATATATTTGTATGTATATATATATTTTTTCTTTTCTTTTTTGTGGAACAGCGACAGCATACAAACATGCACAACCTTTTTTTTTAATATGGGTGCGTTAAGAGAGCAAGTGAGGGTTAGTGTAGTGTTGACTCAGACAGAGTTGACTTCAGCTACGATTTCCGATTATTATCAGTTGCTTGGTTCATGAAGTATTTTAGTCCAATAACTTACTATTACAGGGAGGTATGCATCACATAGCTGTGGTTCAATGTTAACTTTTTGTCTCCGACAGTACTGTATTTTCACGACCCTAAGGCCCACTTAAAAGTCTTACATTTTCTCCAAAATGGACGGGGCGCCTTATAATGCGGTGCGCCTTATATGTGCACCGAGTTCCAAAATCTGTAAATATTGTTGTGTGACTAGACTGACTGGGAGCATTTCCTGCCGACACGCTGCTTATATAGAGGAAAGGCGGACGTGACTGAGGACAGTATGCGGACGTTAAAGGGGGAAGGGTGCGCGTGAAAGAGGACACTAAAGGCACACCCCAAGTAGGTATATAGTGCCAGTATGTGCATTGTGCAAAACAACATTGGTTTAATACGGTGCGCCTTATGTATGTGTTAAATACATAAATAGACCCCGTAACTGAGACTGTGCCTTTTAATACGGTCGCGAAAATACGGTAATCACATCAAATGCCTACCTGAAGTGATGATCATTTATCATTTAGACTGGGCCTCACACCGCAGAAGCTAAGTAGTTCCATAAAGATACATTTTCTCAATGCCCTCAGAAGTGTGCTGCACTCTTGTTCTGGTTCTGTGCCAGCCACTGCTAAAGATCAGTACTGCACAGGAAAGCAGCACGTGTTTTTAATGATACAGTGGATCTGTTTACAGTTCCCAGGGGTCTCTACACAGCCCAAAAGGGTCCATGCCAATACTGGCTATCAATTGTTGAAGCGAAGCCTCTGACAGCTGAGGAAAATGTTTGGTGCAGCAGAATTATGTAATAATATCTTTTTGCAAGGATTAGAGGTGATTGATTATTATGACATTAATTTACCTAAATGGGTAATGTTCACACAAACACAGGTACTTTTCAAAAGATATTAGTCTATGCATTTGAGTTTTTTTTTTCACCTTCAAGTAACATTTTAGGATCGTGTTTTTTGGGGAAAACTTCCAACATCACAAAAGCAAAGGGAGAACAAGCAAACTCCACACAGAAAGGCCAAACCTGACAGATTTGAACCCAGATTAAATTATGATCCTGAAACCTTGATTCATTACAAGTGTATTAATGAGGAGTAACTGCATGTTACTAGTTGCCTGCACACATTTTTCTTGTTTCACCATCGTTGTAAATAGCCTTACAGCTAGGGGTTATAGTCCCACTTTTTGATATATACTTAGCAGCCTGGGAAGATGTTTTCATCAGGACAGGCAACCTAATTTTGAAGAATTTGGAGTGCATTTAAAAAAAAGTACACAAAGTGTACAACGCAAGACATTAGAATTAAGGTGTTTGTGCTATTTGCCACACAGCATTCTGTAATGCAGAACTGTACTTGTTTTGTTGTTGTTGTTGTTTCTCTGTTTTGCAGAAACGTCTGTAATTTCAACTGTAACTAAGTCATATCTGTCCGAGTCAGATGATACATAAAAACCTAAACGTTAAGGCATTAGAAAAAGCAGGCAAGCAGTAGAGGCTCCCCAAGATGCTTCACAATGTCTACCTGATGACGAGCATGTGAGTTCCGTCGTCCACGGCTACAGACAGGCATCGCGAAAGAGAGAGAAACAAGCAAGACCCATATTAGGACCACAGCAGCTGTCCACCTAAGCTTTTACCAAGAGTGCACCCTCAATCCACTTTGTGCTGGCATTAAACCAAAAAGAACTGGACAGAAAATGACGGCACGAGTCACCAGTTGTGGCAGTGAAAAGAGTGGAGGAGAAACCTTATCAGTTTGGCATCCACACAGACTGTCACTAATCCTGATCTTTTCACTGGACTCTGCTCTCTGGAGATGCCAGAGAGGCTCAGTGATGCGGGGCTCAACATTGAGTAAAGGGAAACTGACTGAGACAAACATCTAGCCATCCCAGTGACATTTCTCTCTTTCAAAAGCCCTTCCAATGTATCAGTAGCACCACTACAGTTTAGGCGCAGACAAGTGTTTTGCAGGTTAAAGCTAAACTGCAGCTTAAATGGCTTGGGGGATCCCATGAAAATGGCCAGAAAGCTGGAGCAAGAGAGAAAATAAGGAGGAGGAGCAATGCTGAGTGGACAGTGTGGTTATCAGTACCTTGATATATGACTCCATATTTCCATTAAATAACCTAACATTAAAAACAGAGCGGGGTCTAGCCCGCCTGGTGCCAGTGTGGGTTTTGAACAGCCCATTGGGATGTCTAGAATACAAAAAATGCATTAGGAGACAGCAATGCAATCTTCTTCAGCAATGTTACTGTCCTGTAACCATTATGTCCATGAATTATGTTGAATCAGTCAAGTTATGAAGATGCTGCTAAAACCCATTAAGAAGCATTTTTACATCCTGTCTTCTCTATCAAACTCACCAAAGGGATTGGCATTGGCATAGGTATAATCATCAATTAATCATTAAAAATTGCCGATTGAGTCTGCTCTTTAACATGTAAGCATGCTGCCAAATTTTTGCTGATGCAACTGAATGAGGTTGTGAATATGTGCTGGTCCTGAAGAAAAGTGGGCTTTTTTGTTTTACCTTGTGGTCATGTAGTCAGCTCTGTGGCCTGAAGAGATAAAATAGAAACAACGCTTGGTGAGTAGACCTGTCAGATTCCGACTAGAAGTGTCTTGTTGATACACATTGAGAAGCATATGAGACCTTTCATTCACCTTGACCGTTGGGTTCTCTACGCAAATCCCACAACACACCTTTTTACTCACAAACCGCAGCACAGAGCTGAACAGAAACATGGGCCTCATTTCGTCACGTCAATGCCGGAACAAGAAAATACTACCAGGTGGACAGTGGGGCGTGAATTTTTCATAACAAACAGAGTTAATTTGGACAGAATAATAAAGATGAAACAAAATAGCTTCCATTTTTCTTTTCTGTTTCATGAACAGGATCTGACCGGTCTTGAGTGAGTTGAGCAAGTTGAACGATGCCTAGGTTCAGCAATATGATTACATAGCATAATTAGCTACAACGATGGACAGTTTCATTGAGACCACTTGGTCTTGAATTTAGCTAAGTCAGTGACAGGCAGACACACTGCAGATTTACTTGCACATTGGGTGAGGATTCCATCAGTGGAGAAAAAGTGCCATGAAACAACAGCCACCCCTCTAATACCATCAATCCATTTTCTGTACCGTTTATACTCATCCTCAAGGTTGCAGCAAGGTGAGCTGCAGCCTAGCCCAGCTGACTTTGGGCTATACCAAGAACTAGGCGCCAGCCAATCGCAGGGCACACATACAGTAGACAAACAACCATTCACACTCAGGGACAATTTAAAATCTTCAATTAACCTAAGAAACATGTTATTAGAATGTGGGAGGAAGGCTTGAGTCCAGATTTTAACCCACAACCACAACACAGTGAGGCTGATATGCTAACCACCCGTCCACCATTCTGCCCCCTACAATACATTGCAGTCGAAGTTGGAGAAAATCAGTGACTAAGGTGGATAATTTCACAGAATCCTTCAAATCTGAGATACTCCAAATTACTGTCAAGGAACACCTTCAAAATATTTATGGATGATGATTATTTGAATAGCGACAACGATAAAGATGTCAACTTTTGAATAGATTACATCAATGATTTAGACTGAGGAATAGAAAGGTAAGAACACAATTGTATGAAAATAAGACATTTCACTGAGAAGAATGTGCCTGTACCTTCACCAAGTGTCCTCTTCAGCAAATCATGTTTGGCCTGCAGTTTGGAGATGAGATTGCTGCCCTCCAGAAACTCACGGAATTTCTGTAGAGAATTTAGTGTAATTGCAAAGCTGCCTGCCACATCGCCCACTATGATATCGTTATTAAGACAGCCAAGGGCAAAGGACACAGAGACATTTTTAACTTTCTTCAGAGCATGTACATTTTCAGACTGGAACAATTAAGTAGAAGGCTTACATCAAGGGATTAGTCTGTGACACCTCCACCTTTGCCAGAAGAGGAGGAAGGATGGGCGAGCCATTCCAACATGTTTCGTCTACATCAGCTTGATTTAGCATCGATTTTTTTCCTTCTATTTATAAACATTTCTACCATATATTAAATTCACCATACAGAAATACAGCATTTACTGTGAAATACCAAAAATTATATAGATGGCTAATCAACCAAAGGTGCTCTATAATAGAGAGTCGTTCAAGAGTTTCCCTTTCTTTCTTAGTTCCACCTTTAGACTCACCATGAAGTAGAATTGCTCAGTCTCCTGCTGGTTGGCCCTCCTCTTCGCAATGCTCGGTTTGCTGAGGTATGTCTCTGACACAGTGGACCTGACCGACTCAGTTGATCTGCTGTGGTGGAAGCACTCCGAGACGTCATAATCCTCAATGGTCACCATGTCCTGAATGGTGGTGAGAGTGGCCTCTGATGTTTTTTTCACCTGGAGACAGATGAGATGACGAAAATGATGACAGGATTCGTAGCACTTTGTGTCATCACACCCCCTAAACCCCTCTCATGCTAGCCCATGACAATTGAAGAATAAGTCAAAGAAAAAGCAATCTTGTGACATGCACTCAAAGGGGCAAAAAGGGCGATAGAAGATTGTAGACTCAGGTGCAGGCTTTTCAGCAGCATTTCCATTACTGCTTGGTCCTTGTCAAAGCAACTCATAAATGTTGTTGTGCATACCTTTGCCCTCATTGCACAGTATTGTAACTTAAGGGAGACAAACATTTCAAATGTAAAAGAAAATGACAATATACCTGCCCAACTTATAAATTAATATTATAATAAACAACAGCAGTATGTCAGTAAATTATGAACAGTAAACACCTAGCAAAAGTTCTCAGATCTCAGTTCGCAGCTTTCAAAAGACATTGTAGTAAATATGCAATCTGGTCATCAACGCTTATTGCTTTTATCTGGGGAAATAAACAACCTGACAAGGAAAATGTACTGTATGATAACTGTAGCTGGTGTATAAAGTATGGTGTGAGACAAGCACATAGAGTGAAATAATTTCTGTTTTCCTTTGTCAAGACTCAAGAGATTCACAAAATCATATGTATTACTTAACCTAAAAGGAAGATTAATCACGCTGAATGATTGAACAGTATCCTTGAGAAACACTCACATGAATGAGAGGCATGTATCAGACTTTAAACCTCCCTCAGTGGGAATGAAAGCCAGCATCTTCTTTTAGAACATAAATCCACAACTAACACAAAGTAAAATCAGCAATGTTTGTCATCATTTCACAGCAGTCAAAGAGCAAAGGAAACAGCTGCACTTGTGTCAAGCACTGCCCTGAAGCATTTCCCGACCGGAAGAAGACAGCTCACTACGTTTGACAGTTCATGCTTGGAGGTCGTCAAAATGCTTTTAACGTTCATTTTTCAAAGATGTCTCTTGCACACGGTGCCAGGGTAGCGAGGCCATCTGGTAATAATAACACAAGACAGCAGTGTCCTTCTATTTGGACCCACTAGGACATCCATTTAAACCATAGACAAGGACAAGGCTTGTCATCATAGCCTCTCCCTCGAACTAATGCAGTAAATAGGTATGTTGAATGTTTAATGATTAGATTAATGCTTTTTTTCCCCGGTTGACAATCAGGTATGTTAGTTCTTCTGGAGAGATGACTTCATACATGATCATTCATCAAAAGTCCTCTGCACAAAATATTTCACTATAGAAAAAAAACATATACCCTCACCTCAGTTAGTCTTTGTGGAGTATTCAGAAAAGTGCACATACAGACCCTTTCCAAAAAAAATTTATATCATGGAAAAGTTTCTTTATTTTCGTAATTCCATTCAAAAAGTTAAACTTCCATAGATTATAGATTCAGGGCCCACAATTAAAACACTTTCAAGTACCATAATTTCTCGTGTATAATGCACACACACGTATAATACGCACCCCCAAAATTGAGCTCAAAATTCTGTAAAACCCTTCTACCTATGTATAATGCATATTTACAATGCCTGATTTTGCTTCTACCCATATGATCAAAACATGAAGTATTATCTGTATTTTGTTAGTTTTTTCAAATAATTATTCTGAAGTTAAGCACTTTTTTTGAACATGTAATACTTTTTTTCTTATTTACCTGTTCTTATTTTGAAATTCACAGTCCTACTTTTATTTAGTAAAAGAGAAAACACACAGTTGTGCTCGTATGTTTGATTACCCAGGCAGAATTTGGAAAATGGGTACAATTCTTTAAAGAAAACAGGAACACTTCAGAAAACCAATGTCAGTAAATACAGTTTGGCGCTACATCCGTAAGTGCAACTTGAAACTACTATGCAAAGCAAAAGCCATTTATCAACAACACCCAGAAACGCCGCCGGCTTCTCTGGGCCCGAGCTCATCTAAGATGGACTGATGCAAAGTGGAAAAGTGTTCTGTGGTCTGACGAGTCCACATTTCAAATTGTTTTTGGAAATTGTGGACGTCATGACCTCCGAGCCAAAGAGGAAAAGAACCATCCGGACTGTTATGGACGCAAAGTTCAAAAGCCAGGATCTGTGATGGTATGGGGCTGTGTTAGTGCCAATGGCATGGGTAACTTACACATCTGTGAAGGCACCATTAATGCTGAAAGGTACATACAGGTTTTGGAGAAACATATGCTGCCATCCAAGCAAAGTCTTTTTCATGGACGCCCCTGCTTATTTCAGCAAGACAATGCCAAACCACATTCTGCACGTGTTACAACAGTGTGGATTTGTAGTAAAAGAGTGCGTGAACTATGGAAATAAATAAACTTTTCCATGATATTGTAATTTTTTGGAAAGGGTCTGTGTGTGGATAGGGGAAAGAAACTGAGAAAAAGGCAGAGGCAAGACAGGAAGCAGGTCAGATGTGTGAGAGCAGTCTGGTGGATGTGACTGCAATCTTTGAAACCACAGGAGTCTTCTTTGAAGGTATTTTACATGTAATGTTACAAAAGGAATTCCCAATGTACAGTATAATGGATGCTTACAATTGGTACTGTTTTACCTCTTCGTTTTCAATCTTCAGAGTAGACAGGCGAGACTGCAGCTGCTGGAACCTCAGTATTAGCTCTCCATTCACTGGCGGCTGCACTGAGATCTGACAAACCTAAAAGAAAAATAAATACTTTTTAAAAATAATAGATTTAATAAAGTCACTGATGACATTCACCTGACTTTGGTACAGGCAGCATGGGTTCAGTTCCACTCAGTGATGGTGTGAATGGGAATGGTTGTGTCTATATGTGCCTTGCGACTGACCGGCGGCCAGTTCAGGGTGTCGTCTGTCTTTCGCCTGTAGTTAGCTGGGGCAGGCTCCAGCACCCCATGACCCTGACCAGGATAAGCGGTGTTGCGAATGGATGGATAAGACATTTAAGCCTATTCAATTTGTTTCCCCCATTGCTAATCACAGTTGCCTCTGGTAGTGCAATTAAAAGCAAACATTTATCAATGAAACTATTGAACTGGTGAATATATCCAAGAAGTAGTACCTTTTCAATTAAAATGTGATGGTTCGCAGTGGTCGGTTCGGTAATGTGCTCTCCAGTATTGTCCCTGTTTTTGTCTTTTTCGTTCATCTTTGGAGACCACGCGTTTTACAGTAGGGAAGACTTGCTAAACATTAGTTAGTCGACACCGAACCGTCACCAACTTTTACAAATCAAGTTTTTTCTCAGTTACTTCCCAACGGCTGCGCTCTATGGCACATGGAGGAGGCGAAGACGGCGCCACAGAGGGAAGCGTGCAGGAGTGCAAGTTAAGCTCTGACCCAGAGGATTTCGAATGCCACTTCTGTCGAGTCACCTCGCAAATCTACGCTCTCTACCCGACAAAACGGACAACCATCATCTCCTCACAGAGACCAGTAAAGACTGGATTTTCTGCTGCCCTCTGGTTCATGGAGACTTGGCTCTGTGAACGCATCATCGACAGCGGCGTACTGCTGCCCAGCTTCTGACTTCACCGAACGGACTGCAACACGCTATCAGGGGTAAACAAAAGTTGGTGGAATGTGCTAAAAATGGTGTACGAAAAATGGTGTACTGATGTCACGGACCTCAGCACACACTGCAGCCTGGACTTGGAGTCGCTGTTTTTGAACTAAGTTATTCTACTCGCCGTGCGAGTCTGCTTCATTCAGTTTACTTGCTGTGTTTACATCCGCCCCAGGCGAAGTAACCAAACTTCAAATAAAGCACTCAGATTCACCACTCGTTATTCTTGGGGACTTTAACAAAGCCAAACTCAAACACGAACTCCCTAAATACAAGCAGCACATTGACTGTTCCACGAGGGAAAACTACATTCTAGACCACTGCTATTCCACGCTGAAGGACTCATACCGTGCTATTCCCTTTGCACCTTTGGGCTAGTCTGGACACTGTAATTAGCTTAATAGCAACATACAGACACAAACTTAAATGTGTGTAGCCTGTGGTAAAAACTGTGAAGAAGTGTACCAATGAACCAAACATGGAATTTCAAGATTGTTTAGACTGCACAGATTGGGCTGTGGGGCCTGCTGTGGGGTTTTCTCCAGGTTGGGGGTGTCGCTACAGCTGGTATTGGCTAGGACGACACAGGGTGGAGTTTCCTCCGCATTTTTTGGCCATTTCCGGTAGCCGTTTTTACTTTCCTGTCCGTAACAAGGAACAAAGCAACAACAATGGCGACCGTGGAACAGTGTCTGCTTGAATAAATTGACCTAGATGACTAGATGATATGTTTAATTATGCTGCAAAATCGATCAAGGTGGCGACATAGGTGGTATGTGGAACCAAGAGGAACAGTGAGTACGTCATCACAGCATGTGACTAAAACGGACCAATCACGAGAGATGATCTCCGCGGCATTCTACGTGCAGCAACAATTTTTGCTGTGTGTGCGTCAAGTGACGCAGAGGGGCCGCGCGGGCCAATGCGTCGGTCACGTGATGCAATGCGGGCGTTGTCGGATGTGCGGGAGTATAAAGAGGCCTTTAACCTGGGTCTTGGGTTGGGGCGGTTTGGCTGTTAAGCAGCAGAGCCTGACAACCCTGCTCCCACTCAGGGGGGCACTGATACACAGGGTAGGGCCAATGACTGCCAGTCAGGGACCTGGAAGTCATAGTAACAGGGACGAGGTGGATTTTCACTAGCCTCATCGCGATGCTCCTGAGGCCGGGCGCCCTGGGCTGGATGGCTGCTTGGTGTTGGTGCTCCCCTTTCATGCCCCGTGACTGCTCCCTGGGTTCCTACCAGTTATCGTTCCCTTGTCGGGTGCCCCTATCCGCCCTCCTTTCCCTCAAACAAGGGACACTGTCTCGCCCTCGGGCTGGGCGGGAACTGGCTGCGGGAACTGGGGGGGTGTCGGCGGGCCACGTGGAGGGCTGGTTGTTGGCTGGGGGGGATGGCATTGGGTCTTTGCGGCCTCCTGCGGGTGGCCGGTTGTTGGGTTCCCTCGGTGTGTGTCCCGTCTACCGGGCTGGTCTCGAGTGGACTCCTGGACCCAACCCAGCCTCTCAGTTGATCGGGTGGGATCCTCAGCCTCCGCGGGGCAGGCAAAGCAATTACAGGACACTTGTGTCAGTCATTGTGCATGCGAAACGGTGTCAATTCACTTGCATGTGTCCGCAGGCACACACCCCTGGGACTTTTTCAATGGGTGTGTGTACTCACTTATTGCGACAAATAACCCATGAATATGCGAATTGCTTGGGTATCCCCTCACTCACACTCTGGTCCTATAGACGTTTAGAATTTACATAGCCACGCCCACCACACTTCAGTTGTGCAGCCGGCTTCACTACCCTTATCCTGCATGCTTCCTCTCCTGTCCTTGTCCGGTCTTATCTTGTCCTGTCCTTCCCTCACAAAGTGTAGCACTACTGCCCCATACAACACTTATATCTAATGCATCCATTGTTCTAGATATATAATTATTTACTTTCCTCATCTAGTTTACAGTTAGTGTTTTTTCTTCTGTTGTCTTCTTTTCTCACTCCCCTCTAGAAACCTTCTTCTGTTCAACTAATCGACTCTGATTCTCAATAAATATCCATCCATTATCTGAGCCGCTTATCCTCACAAGGGTCGCGGGAGCGCTGGAGCCTATCCCAGCTATCATCGAGCAGGAGGTGGGGTACACCCTGAACTGGTTGCCAGCCAATCGCAGGGCACATATAAACAAACAACCATTTGCACTCACATTCACACCTACGGGCAATTTAGAGTCTTCAATTAATCTACCATGCATGTTTTTGCGATGTGGGAGGAAATTGGAGTGCCTGGAGAAAACCCACGCAGGCACGGGGAGAACATACAAACTCCACGCAGGCGGGGCCGGGGCTTGAATCCCGGACCTCAGAACTATGAGGCAGACACTCTAACCAGTCGGCCACCGTGCCGGATCTGGAAATTATTTTCTCAAATTGTTCTCGGCAAAGTTGCCTTGAATCATGACCATTATTTTCAAAATGAAACCTTCCTTAACATATTGTTACTGCATTCCCTGTTTACAATGCTTTTAATCAAACTTACCTCATCTCCCATGTGAGCCTGAAACTCAAATTTTGCAGGCGGACAGAAGGCCGTGGGGAACATCTCCATAAACCTTTGTCTGTCGCTTCTCGGATCCAGACTGTCAACTGCATTTTCAATTATGTCAAGACCTTCATGGCGAGATGTCTCCAGGTTGTATTCAGCTGACAGGTAAGTCCGCAAGGCTCGATTCAAACTGGCATGGTATCCCAAATCACAGCACTAGACGAAATGATAAACTGGAGGTAATTTATGGACACAACTACTGTAAAAAAAAAAAAAACTGGTTTGCCCCTCTAAAGAACAACATTATGGTCAGGATATAACATATTTGAAATTGTCTATAATTAGAAAGATGGCCAAAGTTTGTGTTCCAAACACACCAAAAACAAAAATTCATTATTTTACACCATAAGTCTCCATTAATAAAGAAATGTCCATGAGTCTACAAATACTGCTCATGCAGGCAGCTTTGCACATAAATTGTCAAACACAAATCCTGGAGAGATCTGAAGGCTTGTGAGCGAGGCGAAGTGAAGGCTAATTTCACCACACAGCATGCTGCGGAATAGTGATTACACTTCAGTCACCTCCTTCAGTCCTGTCTGGAATACAAATCGCAACTGCATGATAAAAATCTATCCTTTGCTCAATCCCGTTAAAGGGCAACAATATTACTTGTAGATATCTCTACAATAAATGGAGCAATATAGTGTAAAGCAATGGTAACTAATGCTTATCTGCAGGATTTCATAAAGTCACTCGAAGCAATCTGCTGGCAAGTCAAGAGTGAAATGCTGTTGAACCACAGATTAATTTTTTTAGAGAGAGAGAGAGGAAAGATTATCTGCAATTACCAACATTGGCTCCCTCACTGGTTTAATGCTTACGTGTTCTACAGCAAATCTCTTCTAATGGTGTGTAAAACAATCCTTAAGTGCAACACCTTAAAATCTGACACTCAAGCCAGTGTCAGCTACAACATAACACAGATGTTGACAAAAGCATGTATTAATACTTACGTCAATTAGGTCTGACAAGTCATGGATGTAGTACTTGAAAACAGACGAGTTGGTGGCTTCCAGTGTCAGGAGGTACTCATTTCGTGCTTTGATCGACTTCATTTTGTTCTCAGAGTACTTGGCTTGACGCTAATGGACAATTGGAAGCAAAAACGAGACACTGTGAACAGCTGAGCTTGTGAGGTGTAGTGAGTAATCCAATGATTCAAGAATTGGCTTTTTGATTGTGATTGTGCTTTTATATCCCTGCATACCCCACAGAGAATGTCTGGCAAACATCAACTTATAAAAAGCAGATGTGAGTCAAAAATACAAAGGAACAAAAAAGAAAATTGGTATTAGATCTCTTGAACCATTAGTCTTCAGCCTACACTTCCTCTCAAGGAGACAGGCGAAAGGCTGTTAGTCATCATGCAATGACAAATGCACTCTGATGCACGTACTTCCATGTCATTTATAGTTCAATACTCTCTACTGCAAAATTCCAGTAAGACTAAAAAATAACCCTTTCCAATGGACATTTAATCTTTTGTATCAAAATGTGCCAGAACTTAAAGAGGAACTAAACCCAAGGGGTCAAAACTTTGTTGTATTTTAAATATGCAAATCTTCTTTATCGGTGGCTGTTTACTTACTCTACATCGATGAAGTATTTACTCTAAAAAAAGATGTTAAAAATGTCACCTCTGCCTTTGTGTACTCACTTATGGAGCCGCCATTTTTAGGTCTTTCCACTCTCGCAAGTGCAAATTTGCAAGAATGTGACATGTTCGCTAGGTCCTGCCCACTTTATTTAACTAAGAAAACCATAGAGTTCGTAAATAGCCAGCAATGACAAGCTACATATTGAATTTCATTACATGTACAAAAGCTACATAGTAAACCATCATAAATGCCATCATCGATATGTATTTACTCAGTTGTGATCTGACCTGGATTCCTTTTTGCAGATCTCTTTCACATCAACAAGTTGATGTACATTGATTTTATTCTTCGCTATGCTGCCTCTGATGACTGCTGCATTTTTTCCATCTCAGCAATCGTGTACACAGGATAGAATGAGAAATTCATTGCTCTTTGCAAACTGTCTGCAAACTCAGTTAAATGTGCTGTGCTAGCCGGCAGCTCGCAACTGTAGCTTCAACGTCACTTCTGGTCTGCAGCTGATAATGATTTTGCCCAACAAGGCTCCCCCCCCTTACGTTGAATAATTATTCTGTTTAATTCCTATTCCACAAACGCAATATTAATCAGAGTGCTGTGTAGTGCTAGCACATACAATGTATTATTGCGTTAAAGCAAATTGAGGTTCAGGTCTCCTTTAAACAGAACCTCCACAAATAAGCCTTACTGATTGAGAAATGTGACCCTATGCTGTAATAATGTACCTTCTCCTTCATTTTCTCAATCTTCTTCACAGAGTTGCGCTTCTGGTATTTGTCCTCCATGCGGATGCTGAAAACTGGATCTCCCCTACCAATCTGCTTCTCCTCTTGCTTCTCAGCCTCCTTCAGTTTGCTCTCTGCACTAATGCTCTCTGAGTGATACATGTGGTACGTCTTCATCACCTGGAGTAAGAAAAGGAAGGTTGCAAAGAAAAACTGTTAATGGAACCGATGTCTCAATCAAGTCTCACGTTAGGAGTCTAATAATTCATTAAACTGTATTTATGACAACATGTTTGTACATAAAACTATACTACAAGTCACTTCATTCACCCTCATGACATGGCAGTTAGTTCAACAGGTTCATACCCACAACAACCACATGCATTGTTGCTTTACTGTATGTAGTACGGTACAGCGAGGACGCACACAGAGGTACTACCCTCTGGTTTGGAAGGGAAGGTATTAAAGAGAAGCTTTAAGTGCAGGGGAATGAAATGCATCATGTTACTAATGAACTGTTGATTACTATTAGATTAAACTGGATTGAATCATCAGCCTCAGGAAATTGTTTCAGCTTGTGTAATACTAACACTCACTCAATATAGAGTATGGATCCATTATACACGGACTTAATCAATAAAAGTACAATTCGTATCTAGTATGAACAATTAATTCCATATACAGTATACAGTACAGACAAGAGCTACACATACAAAGTTGGGTGAAAGGGCTTTTGTTTACTCTGCTCCTAATGCATGGAACATATTACAGAAAAACTGAATATACAGTACATACATATAGTAGTCGCCAGCCAATCGCAGGGCACATATAGACAACCATTGGTACTCACAATCACACCTACGGGCAATTTCGAGTCTTCAATCTGCCTACCATTTTTGGATTGTTGGAGAAAACTGGAGTACCCGTAGAAAACCCATGCAGACACGGGGAGAACATGCAAACTCCGCACAGAAGAGGCCGGATTTGAACCCTCGTGTGAGGCAGATGTGCTCACCGGTGTGTGCGTGTGCGCACGCGCATAATCTAAAATTTGAGAAATAGTGGGGGCTCGAACAATGACCTGCAATATAACGAAGCTAGAACACTGTGCAAAAAGTGTGCATAAAACATTCCCCCCGACCTACTTCCCATAATCAGAATCAGAATCAGAATCAGAATCAGAATCATCTTTATTTGCCAAGTATGTCCAAAACACACAAGGAATTTGTCTCCGGTAGTTGGAGCCGCTCTAGTACAACAGACAGTCAATTTACAGAACACTTTGGAGACATAAAGACATTGACAAAAAAACAACAACAAACAACAATTGTGCAAAAAGATGCAGAGTCCTCAGTTCGAATGGCTAATATCGCAATAGTCCAGTAAGTACAGTATAAGGGGCGCGTCAACCAAAAACATCTGTCATTGCTACGCTGAGCTACAGCATGAGAGTGAACTGAGCATTGGACACGGTCCTTCCTTGGAGGTGGTGGCCTTTAGCCTCTGGATCATAGTGATGGACCCATGTTTGATGATGAGCAATGATAGTAGTAAACCCGTTATAAATAAACAGCATTACTAACAGTGTTAATTTGTTCAATAATTTAATTCATTACTTTTTCAATCATGATAATGTCGTTCCCGTTACTCCCATAAAACATGGACCATTACTTTAATTATTAGTCCATTGAACCTATTTTCATCAAACAAGCAAGTTCTCTAAATTGAGAGGCAGTTTTTTTCCCTGTTTTTCTCCGTGAGGGGGCATGAGACAACTGTATCAGTAATGATGGACAATAAAAGGTAGAGTTGGGCAGGTGTTTTTGACACACAAACAAAACCAAGCATAGTCGCGCACACGAGTCGACGCAAGTAGTGAGTGTAAGGACTGAGGATAAACGACAGGCCGGTTAAAATCTACAACTAAAGCAACCTTCTTTAACTAGGGGTATAGACTTTACTTTTCTGTAAATACAATTAAAATGAAATGTGTACTGTACATCAAATGCTCATTATGCCCCTGTGCTTCTCTACGTGATTGTCAAACAATTCCAGTCTGATAAAACATCTGTCAACAGCACATACTTCTACAAAATGAGTCGCCATTAATGTCAAAGAGGGCGAAAACAGTGCCACGCAATCAAAAGAAATGAAGATCGATTTTTCTGCTCCGCACATTTTGTCTCAGACCGAGCTTTACAAACTGGCAGCAATGTATGATGTGGAGGACATGCTGCCGTTGTCCACCGGTGAGTTGGACTCAAATCAAGCACCAGTTGCCAAAATGTTGGTCACACTAGGGCTACATATGCAATGTTAACAGACATTGTCGAAAGACCTGTATATACACACTCAATAAGGTGCAATAAATAGTAAAAGTTCATCACACAGCAACATTATAATAGTTGATCTTTTTATATTTGGGTATACTGTATACTGTTTCTGTTAGTATTTTATTGTATTAAGTGTCCATTTCATTTTAACAGGTGTCATCAACATGGTGCTCACGGGCATGTGGAACTAATTAATTTATGAAGGAGTAATTCAGTTACTAATTGAATTACTTTTTTTGTAGAAAATAATCGGTAATTATAAAAAATTACTTTTCAAAAAATTATCATTTGCCCAACCCTGCTCATGATTGATTGATGTGTTGAACGCATCCTCTTGATTTTCTTACCCTCATGAAATTGGGAGCACTTGGCTCACTATTGTTTCTGGAAAGGTGCGATCAACCAGGAAATCCATCGTTGAAGACAACTTCTGCAAGTGCAAATAGTCCTGGATGATTATTTCTACTAACCACACATTTTTTTGACTTCTTGGACTCGTCGCTGAATGGTTCGCCCAGAATGGGAGCCATTTCCAACGGTGGGCGACGCCATTTGAACAGATAAGATGGCATCCTCCCCTTAATTCTCTTTCAGGTCACCCAACTTATCTTTCCAGAAGCTGATGACCAGTCTGCATTCAACTGGCTCCATTACCACACCTTACTACAGATCCATCCATCTTTTATAAGGCTTATACTTCTTAAGGTTGCATGTATGCGGGAGCCTATCCATTCTGACTTCGGCAAGAGGCAGTGTACACCCTAGACTGGTGACAAGCCAAGCACATATAGACAAACAACCATTCACACTTATATTCACACCCAAGGACAATTTCGAGTCTTCAATTAACCAAACACACATTTTTGCAATGTGGTAGGAAACTGAAGTACGAAAAAAACCCACGCAGCACGGGTAGAACATGCAAACTCAACACAGCAAGGCCTGAGCCCAGATTCGAACCACCAATCTTAGAACTGTGAGGCAGAGGTGCTAACCACTCTACCGCCGAAGTATCATAATCCTTATTCTAAACACTGTATTACCATTTATTACATTTATTAGTGCGATTCAATAGTGTGCAATGCAATTTAAGCCTGATACATTAAAATAATAATGAACACTGTGACATCTATTGTATGTAACAGCGAGGACACAAGGACTGCTATGTCGACTTGGTCCATGAGGCATGTGACATAAGTGTCACTAACATATGTATAATGTGTATAATTTGACACTTGTTGCCAGAGTGTGAGAGAAGATAAACTTCTGAAAATTACAGCTCCAGAACCTATGCAAGCACTACACTTGCAAAAACCCTCAGCCTTAGCATAAATTCAAACTAACCCATCTTGTAATCTAAACATTTTTCTTCTCTCAAAATGAGTTATTTCTGGACAGAGGGAACCGCGCAGAGCCTGATGTGGAAGCCTTCGCCTTTGGTGGGGTTTGGCTCAACTCACACTAATTTAGGGATGGTTGACTGACCTTGTGGCGATGTACTCCTCATTTACTGGTCTGGAATCTGGCACCGCTGTGTTTAATCTGCTGCTTCTTTTAGATTGACATATTTAAAGACAAACCAGACCTGCTATTTCACTGGTGGGGACAGACATAGGGACTCTGGATTTCTGACGCAAGAGCTTACCCAAGTGTGCATGAATCAATGTTGTGTGTGCACATCTCTCCACAAGGGCTAAACCAGGTCAAATCCACAAGTGTGTTAAGAGTGACATACTGTACATTGACTTGAGAGTAGCACACTGTTGCGGTTAGACCACATGAACTGTTCTCATCCTTTATAGTGACCATTTTTCCCCCTTAAGTTTACCTAAATTCAGGTTACCACAATACTGAGAATATCATATTTATGAATTATTGTTTGTTCGTGATGGGATTTTTTATTATTTTTTTTAAAGTAACCATTTAATTTATCTTATTGTATTGTCTGTAGTAATAAAGTATATGTTATTAGTTGTATTTTGGAGGCATTACAGTATGCAGAATTTGTCAGCTGTTCTAATTGAGCCAGCACAGGGCAATGCACTGAAGGTACATTAGCTCAAAAAGGGGAAATTACTACTTACCGTGTATAGCTCATTAAGGACCTTCATTAAGTCTTCCTGGAGCTGGAATGCTATTTCCTTGCTCTGGAAAAGAAGGAAGAAAGAAAGAAAGAAAGAAAGGAAAAACAGTGAGAACAACACAACTAATTGCTTGCTCAACATTTTATCACAGGTGCCAACCTTTACAGAAATTGCTCCACTATTAAAACAAATAACTTCCAGCTCTACACATGGCAACATTTTCAAAAAATTTTCTATGGATGTGGGAGGAAACCGGAGTGCCCGGAGAAAACCCACGCAGGCACGGGGAGAACATGCAAACTCCACACAGGCGGGGCCGGGGATTGAACCCCGGTCCTCAGAACTATGAGGCAGATGCTCTAACCAGTTGTAAGTTATTATAGATACATATAAAAAAGCTTGAAAATGTTCGAAAGTTTTACATTTCAACCAAACTTACCACGCCAGTGTGCTTGGTGAGGGTGACATTGTTGACGTATAGTACTCATCATTGGCGAATCGCTTTCATGAGCCATGAGGAATTAGTGTGCTCCCTACTTCCAAATCCGTTGCCAAAGGGAAACGGCTTGACAAAAAAATTTTACTGTACCAAAAATAGCATGTTCCAGTCCCCAGAGACATTGTATTTCAAGGTCAAGGTGCTTTTATTGTCAATTCTTCAATAACACATACAGAGGATTGAAATTACGGTACTCGGGAGCCTGCGGCGCTACAAATAATAACATGAACATAAAGAGCTAAATAAAACCATGGTATATACAGTATAAAAAGTATTCATTGAATGTGCACTATCAAAGATCAGGTGATGTGTGCAACATAGTCAAGGTCAGAGAACCAACGCAAATACGACAAATTAGATGCTGCGATTGGCTGGCGACCAGTTCAGGGTGTACCCCGCCCCTCGCCCGAAGATAGCTGGGATAGGCTCCAGCACACCCATGACCCTAGTGAGGATAAGCAGTACAGAAACTGGATGGATGGCTAAATTAGCCCCAATGCTACTTAGGTGGCTGTGGCTGGTGCGACCCTGTGTGTGTGTGTGTGTGTGCGCGCGAGTGTGTGTGCATGTGTGTATTGATGTGTGTGTATGTATGTGTGTGTGTGTGCGAGCGTGAGTGTGTGTGTGTGTGTGTGTGTGTGTGCGCGCGCGCATGTGCATGTATGTGGCGCATCAGAGTTCAGGTGGGCAGAGGAAAGAAGAGGTAGAGGGGGCACAGCGGGCAGAGACATCAGATTCCTGACACCCTATTTTATATTCCTTAGAGTTAACACTGTCGCCATGCCGTTCTTGCTCTCTCTCTTTCTGCAGCGCACTCCATGGCACAATAGACAATAGATATAACTATCATGACATGGCCGCCACATCAATGCCCCACATGGCCGCCACGTAGGCACGGGAGGCACGTCTTTTAAAATTGAATCTGTTTTTTTTTTGTATATTTGTGTACGCCATTGGGCATCGAGAATCGACAATCGAGAATCAAGAACCAATTGGAACCGGGACTAACATTCCGGTTCTCCCGGAACGGATCAAATTTTAAAAATTCGGTTCCCAGTTTCGATGTCTACAGTCCGCCCAACCCGAAAAAGAAGTGGCAAAAAGGTGCAAGGTGGCTGTGGCCCACTTTGGCCCCACTCAAGAGATGCTCCATCCTGAGCATGGCTCTGCGCAGAACCGCACTTTTAAGCTGATTAAAATCTAACTCCATGCTGCTCAGCTCAGTCAAAATGGACAGCTGAAAAAAACAATCAGATGCACAAGCTTGACACTCTTTGCACATTCCTCACAACACTGCACACTGGCTCATCTCAATGAATACGCAGGAAAGTGGATTATATTCTTACATTGGCTGCCCAGCTGGTGTCCGAAATTAGAGAATCATGCTGGTAAAGCAGCCTATCTGCAACACCTTCCTAACCACCACCTGGATAGACAATTTCCTATTTCCTAATCTGAAAAGCCTGTAAACCTTGATAACCTAAACCCAAATTTGTAAAAGACAACCACACACATTTTTAAATTAAGAACGGTTATAGAAGAATTAGAATAAGTATGGGTGAATGGTTAGAAAACTGTTCATAGCTCATCTGTAATTAAAAAAATATATACTTTTAACTTTTTTTTTGTTACACTACATTTTTTAACCATAAAGATATGGGCCTTGACTAAAGGAAAAATCAATTTACAACTATCAGTTCAGTGAATAGAATATTTGCTATCTGTCAGCTCTAACAGTCATCAACTTGACTCCATTGAGAAGCCTTGGAAGTATTCCAAAGGTCAACGAAAGGCCTCAGCGTCACATGAGCTACAGTATAAGTGTTAGTGTGCAAGAGAGGTAAAGACTGGGAAGAAAGCCGCACTAAAATATGTTCCATATTTTCAGTAGTGCTTGAAGTGAGTATGGTATGTGGACAGTATGTGTGTATATACAGTAGATACTATATACTGTACATAAACAAGGAAATGAATGTTCATTTACTCATTTGACCATTGAAATGTTTTTTAAAAATGCTGAGTTAGGAGGATATTTATGGGGTGAAAGGATCCTTCAAATAGGCTAAGCCCTTTATTCTTACACTGTATCTGCATGGTTAATCCAAGTCAGAAATCTCGCAAAAAGGATAATCCAAGTTATTTTCTTTGAGATGGTAGTTGTATACCCCACACAGCCTGTGTATGTACTGTATTTGTGTGCTTGACACTAAATTTCAGCTTGATGCGACACAAACGATTACATACAGACATACCTAGACTATGACAGAGTTAGTTGAAGGATTTCAACAACATGTTTGAAGGTACAGTTTCTAACAAGCTCACAAGTCTTTGTCCTGTCCTGCAATTTGTCCTTTAAGAGCCAACTGAGTCACTATAGTACAAAGCAACTACATATGTACTAGACGGCTGCTCCTTGAGTCAAGGAGTAAACACTCTCTCTCTCGGGCGCCTTACTTAACAGCAGTGAGGAGATATTAAACACACGAGCCCTGCAGCAATGTGTTGTGTTACCACACTACAGAGGAACAGATTTTGCAGTAATTTTATTGTTCCGATGACTCTGAAAACTGTATGACTCTGGCTAAATTCTAAGATGTAAAATGACAGTTAAATGTCCTAAACCCATTATAAGGAAGCTAGAAAACACTGGTTGAGATCCGATCTGCCTGAAAATATACTGCTCCATATAGATTTTTAAGTGAAATATAAAGTTTCTATAGAACAAAATTATAGCAAACCGCAGTCATCAATGTACAGCAGTAAAAGAGACACCATTGCCAATGGAAAACGCCAAAAACTCCTGAACTCTCAACTGGTTAACACTGCTAGCTGTATTCACTGAATGTCACTTCTATAAATAAAAGAGGACAGCGTATAACAAGTCGCTACTTTAATGACCAATATAAAGTGAGCTGGCTAAAACGCAGACAGCAAATAGCAAACAGTCAACCCAGGGATTATGAGGAGGACAACGGTGGGCGACGCCATTTGAACAGATTATGAGGAAGAATCTAGGGTTTTCTAACACCCCCCGCCATCCCCCTTACACCAAAGCTACAAAAGTGCAAAACATTTGTGAAGTGCCACAGTTGTGGTTGTCTGCCAGGAGGATGAACTTGAAAGCAGTGACAGCGCTGGTGGCATTTTAGTGGTGATTTCTTTAATGCCATTGTGGAAATAAATTCTGTATATGCACCTTAACCCTAATCGGTTGTACCTTAAACCATGTACCATTACCGACTCCCTAAAAAGTGTGGAGGAAACCATCATGCAATATCCTACTATTTACTGTTTTACTAGAACAGCTGTGGAAAAGATCCTTTACTTGTGGTGTCTACATCTGCTCAGTCCTGTATACAAAATATTTGGTCATTTCAAAAGCCATCGTTGTTATACTGTAGGTGTTGAGATGGGAAGGGCAACAGCAGTAAAATCTGTAAAATGACTATGTCACATCTGCTGTCATTAAAAGATCAGTGACACTAAACACCAAAGGAAATGGGAGCAGTAGTTTCCTGTTTCTCTGTTGCGTACATGAATGAAAGGATTTTACCTCAACAGGGAGGCTAAAAATATTTATGGTTATGGCTTGCTAGAGCCAGACAGAAAGACGGAATGAGAGACAGACTGAAGAGATGGAAATAGTCACATAACCTAAGCTGACACAAAGGCATGCCTCTAAGGCAAAGCCACTTTGTAATTTGGGTCTGTGGTGAGTTCATGTGACTCAAACAGCAAAGGAACTCATAATCCACTGGGGAGTTGTCATCTTTGTGGTGGGCCAGGCGACAAAGGACCGGCTTTGGTCATGAATCTGTGATCTTGACTCAGTGGGGTGAAGGCCTAGTGATCCTATATAAGGTTGATCAAGAGTGCATTCTTACATTCAAATATAGTTTATACATATCAGATCCTTCATACAACTAAAATACTTCATGATAAACTGACTGTGTAGTGCATTTTAAAAAGAAAAAATGTACTTGCACTACACAATTTATAAGGTGACTGGAGTTGTATTGAAAAGCTGGATGGTTCCGGTGGTGAGTTTAAACAATTTGGTTGTCTAAAAACAAATGCCTCGAAAGTTGTGTTGTCACTCTGTGAGGAAACACTACACGTGTGCACATCAACTGCTTGTCCTCATGGGTCTTACCCGAAGGCGTATTTTAAAGGGGCTTCGTCTGTGGATATGTGAGTTTAAAATTTGACATAAATCTCTGTATCATCACAAACACAACTACAGCTGTGAGTGCAGGGGTTCAAATTGCTGACTGGGTACGCTCAGTTCTTGGTCAATGACACAACTACATTCAGCCTAGGGCTGGGAGATTAACCCATTTTAATTTGAATTTATTTGTCAGGATGATTTTTTTCAAATCTTTTTTTTTTTTTGACATGCATTGCTTACACACATTTGCATATAGAGAGAATCTAGTTTTGAAAAGCACAGACAGTGTTGCCAACTTGCGATTTGGCTGCTATATTTGGCGAGGTTTCTGAACCCTCTAGCCCAGTGATTCCCAGCCACTGTTCTGCACCACATTAATGTGCCGTGAGAGACCATCAGATGTGCTGCCAGAAATCTGAAAATTATTTATTTACTACAAATAATGTATTCTCCTCTATCTATCTACGCCAGCAATGTATAGTGACGGGCCGGAAAATTAAATGCTCTTCCGCTAGATGGCAGAAAGTACAATTAACTTGTGTATCCACCTGTTGCCTTTCATACAACAGAATTCATGGCTTCCTGCGAGTATATCAACTTTGCGTTCAACTAAACAGGCACATATTTTACAGAAAGTACATTTGTGACAAAATTGAGACAAGATCATTATTATTTCAGGATATATACTTTTTTGTGACATGAGATTTCTCAAAAATTAAAATTGGCTTTGGCTTGGCTCAATCCACTATATGCGGAACGTCATGTGACCAAACCCAGAAAACAGCTTAGCGGACGTCCTATGTATGCTACACTAACAAGCATAACTACAGATTGGTGACATGATTGTTTGAAGTCAAACTTACTAAAATTTTGTTTTCTTTCTGGCTGGTTTCTTCGGACAAAAGTTAAATACGTTATGTATCATTTATTTATACAAACATGACATGATATGATATAGGTACACACGAATGAAGCCTATACATCGGATGTTGTCGTTTTCTGTGGGTCTGTGGTGACATCTTGTGTTAAACAAAAACATTGTACATGTTTAAAGTTCCTATGGGTGCTTTGTCACAGTCCCATTCCGCCATTTACCCGTGCCGGGAAGAAGTGCTTTCAACCTGTTTTGCCAAATGTGTAAGTAGTTTGCGCATATACTGGATACAGGTTTGGAATCAGTTCGAACAACTATATTTTTAAAAAAAGCAACTCTGGAGATTAAATCCCACTAAGAAACAGACAACGGGACAACATCTTACTGTATATATGCTGCAGACAGCCACTTTACTGCCTGAGACATGCAGGGCCAAAACCCAGATCAAGTCTTATTCAATCACTCGAAGTATTGATTTTGTTTTTTTAATCTACCTTTTTGTGAGTTGGTTTATTTTCCATTTTATGTACTTTACCATTAAACTGAATAGGCTGAAAGTGCACTAAATAGATCTTACCTTCTTAAGTAGTCGTGTGGAGTCCTCACTAATCTGCATGAACCTCATGATGACATTGTTCAGGTAGATGTCGCTTAGAGTGGCATGGTCCTTACTCTCCCTCCTCACCTGGTTCAGCAGCAGGTACCAACAGTTGACAGGGGACAGGAGATTCTGGTCTTTTCTAGGGAGAAAGGGGAGTTTAGAATTAGAACATTAAGTGTTTTAGTAGTAGTCTGTAGGATGTCCAAAAAATATCAGGGCCTGTATGAGGTGCGTCATCAGCCTCCCTTGGTTGTTGTCCCAGTTACCATATCTGGGTGTAAAAGTCCTGCATATATTACAAGGACAACACTGATAAGTATGACACTTTTGTGTCAATTTCATTTCTGGAGCACAGCTCATGCAGCTTTATGAGCCAAGCGAACTTGACATACTTTTTTTGCGGCATGAGGGTGGAGAGGCTATGGGAGTACTGTCTTTCTAAAACAAAGTTAAAGACTATTTAACAACTGTCACAGCAGACATGGATAATAAGTCACAGCACATAGAAATAAGAGTAAACGGATAGGAAAAGTGCTATGCTACTTCCTGTGCTTATGTTCTCTCGTAAGTGGTAGGATATTGTCCAGGCCAGAGTGAGTTGTGGCCCTGCGTATGCTCTGACCTGCAGGCTCACTTCCTCCGGGTTAATCTATGATAGAAGACTATTAATGTGAATACATGTGCATGTGTTTGTGTGAGTTTTTAAGGATGGGTGAGAGGTCAAGTCTTGCAGGAACCATATGGAAAATCGCCCCTGCTCTTGCCTCACATGGGCAGTTTACAAACAGGCAACAGTTGTCAACACAACAGGTGAAAAACCAAGACCTTGGCTAGTGACCTGGCCTTGAAACTTTAGCGCTGGCACCCTATCTGCTGCAAGGGCGAAAAGTAAATATTCCTGCATATGAATAACTGAGAAAAAAAACTGCCTCAGTTCTTGGTCAATGTTCATTAAAAAAATGTGCAAAAACAGGATGTGAATTCTGTCTGATACAGGCCAAGGCAGAATGAATAATAGGTGCTGCATCCCCATGCATGTCCTGTGCACAGTGAGTGAACAATAGAAAAAGAGCAGAAAAGTGGAAGTTGTCCACTACTGGACAGCATCACACACACTCTGTCAAATAGCAATTAATCTTTACTACATCAGAATCATCTTTATTTTCCAAGTATGTCCAAAAAACACACAAGGAATTTGTCTCCGGTAGTTGGAGCCGCTCTAGTACGACAACAGACAGTCAATTGACAGAGAACACTTTTGAGACATAAAGACATTGACAAAAAAAACAGTCACTGAGCAATAAAGGGTTGCTAGTTATCTGGTAATGCCGGTACATTTTTTTTTTTTGACAATTGTGCGAAAAGATGCAGTCCTCTAACACTAGACTAATATTGCAATAGTCCGGTACAATGACCATTGTGCAAAGGGCGCCGAGACTTCAAGCGAGTAGTGCAATAATCTGGGACAATGTTGATTGTGCAAATGTTGCAGATACTCCTCAATCAGTGTGCAAATGGAGCAGATGCTACTCTGGCAGGAGTGGCCAGTATTGGTCAACAACAGATATGCAAATAGTGCAGCGTGGCGAGACTACTACAGTGAGTGCACGAGTAATGTATAATTGGCTCCACAGAAATGTGACAACAAACTCAAGTCAAAAAATTGGCAGCATGTTGTAATGGAATTGTAGGTTAGGTGTTTAAGAAGTTGATTGCAAGAGGGAAGAAGCTGTTGGAATGTCTGCTAGTTCTAGTTTGCATTGATTGCATTTGCATTATGTATAAGGAGAGTGCAAGACATCTACTCTGCAGGAAAGACAGAACGTGTGTGTTTGTGTGCCTGTGCGTTTATTAATTCATACTTCCTTTAGCATGTGCTAATGTATAATGCCCACGTGGCCACTCACATGAAAGGGGACAAAGTAAATCATGAGCTATTCAAAAATAGCTACTCGAATAGCACAACAGTCCTGAGCTCCCTCTATTTTGAAATATGGTTAGACGGTATTTAAGACAGTGGTTCTTAACCTTGTTGGAGGTACTGAACCCTGCAAGTTTTATTTGTGTATTCACAGAACCTTTTATAATTGCAAGAATAAAATGTGGTTTATTTCAAATTAAAAACAGGTCTATAATTTTGTGCACAAAATGAACCACACATCATGAGTCAAGTCAATAAAAAAAGTTACTGTAAATGAATTTGAATTTTGTAAGGGTGGGGCAAAAAAAAAAAAGGACTTTGTAATTAATGAATCTCAATTAATCACATTTTAATCCTATAACAATATTTCTTGCTAAAAGGCAACATGGTTTAATTTAAATGGATGTTCGGGACAACTGAATCAAATCTAGAGGTAATGAGAAAGCTGTACACTTTAATTCTAATATGCCACCGCCACCAAAAGGTTATGAAAAAGGTGTAACCTACACTTTCATTCCAATATGACAGGGCTACGTATAACTGCATCAATGTACAGTTGTGCTCATAAGTTAACATACCCTGGCAAAATTTGTGAAATTTATTTATTTATTTTTTTAAATATGACTGATGACTGAACAACAACCATCATTAATTTATTTTTGTTTAATGATAATGCTTTTCTGAAATGTTTTACAGTTTAATTTGAATCCCATTAAAATAAAACGAAATTAGTATCGCCTGGCCTTTCATGTTTTCTTTAAAGAATTGTACCCATCTTACAAATTCTGTCTGGGTAATCAAACATATGAGCACAACTATCTGCTTTCACATTTACTAAATAAAAGTAGGGCTGTGAATTTCAAAATAAGAGGAAGTAAATAAAAATAAAGTATTACGTGTTCAAATAAAGCGCTTAACTTCAGAATAATGATTTGAAAGAAACTAACAAAATACAGATAATACTTAATGTTTTGATCATATGGGTAGAAGCAAAATCCTGCAATGTAAAAATGCATTATACATAGGTAGAAGGGTTTTCCAGAAATTTTAGGTCAACTTTGGGTGTGTGTATTATACATGGGTACCCATTATACACGAGTAATTACGGTAAATTCGACACACCACAGAGAAGAGTACTGTTACAAGCTTGCCAAATTTGAATGAATAAAACAAACGGCTAAGTATATAAAATCCGGTTTCAAAACTTCTCCTCTCAGCTCTTAGACGCTGTGGGCTAGTCGAATGGATGTGCCAAAAGGACTCAAACATACTGAGGGGTGATAGCTTATACGATATAAAATCGCGTTAGGAGGCTCAACTTCAACATTGCATGGTTACTCATCCATCCATTTTCCGTACCGCTTATCCTCACTAGGCATGCTGGAGCCTTAACCAGCTATCTTCGGGCGAGAGGCGGACACTGTATAAACAATAGGGTTGGGCATCGAGAAAAGATTGGAACCGGGACTAACGTTCCAGTTCCCCCTGAATCGTTCAAATTAAAAATTTAGGTTCCCAGGTTCACTGCCTACAGTCCACCAACCCCGAAGAAGAAAGTGGCGAAAACCAACAAAGAAGAATGCGTCACAGACGTCTGTTCTGTAAATTGAGGCATCCAGTGAAGAAACAATTTCGGAGTGTAGCCATCGTTAGCTTGCTAACTGCACGCTGGAGTGGTAAATGGGGCTTGTTATGGAAGCTAAGCACAGCTAACACTCAACTGAGCAGCCAAACGCACTGACGTCACTTTGTCTTTATATAGTGGGGGAGGGAACTCGCGCTAGAAAGTATACGCCTGTGTTTACGCCACAAAATCAGGAAAATTCAAAAGGTGAAAAAGACGCTTTAGCTATATGTCAACAATGGAGTTGTAAGTTGCATATGTTTTCACCACTTCAAACATTTAATGTATTTAGAAACAAAACACATGCTTAGAGCCCCTTTAAATGGTTTCTGCGTGGCAGTTGATCACATGTCAGAGGGTTATGTGCGTCAATGGTATGAAAACTCATTTTTGCACAATTTGCACACAAAAACACACTTATGTTATGTTATAAAGTTATGTTATTAATAGCACATGCTTTGACAGTGACAAAAAAACGTGAACCTCATGAAAATCGGGTCAGAAATGAGTAAGCTTATATTCATTATCAATGTCCTTGCATTGCCTTTGATGGGAACGTTGCCTCCACCAATGTGGCCCCATGTACCCACGTTGTTTAGCCTGACTGCTACAGCACGCTGGCGTATCTAGTAAGGCTTCTATTAATGTGCTGTCAGGACTCTGAACTCACTCTCCAACCCCTTTCCTATTCGATGTGGCATCCGACGCCACAGCGTCACCACTCTCAACTCAAGGCACCGCAACGATAAACGCCCACCGGGCCATGATACGCAATGTGATGCGACAGGGCATTTTGTCAGTGTGAAAAGGCATTTACGGACAGATGCACGGACGCACACACTGCGTGCATCTTGTCCTTCACCGAACCCCTGAGAGTGACTCAATGAACCCCTGGGATTCGATTGAACCCAGGTTAAGAACCTGCTTGTCAAGGAAAAGGGACAGTGAAAATGAACAAGAGGACCAACGTTGCCTATGATGACAAAATTCAGAGTTGCTCACCCCATGTCATCATTTCCTCCTCCCGCTTGGGAAGGAACTGGGTCAGACAGACAGACAGACAGACAGACAGACAGACAGACAGACAGACGACAGACAGACAGACAAACGGGCCAGTAAGTATATTCTATGCAATTATAAAACAAACTAATGTCCACACTTGGGGCATGGAAAGAGTGAAAATCAACACTATGGTAAATTGTTGGTTGCTGTTACTGTTTGAATGTGTGTTCTGGTCATTCATGTTGTCTAAATCCAGGAAGAGTAAATGCCAATATAAAGTTTGTGTGCCCATACGAAGGGAGGCTGCTGCCAGTGAAGGCTTGCCACATCACTGTGCAGGATATTGAAAGATGAGATCTCGAGTAGAAGCAAAATGACAAAGTCCTCTAGTTGCGCACTGATAATTGTCATTGAAGAACAGCAGTAGAAGCTTTTTACAGGAAAGGACATTTATCTTCAATGCCTATTATTATGAAAATGAGGTCCTTGTATTGACACTGCCAGCAAATACTTTTTTTTTTTTTTTTGGTGAAAGAAAATTCTGTAGAAATCCCTTTCTAATGTATACAAACAGAGTGCAACACTGTTATACACATACTACTACGAAAAATATTATTATATTATATAATATTATATTTTCAGTATATCCTGTGCTAACTACCTTTTTGTATTGAACCATTCAGTAACATCCCTAAACAAAGTTAGCATAATACAATAGTCGGCAGCGTGCATTTGTTCATAATTTTGTTTGTGTTGCAAATCGGCAGTAAAAAGAATGCAACGAAGAATGAAAGATGCTGGGCATCGAGATGTGGGCAATGTAGGTGTATAATTTAGTCGAGTGCATCTTTCTCACAAGACATGGATTTCATTTGTAAACATTTATTGAATCTATATCCTTCTAAGGCAAGTAAATACGAATCATGCTCACGAATGCTTTAACTGTTTTTACATTCAAAGTTTCCCATTTATCAAATGATCACAGCAGAAGTAAAACAAAAATGTGCAGAGGTTTTTTGGCTTTTGGCAGTTTTTCAATTTGTTTTTTAACACCTGATGCAAAATGTTAAAATGTGCTGTACAAGGCTGAGACAGTTCTTTTAAACTTGAGTGGTTTCTCCAATAGCAGATTAGAAGCTTGAGCCATTCTGTGGCATTGACAAAAAGGGAAACGTGTAAAATAATTGCAATAGCATCCATATCATATTCTAATAGTTTTATGAGACAAGTTAAAAACAAACAAACAAACAAAAAAAAACTGTTGTGAGTGGAACTATGTGAATTAAGGTATGACGACAGCAATAGAACTCAGCAATAGGTGTCCCTACAATTGCGCAAAAACAGGCCAGAGAATGTGTGTGATGTTTATATGGACACAAATATAGACCTCTGGCTTTAAAGCACACAGGAGGGTTTTAATGTTATTTAAACTTATTGTATTTGTTTAAGAAATATGCTCCTGTGACCATACACCATAGACCTACAATCTAAACAACGGAGCTTCATACAACCAGTCCATTAACTGGTAACACACTTGGGCACACAGCTGTTCAAGCCATTGAAGCTTCATACAGCAAGCAAAATCTATTTACAAGCTGTATGGAAAAGTATGCGTTTTATTTTTATTCCCACCACAAGTTCAAACAATATGCTAATGTCTGCGTTTTTCAGTACACTTCATCTGTGCAAACTGGGTCGAGTGAGGAACGCGACGGAATAGACGGTGCAAAAATAAAGAGAGACCAATTGCGGCAATTAGCACCTTCATAAATTTTATTCTGCAGCCAAATGTGCCAAAACATACTTTTTGAACTTTGGTTTCTATAGAAAGTGTATGGAAACGATTATATTAACTATATGACATTATAAATACTGTCTGTATTACATTTAAATTTATTCGCATAGTTGGGCTCTAAAGCTGAGCATAGTTTTTTTCTTTGTAAAGGAAGATTAACACAAGCACAACTCTAATGCAGGTGTACCTAATTTCGTGGCATTGTTTAAACTAGTGGCATGACCACACACCCAAGCAGACGCACACACCTATGTGACAATATAAACTCAACATGGGCGCACACACACACACACACACGCACGTACACACGCACGCACGCACACACACACACACGCGCGCACACACACACACGCACACACACACACACACACAGAGTTGGTGGACTCACTTGTACTGCTGATGGTCTTTCGTGCTGCGAGTCTTGGCCATGAAGCGTTCAGCCAGTTTCTCAAGGTTTCTGGAGTATTCCATCTCAATCTCTGCCTTCTTCCTGAAGAAATCCTGAAGGTCCTGCAGCAGCTGGACCCTCATGTCTGTCTGCTGGTCCATGCATTTCTGCTGCTCCACTAACTGGGCCCGGATCTCTGATCAAGAACAAACAAATGCATAAATTGGTATACAACTGGCGGCACGGTGAGCGACTGGTTATAGCGTCTGCCTCACAGTTCTGAGGAACAGGGTTCAATCCCCGGCCCCGCCTGTGTGGAGTTTGCATGTTCTCCCCGGGCCTGCGTGGGTTTTCTCCGGGAACTCCGGTTTCCTCCCACATCCCAAAAACATGCATGCTAGGTTGATTGAAGACTCTAAATTGCCCGTAGGTGTGAATGTGAGTGCGAATGGTTGTTTGTTTAAATGTGCCCTGCGATTGGCTGGCAACCAGTTCAGGGTTGGGTTAGGGTCCAGCACTCCCGCGACCCTAGTGAGGATAAGCGGCTCAGAAAATGGATGCTATACAACAGCAACTTGGCAAGTGTCCAACTTTAACACTGTCACAAATACTCAGAGCAAAGTCTGTGCATTTCGATGATCTTTGGCTTACAATGATTGGTTGGATCCAAATTGTCTCCTTACATTGAAGTCACATTGTCAGATTTTATCCATATATGATCGCGCTTGATTCAGATCTGCCGATATCCAATTTGTATTTCGTGGGTGGAAATGTTGAAAGGTAAAATCCAACTGAAAAAACATTCAAACACCCCCTTAGAAAAAGAAAACAGCTGTTATCTGTCTTTGTTGGATGTGAATGTGGCCCCCCAACTGAATAGGGCTGAAAATAAATGGAAGGGAATCTAACATGATTCATACACGAACACAAACTACAAATGAAAAACGATCGATTTAAGAAAGCAACTGCAGGCCACACAATGAGTTACAGTATATGCAGATGCTAAGTATGCTCTGAGGGTTTTTCTGAGGTCTCATTGTTGTCAGAGACCCCCTAATTTAAATGTGTCATTCACGCAAATGTCCTGCCCAGAAGTCCAGGACAACTGAGATCTAACACACACACAAACTGTATGGCCAGAGCCATGTCCAAATATTATGCATTTATCCTAATGGAAGGGAGTCTTGACAAGATATCCCAAGCAAAGAAAACAACTAATGAGTAATGGTGTGATTTAAGAGTCACAGAGACAAAAATCAAGAAGGGTAGCCAATGATCTCAAAAAAACTTTTGAACGATTGTCCAATTCAACAGATAAGTGCACTATTAAGAGATAGCAGTTTATAGAGGCTCTATTTCTTAGCAAACTGACGAAACATGCACAACAGTGTCATCCATCAGCATTGGACAAAGATAACCATTTCAGGGAAAAGTTTAATTTGCACCATATTTTCCATCATTTACAGTTTATGAGGTAATGGTGCCTCAAGTTACTTGCATTACAAGAAAGAATATAGTGCTTCTTTTGGTCACAAATATATAATACCAACACATTCTGGTCACTCCAAGGACTCGTCAGATTTTCCCAATCTGACCTGGTCAAATTGAGTGCTGATATCAGAGGCCATGAATAAATTCTACATCGCACATTGTTAAGATCAACACGTTTTATGTGGTTAATCAAAATCTGTGTTACCAAATGTGGGGGGAAATAGAAGGTGAAATGGATGAAAGAAGTAAACACTTTGTGTGAGTAATTATTTGTGAAATATCATTTCCATGATTTGTTCCGTTTACATGATATGCATATGCAGATATGCAATCAGTGGGATCCTTCGAAAATTATATGTAGAACTGATGAGTGGAGACAATGCATCTTAAAACATTTAAAATGCTTACAATTTAGACAATTTTTATACCTCTTGTAACCAACTTATTTAAAGGGGTTCAGCGGTTTTTGTATCTACGTGTAATTTAAATTTATGTCATTCCTGGACAGACTACTTGAATGGCAACTTTACTAGCAAGGTATTCTGATACTGTAAATAGCTGGATACTAGGGCTGCACAATTAATTGAATTTTAATCATGATTGTGATTTTGGCTGCCACGATTAAATGAGCCTGATCGTCGCGATTATTTACATTTCAATTGCGGGCACTGCCGCATAGGAACATGATTCATATAGAGTAGTGTCCGTAACCTAGTCAGCCAGCCACCAGGGGTCGAACACATAGTTAAAGCGTCATTGAGCGCAAGCAACGCGCTGTGGGGTCAACTTCAAAATAAAAGCCTAAAATGGCATTGATGTCCAATGTAGTAATATAGTATATGAAGCTTTTATTTTGAAGTTGCTACTCGCAGCATATTGGTGGAGAGGTGGTAGTATTAATACTGAGGTATTAAGAACGCCACAGGGTGACTCTCTAACATGTACTTAGTAGAAAAGTGTTAATTTCGTTTTATAAAAAAAATGTGGGTTTTATCATACGAGTGTCCAGAAAAGGCCCCTCTGACAGCTACTTCTGTTTGACCCGGTTTTGTATCCACTTTGTCCATATTTTTGGCTGCCTCCGTGCAGAAGACCCACTTGTGCAAGCACACATGTTTTTTATGTTGACAGCGCTGGCTTGGGGGCGGAAAGGGAAGCCGGAGATCTTCCCGAGTACATAACCTTGAGAAATTCTAATGACATGATTTCAGGGGGCGGCACGGTGAACGACTGGTTATCACATCTGCCTCACAGTTCTGAGGACTCTGGTTCAAATCCAGCCTCGCCTGTATGGACTTTGCATGTTCTCCCCGTGCGTGCATGGGTTTTCTCTGGATACTCCAGTTTCCACCCACATTCCAAAAACATGCATGGTAGATTAATTGAAGACTTTACATTGCCCGTAGGTGTGAATGTGGATGCGACTGGTTGTTTGTTTATATGTGTCCTGCGATTGGCTGGCGACCATTTTAGTGTGTACCCCGCCTCTTGCCCGAAGACAGCTGGGATAGGCTCCAGCACGCCCGCGACCCTAGTGAGGATAAGCGAAACGGAAGATGAATGAATGAATGAATGAATGACGAATAATCGTGATTAATAATCGTGAATACAATGTTGATCAAAATAATCGTGATTATTATTTGGCCATAATCGTCCAGCCCTACTGGAAAATATCAATCAAACCAATTTATATATTCCCACTATTGTTGCTATTACAGTCGTGTCGATTTACAATATTGATAAAGTATCACTTTTTTTTGGGCAGAACATCCACTTTCTTTATCTTATTGGAAAATCTCTAATGTAGACCAAAGCATAATTTTGGGGGGAAAGAAAATGATGCCCTCCTATTGGAAAGTAACTAAAATGAGGTTCTATTACTGAAATAACTGAAACTAGCTCTACTAACCTCAGTTTGGAGAAGTCCGTTTTCTACTAGAAAACAGAATTCCTGGCATCACGAGTGCAAACTATTACTTTAAAATGTGAATAATATTGCAACGCAATATATAATATGGCACCACAATAACAGGACTAGAAGTGCGTTTCAACAAAGCAATAGGAGTGTGATTAAAATACAGTAAATAAAAACAAATAAAAAACACCAGATCTACAAATTCTGGCTCTATTATTGTCATGTTTCTGGGCCTGAATTTAGATTGTGCCCCCACGATAGCTCTGCTTTCTCTGTATTTACATACTTCTAAGCGTAAATCTGCTTGCCACATTAAGGAAACACATTTTATTCCAAAGAAGACTGAGGGCAGGCTGTAAGAAAACAGACTGTTGGTCCAGTGGAGCCTCTGTACTCTTGATTTTGTAATTTCTAGCCATGAAGCCTCAAATATTAGTTTTACTTCAAATTTAATGTAAAGATCAGCCGTAGCAAATTTACTTGACCAATGATGAGCAACCAGCACTGGTTTACGCAACATACTGTGATTGGCATGCTTGGAACCTCAACTGACCAGCTACTAGTACAAATCTCAGGTAACTCAAAGTACCTAGTTTTGACAATGGAAATGCATCAACAGTCACTGTATATATATCATAGTAACCACACAAACGGATGTTAACCTGCTGCATGCAGCATCTGCAATAGAAGTACAGCTGCTGTTCTGAAGTCAAGCCATCCATCCATCAGTTTTCTTTTGTACTGTAAAATGTGTCTGGAGGCCTACAGTATATGATGAGGGATTTGCATATGGCCAGCGTGGTTGGGGTAGAGCATGAAAGCCTCGTGTGAGTCCTTTCAAACAAGAATGCTCAGAGGAGATAAGTGCACCTGTAAAATGTGTGGATAAAAGCCTCTACTGTACACGATACTGATAAAGAACCACCGTCTCAAATATTATCTATCAAAAAATAATCTACACAAGCTTGATGATGCTTCATAATGTGGCATTGTTGTCATGTTGACAGGAGAGAAGAGTGACTTGCAGAAATAAAAAGGTCCATAAAGCTGTCAGCAACAAATCCAGCTGACTGATGGAGTTACAGTCAATGTGCCCCAAAGAACACACAGTGCTGATACAGACAATGAAAGAGCACCGTCTGGTCTCTGTGGAGATCAGGTTGGACTATAGCCTCTTTGTTTCTACACTGGATGATATCCAAATGTTCCACATTTGGCCACATCACATAATTCCTATTGCCACTTTCATAGGGGCAAATATGTTCGAAATAGCAGCTGTGCCAATTCTACTGTCAAAGGAACTGCCTTGTAAGCTAGATGGGTGTGAGTCCACAAGCTTCATCTCCAGAGAAACAAGGCTTTAGAAACTCACAGTTCACCGACTGTTGGATTGACAGAGACACAGCATTTCACTCTTTCTACCTTATTTTTGCAGTACAGCAATTTACAAAAAGTTATTTGCGGCAAATGCAGGAATGAATCATGAAAAGATTGAAGAGTTTTTACGGATTTTGTTCACTAGTCTCTGCCAACAACTATCTGGGACACCTTGCACCACATAAAATATTGGGTTCCATTTGCATTTACAACTTTCCCTGAAATAGTAGATGGAAAGAGAGTGTGGTTTTGCCACACTCAGATGTTTAGTTTGATATTGAAGGAAATCTTCATCCCCTTATTCTTTTGAGCATTCCAAAAAAAATAAAAAATGATAAAAATCAGACCGGCCAATGTGCTGCATGTACTAGTATAATTATAGTGAAGCGATCCTGTTCACATTTAGATGCAACTGCTTTGGCAAACTCTTAATCATTACACAGTAAACTAAAATGTAACATTTTTTTCCCCATTTATTTTACAGTGTCTGTAGACTGCAGAATGCAAAGTAAATCAGGTTAAAGTGGTAACTGATTAATGTCAGTATTACTGGTAAGTCTTGAATTGATTACTAGTGTAAGAAGTTAAATTCCATTCTTATAAGAAAACCGATGCTGGGAAAATATCAGATTACGATTACACATACTGTAAGCATGCAAAGAAACTCGCGATCAGTCCTAGGCAACCCTTGCTCTAGGAGAATTGTCTCAGGACTTCACAACACTGCATGACAATCCTGGAATATTAGCAAAATACACTAGATTCACATGATGGAAGAGGAGCTGTTACAATGAGCTGGCATTTTTCCTCCATTTTTTTAAATTGGTAGGGCAAACAAGCCATTCATCATGTGCTTGGTAAGTGATATAAACACATCCTGTGGGTCCGCTAGGTCTGCGCACAACTTCTGGGATACAGTGCTGTGAAAAAGTATTGGCCCCCTTGCAAAATCAAAAAAATCAAGGAGTCAAAATCAAAATACAGTAAAAAATATATATATATATATTCATGATTTTATCTGACAGTGACAAACACAACTAAAAAGGACAGAACCCAAAAAGTGATACAGTGCACTTACTGTTCAAATTCACCATGATCTAATAGTGAGAATAAACGTAAGGCTAGACAATTATAGACAAGTGTAATATTTTAACTCAGTGAGAAAATATGAAGTGATATGCAACTGAAATCTAAAATCATTCCTGCAAAATGGATGTTTTTGGCACACGACCCAAAAACACAGCTGCTGTGACAACTTTTCAACAGAAAAGAGACATGTGGAGAAGAGGAGATCAATGACCAATGACATAACTGTGATCTATACGTTTTGATCCAAATTAAATAGCAGTATGGAGTTGAATGCTGAGAGAAGTAAGCACACATGAGCAGCAGAGCTGTTTGTTCAGCTGGCGATAATCATCGAGAAGTTCTATTTGATCTGGATACTAGTTTGATGTTTTTCATCATCAGATGGTCAATGCTGAAAAAAATTAAGCATGTCAAAGCTCGTTTAAAGTTTGCTGAACAACATTTGGACAAGCCAGTTAAATACTGCGAGAATATAGTCTGGTCGGATGAGAGCAAAATTTAACTGTTTGGATGCCATAATGCATTAATGCACACCACGTTTGCAGGAGAAATGGCACTGCACATCACCCTAAAAACACCATACCAACAGTGAAGTTCGGAGGTGGCAACGTGATGGTGTGGGGTTGCTTTTCAGCAAATGGTACTGGTAAACTTCACATTATTGAGGGAAGAATGCTGCCATCTATGAGGGTGATGAAAATGAAACGAGGGTGAACATTTCATCAATATAATGATCCAAAACATACTGCCAAGGAAACTCATTTGGTTTCAAAGGGAAAAAAAATAAAGCTGCTAGAATGGCCCAGCCAATTACCTGACTTGAATCCAATCAAAAAAGAACTGAAACTCAAGGTCCATAAAAGAAGCCCACGGAACCTTCAAGATTTAACGACTGCTTGTGTGGAGGAATGGGCCAAAATCATACCAGAGCAATGCATGTGACTAGTTTCTCCATACACGAGGCATCTAGAAGCTATCATTGCAAACAAAGGCTTTTGTACAAAGTATTATATAACTTTTTCCCTGTGTCATTTCACATTATTACACATCTTT
Source organism: Phyllopteryx taeniolatus (assembly GCF_024500385.1). Lineage (NCBI taxonomy): Eukaryota > Metazoa > Chordata > Actinopteri > Syngnathiformes > Syngnathidae > Phyllopteryx > Phyllopteryx taeniolatus. The sequence goes on from NC_084506.1 coordinate 8,262,463, forward strand.
ATTTCTGAGCTTATTTTTTCCACTTTCTTTGTATTTATGGATGACTTAGGTTGTTCCCAACATCTGGTGAAATTTTCATGTCAATAGCACCTTTGGAAATATATTTAATGAGAAAAATGGTAACGTGTTAAATACTTATTTCAGCCGCTTTAGCCAACAAATAAACAACTCTTTCCCATAGGCCAGCTACAGATGTTACGATGAATTGGTATGAAGAACAAATCTTTATTTTACTATTGAATTGACACTTTTCATCACCAAGATATGAGTGTAAAAGCTGTTGAAACGGTGAACTACTGCATATTAAATGTTGATTAATGTTCTTATCAATTACACTAACAGTGTTAAATTGATTTCATCCATCCATTTTCTTTACCACTTATCCTCACTAGGGTCACGGGCTGCTTGAGCCTATCCCAGATATCTTCGGGCGGGAGGCGGGGTACACCCTTAACCGGTCGGTTAAATTGATTCACTTGTTTAATTTTTTATTAACGATGATCTTAAAGACTTTCTGTAGAATTTTCTCAAATTCAAACTTTTTAGTTGAAGACAAAACATTAATATTCCAAATCTTTGGTGGTAAATATTAGTAGGCTAACTTTAGCTGTCAGATAATTGGAACCGATTTCAAAATCAGGAAAAAGTGGTCTATATAACATGGGGGGAGGGGTTGACTATGTTTGCCTTGGGCCCGCAAATGACTTGCTAGCTATGTACGGCCCTGGTTCGAGGCAGTGCCGTCGTCGCTTGGCATGACAACCAAAGTCAAGACGCTCGTGCATTGATGAAGAAGGCAGCTAGCTGCAAGAACTAATATGAATTGCAGGACACTTTTTTTTTTCCATAAAATTATCCATCAACACTTCAAACGTACATTGCGGTAATAAATATGCATGCTTCAATTCAGTGACAAACAAGGTCGGGTCTTGTCTTCCCCAATGCGCTGCTCCCCGCAGCTGGGAAAGCCCGTGAGCGGAGAGCAGCAGCTGGATTGCGGACTGAAGCATTTTACGAAGCAGTTGAAAAACACCGTTCACACACGGCCTAATGAGCGTGCTCACATTAACTTTTATCAGGAAGGGCTTTTGAGTTTTGACGCAGGCAATTTTGATTTGCCAGCGTTACGTACGTGGGCAATATTTCCTTCGCTGCATCCTGAAAAAGGTAGATATGCACTGAAGAAGAAAAACACCTTTCAGACATCTGTCCCTCGTTTGTGCTTTTGGTTGAAGATATTAAGTGATGAGCGAGATAAAGGGGCTCAAACTCAAATGTCAAGGAAGCCTCTTATTCTCAAGAAAGCTGGCCTCGGGTCAAGTCTTGGCTGTAACAAGCCCTGAGCTCTTACAGTTTAGATGTTTGTTTTGGGTAACAATACTGCGAAACCTCATTGGTGGTGAGATAAATAATTAAAACAAGCATCACTCAAGAAGGATCTTTATCAAAGTCAACAAGCTTTCAACTCAAGGAATACTAACTTCCACTCAAGGGGAAAACAATTATAATTGCAGCATGCCAGTATGGATTTGAAAAAATATCTACATTTTTATTACCTTAAACTGCGTGAGTAAGAACTGTTTGTTGAGGGATATAATTGCCACTGGGAAGAGGAGGAATTGTAAAAGCACATAAATGAGTACACACAATAAAACCTTAACAAGAGTACACCTGCAGTTATTAGGTAACAGGGAATGTGAAAGGCCCTTCATGTCTGCTTCATGTCATGTCATTTACAAGTTCTGGGATATCCTATCATCCCCGACGTAGTATGCATTTTTTTACGTTTACTCATAAGGGACAGTTTGGTCTCCCATCCCTTATATCATAGGCTTCTAAAGGCACCAGAAGCTGTTGGGGCTATCCTCAAGTCTGTATGGGTGTGTTCAAGATTGCTAAATTTGATTAAATTAAATTTATTTTAACGTGGCGGCACGGTGAACGAGTGGTTAGGGCATCTGCCTCACAGTTCTGAGGACCCTGGTTCAAAATCCGGCTTCGCCTGTGTGGAGTTTGCATGTTCTCCCCGTGCCTGTGTGGGTTTTCTCTGGGTACTCTGGTTTCCAAAAACATGTATGGTCGGTTAATTGAAAACTCTAAATTGCCCATAGGTGTAAATGTGATTGCGAATGGTTGTTTGTTTATACGTGCCCTGCAGTTGGCTGGCGACCAGTTCAGGGTGCACCCCTCCTCTCAACCAGAGTCAGATCCTGGCTCAGAAGCCAGCTGGAATCCCTACCAGCAGTCTCGATAGACAAGGTCGTGATTTACACAGATATGGTTGAAGCGTCACTTAGAAAGATGGAGAACGTCAATACACAACCAGAAAAAAAACATTTTGATCTCGCAATTCAAACCAGTCAGAGCCAATCACTTTAGCCAATCACGTAGTAAGCTTTCTGCTTTATTGTGTGATACATTCCACATCAATTGGAATTTGGCCAAACCATATGTTTTACAGCTGTGTAAGTGATTGATTAGTGCAAAACAGCAGTGAAGCAGCTTTGCTCTATTTAAAAAGCAAACACACATGTATCCTAAAGCAAGAAAACCTTATAATAAAATAAACCGTATGAATCCTTAGCCGTAATTCATAGACTAATTACCACTATTTTGATAGTATCATACACGTTCCTTTCTGCGGTTGGGCCAGTGAGATTACATTTGAAAGAATCTCCTTTGTGCCAGAGACAGAAAGAGCAACAATAAAGCACAAGTTAGCAAAGGAGAACAGATACTACACGTCCAGAAAATAAACCCAGATGGGAAACATCTGCCTTCCTTTTCTATTTGTGCTTTACCAACTAAACAGCAAAGAAAAACAGCATCCACTGGTCCTCTGTTTTCTGTCTAAATAATGAGCCCTCTTTGCTACATATACCCCTCCCATTACCTTGCCACAAAAAACAGAGCCTTTAAAGGATGTGTGGTTTCTGGGCCTTTGATAGTGTTAAACCAGCAGAGGAGCTAGAGGATTCTGGGAGAGACAAATCTACTATTCAAGACCAGGCCTGTAATTCCAGAAGCGAGGGCATATACTGCAAGCCTCCTCTAAGAATGGGAGAGGGAGAGGGAATGATTAGGATATTAGTGTCGGGGCAACATTCACTAACTTTAATAACATAGTATTTCTGACTAGCTCTGGTTACATTAAATGTATTTAATTTGACCTTGCTGCAAACGCATAAAAATGTTAGAGAAAATCAGAATATACTGTATACCTACGATCAGGTTAGTTGGCTAGTTAAGATAAACTTGAAAGAGTAGGTGCAATGCAATCCAAGTACTGTATGTGATGATTTCAGAAAGCATGCCGCCCGCTTGTAAACACAATTTATAACATCTAGGTAGGCCTTGGACAGTGTCCCCTGTGCCAACAGCCTGACATTCCTGCTTTGTTCTTTCTGTATAAAAGGAGCCAATGTTCAATCCACAACAAACAATTGAATCCACTGTTCTATCTGAACATCACTGCTTGTATTTAGTTCTTCTCGTGAGCTCATTTGTAACTCTACTTCTTCATTCCCCAAAGTAAAAAAAACTTATCTGTAAAGAAGCTGCTGGCAGAGCTAAATCGCCACTCATTTATGACCAATGTGCACACACGACACATGTACTGGACAGAAAAAATAATAATAATGAAAATAATCAAATCATTTAATTAAAAAAAGAAAAAGAAAAGAAAAAAACTTTTCGTGCCAAAATGCTGAGTTCCGGTGCGTATCCTTCAAAATAAAAGGCTACAAGCTTAAAATAAGAGTCAGAACTTGCAACATATAAGCCATTTGACGTGATGAAACAGAATACAGGGGCAGCTATGCACCACTTAAAATAACTATTTTAACAATGCTATATTTAACTTTTAGCTGAAACATTAATTAATGAATATTAAGTCAACTGGCTTACCGTATTTTCACGACCATAAGGCGCACTTAAAAGTCTTACATTTTCTCCAAAATATATAATATAATGCGGCGCGCCTTATGTGTGCACCGAGTTCCAAAATCTGTAAATGTTGTTGTGTGACTTTAATGAGCGCTCCGCTTGACTGACTGGGAGCATTTCCTGCCGACACGCTGCTTATATAGAGGAAGGCGGACTTGACTGAGGACAGTATGTGGACGAAAAGGGGGGAGGGTGCGCGTGACAGAGGAGGGTAAAGACAGTTTAAACTGCAAGTTATTTGACACGCTGAGGAACATGGGAATCGAGCAGCCGCAGCTGCGAGAGAATTCAAGAACAACAAATCCATGGTTCGCAAGTGGAGGAAGCAGGAAAACTAGCTTCGCCAAGTCGAGAAGACGAAGCTGAGTTTCCGCGGAAAAGAAAGAAAAACAAAACGCGGAAACAAGGTGAGGTGGCCCAAGTTGGAAGACCAACTCGAGGAAGCAGGAAAATGAGCTTCGCCAAGTCAAGAAGACGAAGCTGAGTTTCCGCGAAAAAAAAAGAAAAACAAAACGCGGAAACAAGGCAAGGTGGCCCGAGTTGGAAGACTCGGGCAATGGATTAATGAGCAAAGAACAGCCGGGAGAAGCGTCTCTACAGTCACCATTCGACTGAGTGCAATAACTCGGAGCTTGCCATCATTCCGGGAGGCTTGACGAAACCGCTGGACATTCGTGTAAACAGGGCGCACGTCAACGAGACTGACTCCGACAATGACGAGAGGGAACCCGGCGTGTTTGATTGAGAACTTGGATTTGTGGATGAGGGTTGATCAAAAAATAACGTGAGTACATTGTTAAATACTTCAATAAAGTACAACCGAAATCAGTTTCGCTCCCGCTGCCTTTTTAAAAACATTGCTTTAGCGTCCATGCATGCTACCGTATGTTTTAAGCTAGCGTATGTTTTACCATGCCTGTGCCCAATAATACGGTGCGCCTTATGTATGTGTTAAATACAGAAATAGACCCCGTAACTGAGACTGTGCCTTTTGGTCGTGAAAATACGGTAATTCCGCACACATTGGCTTTTAGTTCATATGTTTGATATTGATACTGGTTATAAAGAACCTTGATTCAAATGTTCATTTTAGTCTATGCTGCGGGCTGCTAAGAAAATGGATGTTCATAATTTGGACACCCTTTATTTTAACCACTTTTTAAAACTTTTTTGACGCAGCCCCCTAAAAGAATCGGAATCGCGAATTGCTTTCTGTGCGGCCCAGGATGAGATGGCTCCAGCGGACGCCGCCATTGAAAAATCTGAAAATGCCCTGTTTAAACATCACATTTGACTTAGTTTTAGTGTAAATCACCAATCTGTCAGCTCAACACTACCTTAAAAAGGGAGAGGGGATTTCCCCCCTCGTCTGACACAACATCTGTCGAGCCAAAACTGCACCAAGAAGGCATAATAATGAAGCTGCCTTGGTCGTGAGAGGCTGCTGCAATGCAGCTAAATTTGATGCTATAAAGTGTTACAAATTAATATTCCATTTCTCTCCCCAAACTTTAAATCAGCTCAGAAATATTTCCTGACCAAGACATTTGGTAGGATAAATGCATGTTTGTCATAAAGATGACTATGCTACAATGCAAACAATAATGACAGACCTTTATTTTATCTGGTATTAATGAAGTAAACTTTAGTAGCCTTTTCCTCAACATGCCTTGTTTTTGAAGAGCAACAACGAATATCCAACACACATTTCTCTCCTTGCTCAGATTTCAGACTGAGTGACCCCCACCTTGTGTGCAGACGCTGCAGCTCAGCCAGTCCCCTTCAAGGCGCAGCCAGCATTAATTGATTTTTCAGAAGCTATCTGCAGTGAAAACTAAGCCTTGGGGAATATCCACAATGACGACTTATTTTTTTCCTCGGGGAACCGGAGGCCACAAAATGCTGAATGATCAGCTCTAACACAAACTACTACAGAGAAAGAGAAGAAGAGAGAACAAGGAAACTTCTCAAAGGGTACACTTCCACATAATTATAGTATGCCACTATGGAGGAAGTGACAGAGTTACATGCTGTTATCCTCTCCCACCTACCCACAGGGAGCCTTGAACGGGCAATCATCTCCCATTTTCTGAATACCAGCAGCCAACTTGAGAGATGACTCCCAGGCAAAGGAGTGACATGTCTTCTACTAAAAAAAAAATTGTCATATAGCATCTTATTAAAGGCCTTCGTAATCATTAAAGCATGAGCACAACCCTGACAAGACTCTACAGGTAAAAACTAAATCCCAGTTATACTCATAGACCAAAGCGCCACATAAATCCACTCATTGCTTTAGGATTACCGAGCCACAGCTAGAGAATGCGATTGACTTGAGGGCAGCTGCTCAGAGCAATGCACAAAGAGAGAGGAGAAGAAAAAAAGCCAGAGAAGACCAGGCAGCTCAGCTTTCAGTGCTCTTTGTCTTGTTCCACGAAAACGAGCAAGACTAGGCCTTTTTCTCTTCAGTCTCCCACAGAGCCAGGGGAAGGAGCCCAGCCTTTTGTAACGGTGTGTGAGACTAAAGCAGAGTTATGCATGTGGCACAGACCCAGGCAGGTTGCTGCGCATCATACCACCAGATATTCCACTAACACACGACCCCTCAGGGAGATGGCAGTGTCCTTGACATGGCCTGATTAAAAAGAGAGCGATAGTGTATGAGGCATGTCCACAGTGGATGTGGGCAAGCTGAAAAGTCAATATACACACTTTTTTTTTTTTTTTTATTAGGGTACACAGATACAGCGATTAAGTAATATAGTACTATATCCTGATTAGAATGGACAATAAAGCAAAAAAAGAAAAAATATACAAAGATTTATTTTTCAAGATTAGGCCAGTAGTCTTACCATATTTTTCGGACTATAAGGCATACTTAAAATCCTAACATTTTCTCAAAAATTGACAGTGCGCCTTATTATCCACTGCGCCATATGTATGAATTCTGGTTGTGCTTATTGACCTCGAACCGATTTTATGTGGTATACACGGCGCTCGAAAATCTGTCAAAATGTTTTAGTATGACTTTGGTTAAGCTACGAAGCCGAATTGTCGGAGCATTATGGCTACCGTAGTGAGGAGTCTCGCGGAGTAATACTTACTGCGCTTCAACATAATATTATGGTGTGTGTATAAGTGACTTATCTGACTGTTTTGGTTCGCTTAATGCGCCTTAGAATCCGGTGTGCCCTATGTATGAAAATAGACCCGTTCGTTGATAGTGCACCTTATAGTCCGAAAAATACGGTGCTCATTCTATTTCCAACCAGTCTGTCGTAAAAAAACTAACTGCTTTGTGTTTCACGTCACTCCTATTAAAATAACATAAGATGGGCTGTCAGGAATATGCAGAGGCTCCTTTGCAAAGAACTGCACTACATAATACTAAAAAATTCAACACAGACAGTTGACAGTACAAAGATTTCCAAGTGGCAAGTCATAACTCTGGCAGCCCTGTGACTGAGCGGTTTGTGCTAATGCCTCACAGCAAGAAGGTTTTTGGGGACTGTGGAGTTAGCATGTTTTGCGTATGCTTGTGTGAGTTCACTTTAGGTGATCAGTGCTCCTCCCCCAGTCCAAAAAACATCTATGTTAGGTTAATTGGAGACTCTAAATTGCCAGCAGGTGTGAAAGCGAGTGTGAATGATTGCCTGTCTGAATGCGTCAGTAATGTGATTTACTTGTGAATGATGCAGGATGTAGTCCCTCACCCTATATCAGCTGGGATAAGCTCTAACTTCCTGGTGACATTGAACAGAACAGACGTTATGCAAAATGGATGGCTGGATTTGCAACCGCATAGAGTACATGCAAGTCCCTGACAGGATTTAAACATAAAAACATCTACGTCATTTGTATTGCTATAGAACTTAAATTACTTTGTATTGACCCATATTTCATCACTCCATCATTAGCAGCATGACTTTTATACTCCTTTCCTCAATGTGTAAATGTTCATCCTAAAAGGCAAGGTCATTGATTTGATGTGACTGATTTTATTGGGCTTTACAAAAATGATGTGTTACACTGGCTTTTAGATACCCTGCCTGATATTACGAGACAAACTTTATTTTGCATGGAATTGTAACCATAATAATACGTCTAAATTGCAACAAAAACCCTGAAGACTTCATATGCATTTCTGCAATTTTCAAAAGATAGACATACAAAATAAAATATAATAAAAAAATAAAACACAGACAGAGCGGGGCGCTGGTAAAACCAAGGACCGGCCCAGAGGTCAGGGGTTTGGTGACCAAAAGGTCAAGTAGTCCTGGACAAAGAGTCGCCAACAGCAAGTCTGTGAAAGGGGGGGTGCAGGGCACACTGAACTAAACACCACAAGATACAAGATTATAAAATGCAGTTAGTTAATAACAATTAGGCTATCACGTTTGTTGACAGCTTTTTGCATTATTTTATATCCTACAATGACAGAAAAGGACACTGTTGTCAGCCTTCTTTTCATTTATTGCATAATAGCTACATGACTTGACAGCCAATGACAATAAAATGATTGTTACTCATCGAAACAGCTGGCCAGCATTGCACAATAGGGACGTAAAATGGAAAATTTTCAGAAATGCAAAATCCACATTATATACAAGACACCACTCAAGCGTTTGAGTAATCCTGCTGAGAGACCATAACAAATTCCAATGAAAATAATAGCTGCGCCACCAACGTGTATATACATTTTAGTGGTTTGTCATGGGGGAAAAAAACATTGAAAGTTACAGAGAGAGAGAGAGAGAGAGAGAGAGAGAGAGAGAGAGAGAGAGAGTCCCAGAAGAACTCAAAGTTTTACCATGCATGACTGTTGGCAATTGGAGGAGTGGATTATGGTTGACAGATCCAAGACCAAAAGGTGCACTTTTTCTCTTTGACTCCCAGCATCCTATATCCACATATCCATGAATTGAAGCAAAGCAAACCTAGTACTTAGTACATGAGGCATAGCAGCACACCGGGATTTGTGTATGCCGCTTTTATCCTGCAACCCTGTGGGAGCCTTGATTTTGTCTTAGAAGTTCTGAGAAGGTTAAGCAATGATTTTTGCCAGTAAAATGGTAGTCTCCTAGATTTAAGCAGCAATAAATCTATGGTAAAGATACCCAATGGTTGAAACAGTCAGTTGAGATTCCATTTTTTATTATTGCTTCGTACAACACGAAACCCAATTTCAAGCCAGCCAGCATAGCAGTCTTCCACACAGGGTGGTCTTTGGTCATTGATTATAAAGGGAGCCCGCACAATGCCACCATCACTCAGTTCATAAGATCATGGTGGAAGAAAGGGAAAACAGGGGAGGGGGAAATAGGAGAGTCACAAGATCAGTAAATTAAACTTGCAATCACACAAGTTTAAGGATGGCTGAGAGCTACATGATGACAGAGTGTACAAGGAGTAATTGATTGTTAATGAATTAACCTTTTGTGTAAATTGTGTTAAAGCCAACCAGATAAAACTGAAAGGTTGTGAAGTGATATTCCTGGATCAGATAGGATGAGTGCCCACAGCAGTGCACTTATTTAATATTGTTAATATTCATGTCTTAATTTTGTTTTGGTGCAATAATGAGCTCAAACCATCACTCGGTACCTGAAAAGTATCTTCAAGTGTAAAAAAAAGTGTCTTCGTTCAAACAAAAAGGCAGAGTAAAAAAGGTGGCTTCTCACAATGTTAGTCTTTAATTCTATTTAGAAGCTCAGAACAAGAATAAGCAAGATAAATATGTGCAAGTTGCGCAACGTTAACAGGATAGACCTTACAGTTTCAGTTATATTACGTGTAATAGAATATCTTTTATTATGAGAATAATATGCAGCGTGCAGATTTGTAAGAAAAGAAAAAAGCACCTCAAGCAAATCCTGTTGTAGAAAAACTAATCCCCATTACAAAATAGCCCTGTTCCCCATGGTGTTGATCCAGGAAACAAAATTGGAAATTTGTGGACTGATTTTTGGGGTCTCTCAAACCCATGACACAAAAACCTTGTTACCATTGCAACAAATGTTATATTGTTAATATGAACTCTGGAAAAAAGAAGCAGTCAGAAATGTTGCTTGTGGCACATTTCTGATCATCTTTATAAGATAGCAGGCAGTACACATAAGACATCATATGTAGCAGATGAATTTGCTGAACACAGATGCAGATTAAAACAAGTCCGTGTTTATGACCTCTGCCTTCACTTATTCTCACACTGACCTCATACCCTCTCATGCCCTTCCCCCAATCTCCTTCCCACTAATCCAGTCCTATTAGGTGGCAGGCAGCAGCATGGCCTGATGGTCAAACTGTGTCTGTCTGCCTTCCTGTCCCTCCGTTTGCGTGAGGTCCTGAAGCCATTCAACGGAATTAAAGTTGTCCTCAAAGTAGCAAAGAAAATCTCTCGGAATCCTGATTCGACCCTCCCTTTTCTGTTAATTTCTCTCCTTATTTTATTTTTTCTGTTCACTTTCTTTCCAAGACTGGTCCATTCTATTGTCAGGTTTGTACTTTCTATTAGCTAATGGAAAGCCACACTGAATCATATCCTGATCATTACCGCACACGTCAGGGATCCCTCTCCCTGGCCTGCCACCTGGTATTAGAGAGACTAGGAAGCAACGACGCCATAATATGATGAATGGACAAACTCATTTCGAAAGGCCGGTGTACATACCTCCCAGACTTGACATCATTCCTTCACAAGTACAATCTCTTCAGCAAGTGTCACACCAGTGGTTTGTACTGACAAAACATTTGCCAGGTTCAACAATGAGCACTAAAATAGTGGATTTCTGCTGTTGAAATTGCAGAGTAGCTAAGTCAAAATGGCAACAACCCTATAACTGAATTCCTGATTTATGAAGTTCCTGTAAATATGCAGCCGTTGATGTGTTCTGTTTTAAAAGCATGCTGCATGATGGTGGCTTAGCTTTTATGGTGACGTTGCACAACCTCTGCGTAGGCTATTGAAGTGACCATTTTTCCCCTTTTGGGACAGGGGGGATTTAATGGGGGAGGGTTGCAGCAATGTCTGGGTGGCCTTTGTGGTTTCACTGAAAAGCACAGCGGGGATAGTGAGTCTTTGATTGGTTCAGCAGAGTTCATTAAAGCTGCAAAAAGGATGCGTGGCCACATCATTTACCACCAATGTACACAGAGAACCCACGCCCAATGCCATACCAAAAGCTGGAAATGCACTAAAGAAACTCAGACAGTTAAAGACTCTAGGATGGTGAAAAGAGATGGTATGTGTCTGAGTGGTGTGTGTAATGTTCTGATGAAGTGCTTCAGGAGGTGTCAAGATTCCATTAGTCCATCTACCGCTAAGCGCCATCAACACCTCTTGGAGGCTGTAAGGATGGAGTGCAACAGTAAACCAACTTTGGCTTATGTGAAGAGCATTTTGTTGCTCTGTCATTTAAACTGAAAGTAACATGAACTTGAAGTTTTGCAAGGCTGAATTATGCTTGACATGACACAAGCTTCAGTTATTAGAGAGGCATGCACTTGAGAGAAAAATCAGTGCACAGCACACACACACACAAGCCTACAATTAAATTTTTTTGAAACTACAACTTTGGAAATAAAAAAAATACAGCAACAGAAGAATGACAATAGTTCACCTTAACATAACCTACTGTACTTACACAGGCCTGAACAAATAAAACAGTATCCTTTAAGGACCCCAAAGTTTTTTGCAGTTTTTCCAAGTTTGGGATCAAAGCTTTTATGCCCCTTGGCCCGGTTACAAGAAAATAAACTATTTCCTTTCATCAGCACTTTTGCAAATTGTAAATTTATTTATTTTATACACCTCTATGGAAACTGAAGCGCACTTTCTGAGTTTACAGAGGCTCTGGCTTTGATTTCAACAGTGATGAATTCAGGTCAAAAGGGGCAGGCTTCATGAACATATGGGGGTGAACCCCCGTCAGAAGCTCAAGGGGTGCTGCCACAATGTCATGACCTCAAGACCATAAACAGCGAGTATCTGACATCAAATCTGCATTTGGAGAAATCTGAATAGCCGCTTTGCCCTTTTTCACTTATGGCTGCTAACAGAAGGACATGTATGTCACTGTATGCACAATTCTGATTGCTTAAAATAAACTGCAACAGATGAATAATATCAAACAGGTGTCAAACTGGTGGTCCGGGGCCCAGATCCAGCCCACCGCATCATTTTATCTGGCCCGCGGAAGCAAATCATGTGCATCGACTTCATGTTTCTTGCGAAAATATCAAAATTGCAAATTATCTTCCCTTGTAATAACGTTGAGATATTACAAGCATTTGTTGGTACCAATCCCCCTTTTAAAATACATTTATTAATAGTTGTTTTTATAGGCTTCTGATTTCAAAACTAGTTATCCATCAATTTGTTACGTATATGTAATTATACGAGATGATAATTCATTCATATGGGTTCACAGTCATAACGGCCCACTAAGGGAAATCATAACTATGATGTTCCCCTTGAGAAAAAATTGTTTGACACCCCTGGAAAGCAATGTAAACACAACACATTACACTATAAGCCACTAATGCTGCTGTTTCAACACAACAGTTACGCATCCTGTCCGTAAGAAATAACAGCAGCCTCAGAATACTATACTGTCCTAAAAACCCAGACTCCAATGATGTTGGAACGTTTTGCAAAACATAAATAAAAACAGAATACAATAATTTGCAAATACTTTTCAGCCTATAATAAATTGAATACACTACAAAGACAATATATTTAATGTTCAAACTGATGAACATCCATCCATCCATCCATTATCTGAGCCGCTTATCCTCACAAGGGTCGCGGGAGCGCTGGAGCCTATCACAGCTATCACGTCATGAACGTCATGATTGGGTATGAAAGGAGCATCCCCAAAAGGCTCAGTTGTCCACAAGCAAGGATGGGGGGAGGTTCACCACTTTGTGAACAACGTGAGAAAATAGCCCAACAGTTTAAGAACAGAATTTCTCAACGTACAATTGCAAGGAATTTGGAGATTTCATTACCTATGGTGCATAATATCATCAATGGATTCTGAGAATCTGGAGAAAATATCTGCACATAAGCGGCAAGGCCAAAAACCAACATTGAATGCCTGTGACATTGAGTTAAACACCGGCATCATTGTGTAGAGGATTTTGCCACGTGGGCTCAGCACACTTCAGAAAACCACTGTCAGTTGACATAATTTGTAGCTACATCAACAAGTGCAAGTTAAAACTCTACCATGCAAAGTGCAAGCCATACAGTATATCAACAACACCCAGAAACCCCGCCAGCTTCTTTGGGCCCGGGGCTCGAGCTCATCTGAGACGAACTGACAACAGTGAAAAAGTGTGCTGTGGTCTTACAAGTCCACGTTTCAAATTTTGGGGGGAAATCATGGACGTTGTGTCCTCTGGGCCAAAGAGCCAAAGGACTATCCGGATTGGTATAAGTGCAAAGTTCAAAAGCCAGCTGTGATGGTATAGGAGTGTGGTACTGCCCATGGCATGGGTACCTTGCAAATCTGTGAAGTTATCAATAATGTTGAAAGGTACATAGCAGTTTTGGAGCAACATATGATGCCATCCAAGCAACATCTTTTTCAGGGCCATCCCTGTTTATTTCCGCAAGACAATGCCAAGCCGCATTCTGCACGTGTTACAACAGCGTGGCTTCGTAGTATAGTACGAGTACGAGTGCTGGACTGGCCTGCCAGCATTTCAGACCCGTCTTTCATTGGAAATGTGTGGCCCATTATGAAGTGCAAAATACGACAACAGAGACCCCATACTGTTGAGCGACTGAAGGTTTACATCAAGCAAGAATGGGAAAGAATTCCACCTACAAAGTTTCCACAATTAGTGTCCTCTGTTCCCAAATGCTTATAGAGTGTTGTTAAAAGGAAAGGTGATGTAACAGAGTGTTAAACATCACACTGTCCCAGCTTTTTTGGAATGTGTTGCAGGCATCAAATTCAAAATGAGTGAATACCACCCCAAAAAAAGGTTTATCAGTCTAAACATTAAATATGTTGTTTTGGTAGCGTATTTAATTGAATACAGGTTGAAAATGATTTTCAAATCATTGTATTCTGTTTTTAATCTACGTTTTAAACAATGTCCCAACTTCATTGGAATTGGGGTTTATAGTTCACTCAGAAATTTGCAAAAATCGGATCTCTCCCTGTATTTTAAAAGTAACTTCCTGAAAATACAGTGTTACCACAGATTCTTCTTATTCTTATTATTGTTGATATTGTTATATTTCTTATTAGTTATTTTTCTAAGAAGGATAGTGTTGTTGGTCTGGGAAAAAATATTTGCATGAGAAAAGCGATGGAGCCATCACATCTTGTCCCTTGATTAAAATAGCTTTAATGAATCGAATGTTAAAACTTTTGATGTAAATATGTTGCTGGTTAGATTCTTAAGCTTATTTGAACTCCGCACACATTTCTTCATTCAAAAAATAGTGACATAATAATGGCTGTCAGAACAAGTGCAACAGAGTATGCTTTTCTAGGTTGCTTATTTTTAACATCTCGAGCAAGCAGTATTTGTTTAATACTCTCAAACTATGGTTAAGCAGCTCCACTGCAGATGCCACACTGGGTAATGTCACTGCAACTCATAAAAAGTTGTACCACAATTAAATCAAGAGCCTTATGTAAACAGAATCATTCATAGCAGTCTTTGTAATTTTTAGTTTGCAGCAGTCATTAGATCTAGATACAGATATTCTGCATCAACTGAGAGAACCATCCATCCATCCATTTTCCGTACCGGTTATCCTTACTACGGTTGCGGCCATGCTGGAGCCTATCCCAGCTGACTCTGGGCAAGAGGCAGGGTAACACCCTGAATTGGTCGCCAATTTTTTATTTATTTTTTTGCACAAAATGGGTCATTTGGATTTAACCCATGACAGCAGGAGAGTTATGAGGCTTGCTCTGATGCGCTTTGTCTATGCCCTTTAGGGCAGAATTTCCCAAACAAAATTATGTTATGGGTCAATATGCATTGTATCACAGATTTACATAGCAAAATGCTGGAAGCTGTTTTACGAATCAAGCAGGTACACGCTTTAATTAGGGCTTTTTGATTTGTTTTAATGTACTTTGATTATGCTTATGTTATGGCATTACATGATATAGTTTACGAAGTTTAGCGCCTCAATTACTAATTTGGCTCTTGATCTGAAAATATCAAGAAACCTTGGTTTAGTGGAACCATACATGGGGCAATTTAGTCACTGGTCACACTTGGTTCCAGTTGTACAAGATGAGACAATGTTCAGCCAGTCAGTAACTCGATTTATCTAACCTGCCCATTGATAATCAAATTTAAACTTAAACACTCAACAACTGTAGTTCAACTGTGTGTACCAGAACATATATTATGCAAACATCGGTCTATATTGTTACTCTACCTCATCCATTAAATGTATTACATCTGCAAATACTGTTTTCCAATTAATATTTCAAATGTTGGATTGAAATGAAAGCTGACTGATTGTGTCAATCTTCAAACAAACTAATCTGAGATCAATAATCATAGGCCAACTATATTATAAAAAAAAGATGTTGAGTAGTGTATCCAGCTTGCTTGCGCGGCCTGCGATGTTTTACTTTAGCCATAAAACAATTATTCAAAGGTAGGTTTGCAAGCCATGCCAAGGCTTGGCATCAGAATTAAATTGCAACATCAATACAACAAAACAATTTACTCACCGATTCCCCTTAGGGGATTAATAAAAAGAGTTTAGCTGTCTTCATTCTAACAAGAGCTATTCTGAGCAGCACGTTGATACTGCATGACAAATAGGAACTTTCCCATCATCATTCCTAGTTCAGCATCCCCTATGACTGTTCATCATTCCTTGTTACAGCCCTTAGTCATCATAGCGGTGAGCAGAGAAGGGGGGCCTTAACATTTGTTACAAATGAGAGTCTTTTGCCCAGGCAAATCTTTTAACTCTTCAAGTAGCATGGCTCACTTTAGACCCCACCAACCTCCCCCTTGGCTGCTCAACTTATGGACACATAGAGCGAGGGAAGTGAATAGTACTGCGGAACCTCTGTAGTCGAATGCCCCTGAAGTCATACAATTTGGAAGTTGGCCAGAATTTGCGTGGTATCATGTGAGACCTCCTCATATCGATGGAGAAATCAGCTCAACAAACAACAAAGAAAATAAATGTGGATGCGAGTCTGCTTTTTCGCAACACAAAAAGATGCACTGGTAAGGTCACATGAGACCTAAGCGACCATTAAAGGATAAATATCTGAGTCTGTGCCTTGCTTTTTCTTTGGCTTGCACCATTAAATACAAAACAAAGACCTGCTTCAACAAGGGGCATTAAATACATGATGAGGACACAAAGCGTATTAAGACTGGTTGACTTATTTTGACACTTTTATGTCAGTTAAGTATGCTAACATTGCCTGTACAGTAAAGTAAAGGTTTAATGATAGTGTTTTTTCCCTGGAAAAGATTATTTCTATTTCCACCATTTTTTGTGGTGAACGTTATTTTGAAACGCAAACAATTTGGAAGTTACCAGCTACCGAGACGGGATTGTATTCCACTGTATGTGATTCTGTGGCATGCAACTTGCACAGAAGCACAGATCTGGTTGGCTGAAAGCCAAATCCCTATGGCTGCCCTGGAGCAGCCCAATGCGTCTTTCCTGTGTCAGTCTATTTGTATGTGACAATAAGTCATACCTACTCAGCAAGCAAAGTGGGGGTTGTAAATGGCATCCTTGCATACGATCTTAAAGCATACTAAATTATCGGCATAAGCGTTTGGGATTTGTGCAACTGTAGTAAACAAAGAAGCACCAACTTCTCAGAAGTGCCCCTGAGCAATACATCGAATCTTCCTTCATTCATGTTCTGCCTTAACATGTATTATTTTTCTCTCACCAGTGTACAATGCTGATAAAAAACGCATACTTGAAAACAGCCTTGAGGATAATAAGTGCACAATTACACCTTTTTTTTTTTTTTTT
The DNA here is from genome assembly GCF_024500385.1 of Phyllopteryx taeniolatus. Classification (NCBI taxonomy): domain Eukaryota; kingdom Metazoa; phylum Chordata; class Actinopteri; order Syngnathiformes; family Syngnathidae; genus Phyllopteryx; species Phyllopteryx taeniolatus. The sequence goes on from NC_084506.1 coordinate 8,279,408, forward strand.
TTTTTACCTTTTGCTAGCGTTGCTCACTCAATTTAAATTGCTTTCACCAGATACTTAGTCTTAACACACCGGCTAGTAGTAGTCACGTGTCTCTGTCGAAAAGCACTACCGCCGGTCATACATTCCAAACTTTTTAAATCACGAGCTAACGCCTCACCGATGAACTAGCTTGGCTGCAGTTTTTCTAGCCCTCCCGTTAACACCATGTTATAAACCAAATATTCCAGTTGCCTCTTACCTTTCACTTGACTCTCGTAGTCCGCGATGATTTCTTTATCCTTTTTAAACCTCGGCGACGACATCTTATGTCCGCTTGTTGTTAAGAGAATGTTTTCTTTTTTCTTTTTTTTATGTTTAAAAACTGCTTGTCAACAAGCTGACGGGTTACAACAGGCGACTCATCCCAAACTGGACAAGGAAAGGACGTGCGACAAAATGATTAAGTTCCCAGGAGAAAACGCTGACTTATTCATCGATAATCTTCCTTCACGCGTAATCCTATTCCAACCAAGAGATTCGCACAACTCCAAATGCAGCCTCTCGCTACTACGGGAGACAAAAATAAATAAATGAAAATTTTAAAAAACAATCACGTAAGTTTTCAGGGGCAACGTAGCGGAGCATCATCCGCAGTTAGCACCGCGTAGAAAAGTAGTGCCCAAAAAGCTGCGTCAGTCTGCTATAAAGTCGACTTGTATTGGAGTGCATGTCCGGTTTTCACACGCAAAAACCTCCTCCCCCCCTGCCTCGCTCTCCCTGGAAGGTTTCTCTCCCCCTCCTAACTCCCGGCAGGCTTGAGGCAGACATGTAGGCAGGCCGACTGCAGCACAAGCAGCGACCAGAGCCAACCAGGAGGGAGGGAGTGAGGGATAGCACACGCACACACAATTCAAGACTACGTATTGGTCACATTGTTATACTTGCATGTCATGCAATGAAATGTACCTGTAAAAACATTTTCTCTCAGACCGTGCATCGACAAAACTTTTAATACTGCATATCAAAAATAGTACAGTACACACAATCTCAACTCAATATTAACAATTAAACATTTGCAACGTGTAAAATGGCTTCAGGAAATGTAGAAAGGCATGTGCTCATCAAATAGTAGAGTGACATTTACTAACAAGACCCAGCATTGTATTCAGAGGCAAACTGTTTACTTCCAATATAAATTCGACCCTAGCGCCATCTGCAGGATATACAATTCCCATTAAACCATCAGAAAAACACCAGCTCCCACGTGCATAATGCTATATATTATAAGATGGATGGATGGATGGCTTGATTAGAAACAGTATTTTATTGCACTGACAAAAAAATATATCCATGCAGCATAGCAACGGAAATAAATAGACACACTAAAATAATTTAAACATGCAATACCCACTTCTCCACTTTGAACACACAATACAAAATAACTTATGTACCATTTTTGACAATGTTGTTCTGTTTCTTCTGCTGTGTTGTTGCGTTTTCTACACACACACACACACACACGCACGCACACAAAATCAATCAATTAAATTCATACAAACAGATATAAAATGTAGTTGAAATATGTGGACCTCGGTTTACAAAAACATCATTTTCTCTATAAATTCTACACCACTGGACATGCAATAACCACCACCATTTATATATAAACAAGAAAGAAAAGTCTCAGATACTCACAAATCACAAAATACATATTATTCAGAATATAAACTGCACACAACAGAATACTGATAATCACCAGGTTCACCACAGAAGAAAGCAATCAACATATTTTCCACTTTCGACAAAATTAAATCATTGTCACCTATGTTATTTTTTTAAGCAACACAATCAGCCACTTTTGAAAAAGTTCTCCTCTATGACCTCAGTGAACCTCTCCTTCATTTGCTGACGGAAAGTGGCGTACCACTCCAGTAACCTCCTCCTCCTGTCCACCCTCTGCTCCTGGCTCATTCCTCTCTCCTTCTCCAGAATAGCGGGAAGGTCCCGCCAATCACTAATAAAGACAAAGGGCGCTCCTGCTGCTTTCAGGAGGCGCAGTGGAGAGCTGTGCCCAGCTGCGCAGGTCCTAGGTGTCAATACATCTTCCACCACAGGCACTGAGCCATAAGAGCAGGCCTCGTAGATGCGGTAGCATTCCGTGTTGACACCAGCGGGGCAGAGCGTGAGGTCGCTCTGGGCCAGAGCAGTTTGATAACGCTTTAGACTGTCTTCTGTCTCCTGGGGGAGCCATCTTGAGGTACAGGGGCAGAGAAAAAGTAAATAGTAAAGGCCATATGTTAGTCAGACTGCCTTTTTGTAAGTAACCATTTTAATTAAAATCAAAATAGGGTAATGACCAATTTGAAAGTATCACAGTATTGTACAAAGCTCTCAGGGTCATGCAGTCCAGTTGCGACACCAATGCAAACGACAATGAAAAATAATAAACATAATGTTGAATAAATGACTCTCAAGCGGTGGGAATCAAAACGGAACACTAGCTTTGACAACAGTAGCTCAGTTTGTGACACTGTTTGCTTGGGCATCAAATTGCAGGTTTAAGAGAACTGAATTTGATAACAATTATGTATCAACGTTAGGGCTGGTAAATCCCCCAACTCTTTCCTGGGTGCTCACTACTCCAGTGTGTCACTAATCCTGTGTGCTTGCTGTGTTTACTACTGTAATGGGTTAAGTGAGGAAATGTCCTATTCATCACTGTACACTGTATATATATATCCATGCATCCATTTTCTACCGCTTATCCGAGGTCGGGTCGCGGGGGCAGTAGCTTTAGCAGGGACGCCCAGACTTCCCTCTCCCCAGCCACTTCATCCAGCTCTTCCGGGGGGATCCCGAGGCGTTCCCGGGCCAGTCGAAAGACGTAGTCTCTCCGGCGCGTCCCGGGTCGTCCCCGGGGTCTCCTCCCAGTGGGACGCGCCCGGAACACCTCACCGGGGAGGCGTCCGTGAGGCATCCGAATCAGATGCCCCGGCCACCTCATCTGGCTCCTCTCGATGTGGAGGAGCAGCGGCTCTACTCTTAGATCCTCCCAGATGACCGAGCTTCTCACCCTATCTCTAAGGGAGAGCCCAGATACCCTGCGGAGGAAACTCATTTCGCCCGCTTGTATCCGGGATCTTGTTCTTTCGGTCACGACCCACAGCTCGTGACCATAGGTGAGGGTAGGAACGTAGATTTACCACAACGGATCGATACAAAGTCCGCATCACTGCAGACGCTGCACTGATCCGCCTGTCGATCTCCCGTTCCGTTCTTCCCTCACTCGTGAACAAGACCCCAAGATATTTGAACTCCTCCACTTGGGGCAGGATCTCATCCCCAACCTGGAGAGGGCACGCCACCCTTTTCCGACTAAGGACCATGGTCTCAGATTTGGAGGTGCTGATTCTCATCCCAACCGCTTCGCACTCGGCTGTCAGTGTCCGAAATTAACTTTTTGGCTCACCGGTCAAGCTGGCTGGTGGATGAAAAAAATCCACCGGCCAAGCATATTTTTTGCCAGCCAAAATATTAAATCATTTTAGACATTTTATTTCAATAAAACAGTATTATAAAATTTCATAAAAAGCTAACATTTACTTAATACATGATCAATATACAGTCTAATGACATGAGTTTGGCTCACAACACACTAACTGTTTACATTTTTTTCCCATCCAATTTATAAATGTTTTTGTTTTGCTTTTTTCTAAAAAAGGCCTAACGACACCACTGGCTTTCACAGTCCCAAGTCTGGCTCTTGCTCCTGACACAGTCCTTGTGTCACGGCATTACAGCCTCAGTGGGATCATTCTGTACTCCCCGATTGGATCGCTCACATCCCCTAATTGAAATATGGAAACATTGGCTCTGATTGGTCCATACCACGGCATCTGCTAGTTGTTGTGTCCTTCGATGCCTAGTTCAGACTCGCATCCCAAGTTTGATGGCAGGAGTTATTTGTGCATATTGAATGTGCATTCGCTTCATGAGCCGGCAGCCTCGGTGCTCTTTGGCAGGTCGGCGGCGGCTCGCATTCGGCGGGGAAGTATTGTGGACGGCCGCGAGGGACAGGTGTCGCCGTGGCCGCTCGACTCCTGCTAAAAATCTCCACATATTCCCGCGACCTAATTAGCCTGTCCGGCACATGTGCTTCTGTTTACATTACGTAGGTATGTTTGTGTATGTGCGCATCATTCATATACTGTAGGTGCAGAGAGCAGAGGAACATAAAGTAGAAATCCAACAAAATGAAGACGAAAAAAAACATTATTTATATGGTACAAACATTTACTCACCATGTCACAGATAGCCCTCCGAGATGTACACACCCAACGGAAAATTTACACACATTTTGCGCCTGGCAAGTGTTAATTTTGAATCCTGCTCATAATATACACCATCTGTATAATAGTAAAATGCTTTTTTTGTGTTTAGTAGTATTCTCTGACATAACATAATGGCTTACTTCTCCCTGGCAGTGGTGATACAATCCTTCTCCAGGCCAGATTGTTTCAGAACCTGCATGAGTGTTTCCCGAGAAGAATTCTTGTAAACAGTACCGAGGAAGTTGCAGAGATATGGCCTGTTGGAGGTGATCATCTCACCATTGGGCCTGACCATGGGAAACTGCCTGTATCTGCACAGGAAACATGACATGTAAGACGAAGTGGATTGAATTGAAATGGAAAATTATTTTCAAGTATTGTGCAGCATGATGTATAGACAGGCAATTCAATGTTTGGACACAAGTAAATGTCAATCAAAGCAACGAAAAGGAGGAAAGGTATAAATGATGTTAATGTCCTTTTTTTTTTTTGCTTTCAATGTAAGCTATATTTTCTCAACCAGAGCAGCACTGTGAATCTCAGCTCTGGCCCTCTTGTGTGGAGTTTGTATGTTCTGCTCGAGTTTGCATGAGTTTTCCCCAGCTACCATGACATCCTCCCACGTTCCAAAACATGCACGTTAGGTTAATTGATAGGGTTATGAATGTGAGTGCGACTGGTTTGAGTATATGTGCACTGGCGACCAGTCCATGGTGTACCTAGCCACTCTCCAAAGGTCAGTGGGAGAGCCTCACGCTCACCCATAACCCAAATAAGGAGTAGCGCTATAGAAAATGAATGGATGGATGGATGGATGGATGATTGGGGCATTCACCCAGTTCCCTTTGAACATAAAATGTGTTGCATGACTATTTTTGTTTCATATTACTTATTTATAACATGTATGCATACGCTTTAATACCAGACTCTATGATCTTCAACAGTAAACTAAAGAACGACTTACGTGGCAACACCGAGAGGCCATTGGAAGACATCTCTGTCATTGACCCAAGGGCTGTCATACACTAAAAAGAGCAGGTCCACAAATCCACCATGTCTCTTTAGGTATGGCCCTATCCAGTCATTGTTGCAGTGCTCATTGCCCAGCAGGACCACAGCCACGTGAGACACCGTGCGGGACTGAACCAAAGCTCGGATGTGCTCCAACCAACGTGTGGAGTACGCTACCTTCTGCTGTTCACGACCATTCAGAACAAGAACCAGGCTGTTCATATCCAAGGGGACATGACCTTGGACTACTGCAGGACCTGTGTAGAAACTAAAGATGGAGGAGTAAATGAAACAATGTTGTGGTAATGTCTACATAATGCGGTATAGTGTTCACAACATTTTAAATATTCATCAGTGATTTCTTACTTGAAGTCTATTTTACTTGATTGAAACTCGCCCTCTCTCCATTGCGCTATCTTGTCAGTAGGGTTGAGGGGTCCCTCCAATATATGTTCCCAAAGGTAAAGTCCTGGTGAAAAAAATCTTTATTATAATAATAAGAGAATGTAATAACGCGAAGTAGCAACAAGGTGGTTAACACTGGCGTCTCACAGGCTAAACGGAAAGAAATTATGCACAAACATGGCTCACCTATGGCTGCTTTACCCCAGATCTGGACCTTGTATCTTTTGAGTTTGTTCTTTTCGATTCGTGCCATATGCTGTTTGAAGGCCTCTCTCTTTTTGTTAAGTGCGGAGTTGTACTCCACTTGTTCATCCTCCCACGGATTCCACTCATCTCCAATAAATGGAGCAGCTCCGCCATCTCGAACACCCCCTGCAAACAAAACAGACAGTTGATGCAATCAAATATTTAACTGGGACTTAACTGTAACTATAAGAAAACTTTTGTAGATTCAATTTTTGGTGAAAATACCTGAGGGTCCTGATTCTTTCTTCTCTACCCTGTGAACGCGGGATATGACTTTAGTGCTAAAGAAAACGTTGTATGCAGCGTATAGCGAAAACGCTACATAGGCAAAAATTATGAGAAGAAACAACTTTCTCTTCGGAAATTTCATTTTTCCCTCTTTCTAAGCTTGCTAATGTTACCATTCTGCATCTCAACTTCCATTTTTTTTTGTGACAGGACCCTTGTTTACATCACGAGGATAGCCGCCGTGAAGATGTGCCTGTCTAAAATTTGCACGTATTTAAACAGCTATTGAAGCGATATCTATTCGTATAAAATTCGTGTCAAGTGTGAAACTATTTATTTTATGTTTTTCTCTTAGAAATCTCTGTATAATCTACAAAATATTTTGACATGGGAATTGAAACAGGACAGATCGGACATATTTTGAGGCGGAACCTTCAAGAAGGAAAGTGTTTCTATAGTGTCAGAACACAGCAGTACGCGGAAGATTTGTATATGCAAGGTCGTGTCCCCAACTACGGGGTGAGGGTTTTTTTTATCTAGCGAAAATGATGACATTTGCTGGTCGTTTTGGGGCTCTTGCCCCAGTGTTGCGGGGAACAAAGCAATCCGTCAAATGTGTGGCGTTACCTGGCGCAAAGGACTTGGTTCCTGTTTCTGGTAAGATACGACGGGGCCTTCCTTTGCCTAACAATACAAACTGACGCCGTCGGCATGTTATCAATGCAACAATATAACCACAAAGTGGACTTGTAATAATTTTAGTTGTAACTTGGTCGTGTATAGGTTTGTCCTTGAGTCAAAAACATTTTTCTTAGCTAATTCGTCGTAGCTAACGTTATAGACAGGTTTGCACGTCCACACCCGTAATATAGTAATATAGACATGGCCAAATTAATGTTTGAGCTGCTTGGATAATGGAGATATTCGAGCTGGAAAAACCAACCACCACACACTCAAGGACGATCTCGAAAATAAAGGGTGAGGGCCGACTGATAAACAAACTATGCTAGGTAAGAAAAGTACATAGCACAACCGAGATAAATCTAAGCATTGTGTTGACAGAATAGTCAGAAATGACTGCATTACATTTAATTCAAATAGACGAAGTTCACAATGGAGTGTTTTACAAAATGTTGAATTCATAGACAGGGTTCTTCAGTTTATGAAGGACTTCCATTCTGACGGCGGAGACATCAACCGAATTTGTATGTTTAAACCACCGATGCAGTGGAAAAGTCAGTGTTACAGTATTTTAGGGGCCTAGAGGAACTATAAGACAAACAGTATGGCAGTAACTAAGCATGCTGTCTACAATGTATCACTTAACTACGCTAATGCAAAAGTAATGTCATAGTTACAGTAAATGCATGCGTGAAAGACACTTCTAGGCCATAAATATAAAACAATCAAGTCATCTGGATGGCCTTCACCCATATTATATAGCATTGGGGACATGCCTCTGATGTCCTCTTCTATTCTATTGTCCGTGTCTACTTCTCTCCTTTTGTGTGTTGCTGCATGCACTGAATGGTAGAACCCGTAAGACAATATACTCAAGACACTATATACGATATAAACAATCCAAATTTGAGATAGTAATACTAGTAGTCTGAAATGATTGCTGTTTATCAGTAAACCATAAACTGTTGCATCCCTTTCTGACAATCATTCTTGTGATTTTCATATTTTACTGTGAAACGAGCATGAATAATTGTAATAATAATAATGTAATAATAAATGATGTACAGTAATAAAAAAATTGCATTTTTCAAAGGAAACATAGTCAGCTTCCCATCAATGAATGAAAGATTCTGCACTCGATTCAATATTTATCTGATTGCTTTTTCAATTATTACATTTAAATGTTTGTGAATGCATTACCTTGAACTTGTATGTCTGGGTCTGACTATTTATTTGATGATCTCCTTTTAGCTGCTGGAGGAATCCGACTCGCCCATACAGACATCAAGATCCCTGACTTCACAGATTACCGCCGTCCCGAAGTCATCGACCCGAACAAGTCCTCTCAGGACAGCAGCGAGGTGAGGAGGGCCTTCTCCTACTTGTTCACCGGGGCCACCGCTGTGGTTAGCGTCTATGCAGCCAAAACGGTGGTCAGCCAATTTGTCTCCTCCATGAGTGCTTCGGCTGACGTCCTGGCCTTGTCCAAGATTGAGATCAAGCTGGGTGAGATTCCAGAGGGCAAAAACATGACCTTCAAGTGGAGAGGGAAACCTCTGTTTGTCCGTCATCGCACAGAGAAGGAAATTGCAGCAGAGGAGGCTGTGAATCTCGCTGAGCTCCGCGATCCCCAGCACGACAAGGATAGATTTGTCAACCCTAGCTGGGTTATCGTCCTTGGTGTGTGCACTCACCTGGGATGTGTGCCTATTGCTAACGCGGGTGACTATGGCGGCTACTACTGTCCTTGCCATGGATCCCACTACGATGCTTCAGGAAGA